>NW_027328741.1:35579915-35910800 GCF_048564905.1 Vicugna pacos | reverse complement strand
TCTGAAATATTTACTTTGACTTTGTAGCTTCTTCCAATCACCAGTTTGAAGAATCACACTTTGATCCCACAAAAACCCTCTTGGACCGAATTCTTCCTTAGAGATACGTACTTTGAATAGTTTACATCTACATAATATTCCTTGTTCCGTACATGCTACATACATGACGGATGAGACAAACATGCATTCCTGAGTTGAGGGCATCTGGATTACTAATCTTTCATCCTCTATAAAAGGAATATTTTCATCTAGACACGTGTACAAATTTTCACAAGCTTTCCATAACACCAGGTTCTAATTCGTGCATTTCTCACAGAAGAAATTTCTGGAGCGATTTCCACCTAACAGGTATGTAATTTATATGAATTCCATCAATATGGATTTCCGGGTTCCGTACATGCTACATATGTGATGGATACGACAATCATACGTTTCTGACTTGTGAGCATGTGGATTACTGACCTTTCATTCACTAAAAAACACGTATATAGGCTTAGAAATATTTACTCTGACTTCATAGGTTTTTTCTATTACCAGGTTCTAAATTCTGACATTTGGCACCAGAAAACACTCTTTGAGCGAATTCTCACCAATACACATGTAATTTACATTGTTTACATAACCATGGCATTCCTCATTCCAAACATGATTCATGCATCACGGATTCCTCCAACATGCATTTCTGAGTTGTGAACATGCGCATGACTGATGTTTCAACCACCAAACAAGTTACCTATGCACTCTGAAATATTTACTTTGACTTCGTAGCTTCTACCTATCACCAGTTTCAAGAATCACACTTTGATCCCACAAAAACCCTCTTGGAGCGAATTGTACCCTTGAGATTTGTAATTTGAATAGATCCCATCTACATGAAATTCCGTGTTTCGTGCATGCTACATATAGGATAGATTCGACAAACATACATTACTGAGTTGAGGGCATCTGTATTATTCATCTTTCATCCTCTATAAAAGGAATATTTTCATCTAGACACGTGTACACATTTTCACAAGCTTTCCCTAACACCAGGTTCGAATTCGTGCATTTTTCACAGAAAAATTGTTCTGGAGCGATTTCCACCTTATAGGTATTTAATTTACATGAATTCCATCAACATGGCATTCCGGGTTCCGTACATGCTACATGTGTGATGGATTCGGCTATCATGCGTTTCTGACTTGTGAGCATGTGGATTACTGACCTTTCATCCACCAAAATGTGTATATTCACTTAGAAATATTAAGTCTGCCTTCATAGGTTTTTCCTATCACCAGTTTCTAAAAGCAGAGATTTGTCACCAGAAAACACTCTTTGAACGAATTCTCGTCAATACATATTTAATTTACATTGTTTACATAACCATGGCATTCCGTATTCCAAACTTGTTTCATGCATCACGGATTCCTCAAACATGAATTTCTGTGTTGTAAACTTGCGCATGACTGATGTTTCAAACACCAAGCATGTTACATATGCACTCTGAAATATTTACTTTGACTTCGTAGCTTCTTCCTATCACCAGTTTTAAGAATCACACTTTGATCCCACAAAAACCCTCTTGAAGCGAATTCTTCCCTAGAGATATGTAATTTGAATTGATTCCATCTACATGATATTCCGGGTTCCGTACATGCTACGTGTATGACGGTTTTGGCAATTATGCATTTCTGACTTGTGAGAATGTGGATTAAAGTCCTTTCACCATCCGAACAAGGCGTATATAGCCTTACAAATATTTCCTCTGACTTCATAGGATTTTCCTATCACCAGGTTGTAAATTCGGACATTTGGCACCAGAAAAAATTCTTTGAGCATATTCTCAACAATACACATGTAGTTTACATTGTTTACATAACCATGGAATTCCGTATTACGAGCATGTTTCATGCAACACGGATTCCACAAACATGCATTTCTGAGTTGTGAACATGCGCATGACTGATGTTTCAACCACCAAACAAGTTACCTATGCACTCTGAAATATTTACTTTGACTTTGTAGCTTCTTCCTATCACCAGTTTCAAGAATCACACTTTAATCCCACAAAAACCCTCTTGGATCAAATACTTCCCTAGAGATATATAATTTGAATCGATTCCATCTACATGATATTCCGTGTTCCGTACATGCTACATACATGATGGATTTGACAAACATGCATTCCTGAGTTGAGAGCATGGGTATTACTAATGTTTCATCCTCTAAAAATGGAATATTTTCATCTAGACACGTGTGCACATTTTCACAATCTTTCCCTAAATCCAGGTTCGAATTCGTGCATTTTTCACAGAAAAATTGTTCTCTAGCGATTTCCACCTAACAGATATGTAATTTACATGTATTCCAACAACATGGCATTCCGGGTTCCGTACATGATACATGCATGACGGCTTAGGAAATCATGCATTTCTGACTTGTGAGCATGTGGATTACTTACCTTTCATCCACCAAACAATGCGTATATACACTTAGAATTATTTACTCTGACTTCATAGATTTTTCTATCACCAGGTTCTAAAATCGGACATCTGGCACCAGAAAACACTTTTTGAGCAAATTCTCTACAAATACACATGTAATTTACATTGTTTACATAACCATTGAATTCCGTATTACGAACATGTTTCATGCATCACGGATTCCTCAATCATGCACTTCTGAGTTGTGAACATGCGCATGACTGATGTTTCAAACACCAAACATGTTACATATGCACTCTGAAATATTTACTTTAACTTTGTAGCTTCTTCCTATCACCAGTTTCAAGAATCACACTTTGATCCCACAAAAACCCTCTTGGAGCGAATTGTTCCCTAGAGATATGTAATTTGAATCGATTCCATCTACATGATATTCCGTGTTCCGTACATGCTACATACATGACGGATTTGACAAACATGCATTCCTGAGTTGAGAGGATGTGGATTACTAATCTTTCATCCTGTATAAATGGAATATTTTCATCTAGACACGTGTACACATTTTCACAAGTTTTCCCTAAAACCAGGTTCGAATTCGTGCATTTCTCACATAAAAATATTTGTGGAGCGATTACCAGCTAAGAGATACGTAATTTACATGTATTCCAACAACATGGCATTCCGGGTTCCGTACATGCTACATGTATGATGGATTCAGCAATCATGCATTTCTTACTTGTGAGCATGTGGATTACAGATCTTTCACCCTCCGAACAATGCGTATATAGAATTAGAAATATTTACTAAGACTTCATAAATTTTTCCTATCACCAGGTTCTAAAATCGGACATTTGGCACCAGAAAACACTCTTTGAGCGAATTCTCACCAATACACATGTAATTTACATTGTTTACATAACCATGGAATTCCGTATTATGAGCATGTTTCATACATCACGGATTCCACAAACATGCATTTCTGAGTTGTGAACATGCGCATGACTGATGTTTCAACCACCAAACAAGTTACCAATGCACTTTGAAATATTTACTTTGACTTTGTAGCTTCTTCCTATCACCACATTCAAGAATCACACTTTGATCCCACAAAAACCCTCTTGGAGCGAATTCTTCCCTAGAGATATGTATTTTGAATCGATTCCATCTACATGATATTCCGTGTTCCGTACATGCTACATACATGACGGATTTGACAAACATGCATTCCTGAGTTGAGAGCATGTGGATTACTAATCTTTCATCCTCTATAAAAGGACATTTTTCATCTAGACACGTGTACACATTTTCACAAGATTTCCCTAACACCAGGTTCGAATTCGTGCATTTTTCACAGAAAAATTATTCTGGAACGATTACCACCTAACAGATATGTAATTTACATGTATTCCAACAACATGGCATTCCGGGTTCCGTACATGCTACATGTATGACGGATTTGGCAATCATGCATTTCTGACTTGTGAGTATGTGGATTACAGTTCTTTCATCATCCGATCAATGCGTATATAGACTTAGAAATATTTACTCTGACGTCATAAGTTTTTCCTATCACCAGGTTCTAAAATCGGACATTTGGCACCAGAAAAACCTCTTTGAGCGAATTCTCACCAATACACATGTAATTTACATTGTTTACATAACCATGGATTTCCGTATTACGAGCATGTTTCATGCATCAAGGATTCCTCAAACATGCACTTCTGAGTTGTGAACATGCGCATGACTGATATTTCAACCACCAAACAAGTTACCTATGCACTCTGAAATATTTACTTTGACTTTGTTACTTCTTCCTATCACCAGTTTCAAGAATCACACTTTGATCCCACAAAAACCCTCTTGGAGCGAATTGTTCCCTAGAGATATGTAATTTGAATCGATTCCATCTACATGATATTCCGTGTTCCGTACATGCTACATACATGACGGATTTGACAAACATGCATTCCTGAGTTGAGTGGATGTGGATTACTAATCTTTCATCCTGTATAAATGGAATATTTTCATCTAGACACGTGTACACATTTTCACAAGTTTTCCCTAAAACCAGGTTCGAATTCGTGCATTTCTCACATAAAAATATTTGTGGAGCGATTACCAGCTAAGAGATACGTAATTTACATGTATTCCAACAACATGGCATTCCGGGTTCCGTACATGCTACATGTATGATGGATTCAGCAATCATGCATTTCTGACTTGTGAGCATGTGGATTACAGATCTTTCACCCTCCGAACAATGCGTATATAGAATTAGAAATATTTACTAAGACTTCATAAATTTTTCCTATCACCAGGTTCTAAAATCGGACATTTGGCACCAGAAAACACTCTTTGAGCGAATTCTCACCAATACACATGTAATTTACATTGTTTACATAACCATGGAATTCCGTATTATGAGCATGTTTCATACATCACGGATTCCACAAACATGCATTTCTGAGTTGTGAACATGCGCATGACTGATGTTTCAACCACCAAACAATTTACCTGTGCACGCTGAAATATTTACTTTGACTTTGTAGCTTCTGCCTATCACCAGATTCAAGAATCACACTTTGATCCCACAAAAACACTCTTGGAGTGAATTCTTCCCTAGAGATATGTAATTTGAATCGATTCCATCTACATGATATTCCGTGTTCCGTACATGCTACATACATGACGGAAGTGACAAACATGCATTCCTGAGTTGAGAGCATGTGGATTACTAATCTTTTATCCTCTAAAAAAGGAATATTTTCATCTAGACACGTGTACACATTTTCACAAGCTTTCCCTAAAACCAGGTTCGAATTCGTGCATTTTTCACAGAAAAAAATTTCTGGAGCGATTTCCACCTAACAGATATGTAATTTACATGTATTCCAACAACATGGCATTCCGGGTTCCGTACATGCTACATGCATGACGGATTAGGCAATCATGCATTTCTGACTTGTGAGCATGTGGATTACTTACCTTTCATCCACCAAACAATGCGTATAAACACTTAGAATTATTTCCTTGACTTCATAGATTTTACTATCACCAGGTTCTAAAATCAGACATATGGCACCTGAAAACACTTTTTGAGCGAATACTCACATATACACATGTAATTTACATTGCTTACATAACCATGGAATTCCGTATTATGAGCATGTTTCATGCATCACGGATTCTTCAAACATGAACTTCTGAGTTGTGAACATGTGCAAGACTGATGTTTCAACCACCAAACATGTTTCCTATGCACTCTGAAATATTTACTTTGACTTTGTAGCTTCTGCCTATCACCAGTTTCAAGAATCACACTTTGATCCCACAAAAACCCTCTTGAAGCGAATTCTTCCCTAGAGATATGTAATTTGAATGGATTCCATCTACATGATATTCCGTGTTCCGTACATGCTACATACATGACGGATTCGACAAACATGCATTCCTGAGTTGAGGGCATCTGGATTATTAATCTTTCATCCTCTATTAAAGAATATATTCATCTAGAAGCGTGTACAAATTTTCACAAGCTTTCCCTAACACCAGGTTCTAATTCGTGCATTTTTCACAGAAGAAAAGTTCTGGAGCGACTTCCAACTAAAAGATATGTAATTTACATGAATACCATCAACATTGCCTTCCGGGTTCCGTACATGCTACATGCATGACGGATTCGGCAATCATGAGTTTCTGACTTGTGAGCATGTGGATTACTGACCTTTCATCCACCAAACAAGGCGTATATAGACTTAGAAATATTTACTCTGACATCATAGGTTTTTCCTATCACCAGTTTCTAAAATCGGACATTTGGCACAAGAAAACCCTCTTTGAGGGAATTCTCACCAATACACATGTTATTTCCATTGTTTACATAACGATGGAATTCCGTATTATGAACAGGTTTCCTGCATCACGGATTCCTCAAACATGAATTTCTGAGTTGTGAACATGTGCATGACTGAAGTTTCAAACACCAAACAAGTTACCTATGCACTCTGAAATATTTACTTTGACTTTGTAGCTTCTTCCAATCACCAGTTTGAAGAATCACACTTTGATCCCACAAAAACCCTCTTGGACCGAATTCTTCCTTAGAGATACGTACTTTGAATAGTTTACATCTACAAAATATTCCTTGTTCCGTACATGCTACATACATGACGGATGAGACAAACATGCATTCCTGAGTTGAGGGCATCTGGATTACTAATTTTTCATCCTCTATAAAAGGAATATTTTCATCTAGACACGTGTACAAATTTTCACAAGCTTTCCATAACACCAGGTTCTAATTCGTGCATTTCTCACAGAAGAAATTTCTGGAGCGATTTCCACCTAACAGGTATGTAATTTATATGAATTCCATCAATATGGATTTCCGGGTTCCGTACATGCTACATATGTGATGGATACGACAATCATACGTTTCTGACTTGTGAGCATGTGGATTACTGACCTTTCATCCACTAAAAAACACGTATATAGGCTTAGAAATATTTACTCTGACTTCATAGGTTTTTTCTATTACCAGGTTCTAAATTCTGACATTTGGCACCAGAAAACACTCTTTGAGCGAATTCTCACCAATACACATGTAATTTACATTGTTTACATAACCATGGCATTCCTCATTCCAAACATGATTCATGCATCACGGATTCCTCCAACATGCATTTCTGAGTTGTGAACATGCGCATGACTGATGTTTCAACCACCAAACAAGTTACCTATGCACTCTGAAATATTTACTTTGACTTCGTAGCTTCTACCTATCACCAGTTTCAAGAATAACACTTTGATCCCACAAAAACCCTCTTGGAGCGAATTGTACCCTTGAGATATGTAATTTGAATAGATCCCATCTACATGAAATTCCGTGTTTCGTGCATGCTACATATAGGATGGATTCGACAAACATACATTACTGAGTTGAGGGCATCTGTATTATTCATCTTTCATCCTCTATAAAAGGAATATTTTCATCTAGACACGTGTACACATTTTCACAAGCTTTCCCTAACACCAGGTTCGAATTCGTGCATTTTTCACAGAAAAATTGTTCTGGAGCGATTTCCACCTAATAGGTATTTAATTTACATGAATTCCATCAACATGGCATTCCGGGTTCCGTACATGCTACATGTGTGATGGATTCGGCTATCATGCGTTTCTGACTTGTGAGCATGTGGATTACTGACCTTTCATCCACCAAAATGTGTATATTCACTTAGAAATATTAAGTCTGCCTTCATAGGTTTTTCCTATCACCAGTTTCTAAAAGCAGACATTTAGCACCAGAAAACACTCTTTGAACGAATTCTCGTCAATACATATTTAATTTACATTGTTTACATAACCATGGCATTCCGTATTCCAAACTTGTTTCATGCATCACGGATTCCTCAAACATGAATTTCTGTGTTATAAACTTGCGCATGACTGATGTTTCAAACACCAAGCATGTTACATATGCACTCTGAAATATTTACTTTGACTTCGTAGCTTCTTCCTATCACCAGTTTTAAGAATCACACTTTGATCCCACAAAAACCCTCTTGAAGCGAATTCTTCCCTAGAGATATGTAATTTGAATTGATTCCATCTACATGATATTCCGTGTTTCGTACATGCTACATACATTACGGATTCGACAAACATGCATTTCTGAGTTGAGGGCATCTGGATTATTAATCTTTCATCCTCTATTAAAGGAATATTTTCATCTAGAACCGTGTACAAATTTTAACAAGCTTTCCCTAACACCAGGTTCTAATTCGTGCATTTTTCACAGAAGAAAATTTCTGGAGCGATTTCCCCTTAACAGATATGTAATTTACATGAATACCATCAACATTGCCTTCCAGGTTCCGTACATGCTTCATGCATGACGGATTCGGCAATCATGAGTTTCTGACTTGTGAGCATGTGGATTACTGACCTTTCATCCACCAAACAAGGCTTATATAGACTTAGAAATATTTACTCCGACATCATAGGTTTTTCCTTTCACCAGGTTCTAAAATCGGACATTTGGCACAAGAAAACACTCTTTGAGCGAATTCTCACCAATACACGTGTTATTTCCCTTGTTTACATAACCATGGAATTCCGTATTATGAACAGGTTTCCTGCATCACGGATTCCTCAAACATGAATTTCTGAGTTGTGAACATGTGCATGACTAAAGTTTCAAACACCAAACAAGTTACATATGCACTCTGAAATATTTACTTTGACTTTGTAGCTTCTTCCAATCACCAGTTTGAAGAATCACACTTTGATCCCACAAAAACACTCTTGGACCAAATTCTTCCTTAGAGATACGTAATTTGAATAGTTTACATCTTCATAATATTCCTTGTTCCGTACATGCTACATACATTACAGATGCGACAAACATGCATTCCTGAGTTGAGGGCATCTGAATTACGAATCTTTCATCCTCTATAAATGGTATATTTTCATCTAGACACGTGTACACATTTTCACAAGCTTTCCCTAACACCAGGTTCTAATTCGTGCATTTTTCACAAAAGAAAAATTCTGGAGCGACTTCCACCTAAAAGATATGTAATTTACATGAATTCCATCAACATGGCATTCCGGGTTCTGTACATGCTACATGCATGACGGATTCAGCAACAATGAGTTTCTGACTTGTGAGCATGTGGATTACTGACCTTTCGTCCACCAAGCAAGGCGTATATTCACTTAGAAATATTTAGTTTGACTTCATAGGTTTTTCCTATCACCAGGTTACAAAATCGGACATTTGTCATCAGAAAACACTCTTTGAGGGAATTCTCACCAATACACATGTAATTTACATTCATTACATAACCATGGAATTCCGTATTACGAACATGTTTCATGCATCACGGATTCCTCAAAAATGCATTTCTGAGTTGTGTACATGCGCATGACTGATGTTTCAACCACCAAACAATTTACATATGCACTCTGAAAAATTTACTTTGACTTCGTAGCTTCTTCCTATCACCAGTTTCAAGAATCACACTTTGATCCCACAAAAACCCTCTTGGAGCGAATTCTACCCTAGAGATATGTAATTTGAATAGATCCCATCTAAATGATATTCCGTGTTTCGTTCATGCTACATATATGATGGATTCGACAAACATATATTCCTGAGTTGAGTTCATTTGGATTACCAATCTTTCATCCTCTATAAAAGGAATATTTTCATCTAGACACATGTACAAATTTTCACAAGCTTTCCCTAACACCAGGTTCGAATTCGTGCATTTTTCACAGAAAAATTGTTCTGGAGCGATTTTCACCTTATAGGTATGTAATTTACATGAATTCCTTCAACATGGCATTCCGGGATTCGTACATGCTACATGTGTGATGGATTCAGCTATCATGCATTTCTGACTTGTGAGCATGTGGATTACTGACCTTTCATACTCCAAACAAGGTGTATATTCACTTAGAAATATTAAGTCTGCCTTCATAGTTTTTTCCTATCACCAGTTTCTAAAAGCGGACATTTGGCACCAGAAAACACTCTTTGAACAAATTCTCGCCAATACAAATTTAATTTACATTGTTTACATAACCATGGCATTCCGTATTCCAAATATGTTTCATGCATCATGGATTCCTCAAACATGAATTTCTGAGTTGTAAACTTGCGCATGACTGATGTTTCAAACACCAAACATGTTACATATGCACTCTGAAATATTTACTTTGACTTCGTAGCTTCTTCCTATCACCAGTTTTAAGAGTCACAATTTAATCGCACAAAAACCCTCTTGAAGCGAATTCTTCCCTAGAGATATGTAATTAGAATTGATTTCATCTACATGATATTCCGTGTTCCGTACATGCTACATACATGACGGATTCGACAAACATGCATTTCTGAGTTGAGGGCATCTGGATTATTAATCTTTCATCTTCTACTAAAGGAATATTTTCATCTAGACCCGTGTACAAATTTTCACAAGCTTTCCCTAACACCAGGTTCTAATTCGTGCATTTTTCACAGAAGAAAAGTTCTGGAGCGACTTCCAACTAAAAGATATGTAATTTACATGAATACCATCAACATTGCCTTCCGGGTTCCGTACATGCTACATGCATGACGGATTCGGCAATCATGAGTTTCTGACTTGTGAGCATGTGGATTACTGACCTTTCATCCACCAAACAAGGCGTATATAGACTTAGAAATATTTACTCTGACATCATAGGTTTTTCCTATCACCAGTTTCTAAAATCGGACATTTGGCACAAGAAAACCCTCTTTGAGGGAATTCTCACCAATACACATGTTATTTCCATTGTTTACATAACGATGGAATTCCGTATTATGAACAGGTTTCCTGCATCACGGATTCCTCAAACATGAATTTCTGAGTTGTGAACATGTGCATGACTGAAGTTTCAAACACCAAACAAGTTACCTATGCACTCTGAAATACTTACTTTGACTTTGTAGCTTCTTCCAATCACCAGTTTGAAGAATCACACTTTGATCCCACAAAAACCCTCTTGGACCGAATTCTTCCTTAGAGATACGTACTTTGAATAGTTTACATCTACATAATATTCCTTGTTCCGTACATGCTACATACATGACGGATGAGACAAACATGCATTCCTGAGTTGAGGGCATCTAGATTACTAATCTTTCATCCTCTATAAAAGGAATATTTTCATCTAGACACGTGTACAAATTTTCACAAGCTTTCCATAACACCAGGTTCTAATTCGTGCATTTCTCACAGAAGAAATTTCTGGAGCGATTTCCACCTAACAGGTATGTAATTTATATGAATTCCATCAATATGGATTTCCGGGTTCCGTACATGCTACATATGTGATGGATACGACAATCATACGTTTCTGACTTGTGAGCATGTGGATTACTGACCTTTCATTCACTAAAAAACACGTATATAGGCTTAGAAATATTTACTCTGACTTCATAGGTTTTTTCTATTACCAGGTTCTAAATTCTGACATTTGGCACCAGAAAACACTCTTTGAGCGAATTCTCACCAATACACATGTAATTTACATTGTTTACATAACCATGGCATTCCTCATTCCAAACATGATTCATGCATCACGGATTCCTCCAACATGCATTTCTGAGTTGTGAACATGCGCATGACTGATGTTTCAACCACCAAACAAGTTACCTATGCACTCTGAAATATTTACTTTGACTTCGTAGCTTCTACCTATCACCAGTTTCAAGAATCACACTTTGATCCCACAAAAACCCTCTTGGAGCGAATTGTACCCTTGAGATATGTAATTTGAATAGATCCCATCTACATGAAATTCCGTGTTTCGTGCATGCTACATATAGGATGGATTCGACAAACATACATTACTGAGTTGAGGGCATCTGTATTATTCATCTTTCATCCTCTATAAAAGGAATATTTTCATCTAGACACGTGTACACATTTTCACAAGCTTTCCCTAACACCAGGTTCGAATTCGTGCATTTTTCACAGAAAAATTGTTCTGGAGCGATTTCCACCTAATAGGTATTTAATTTACATGAATTCCATCAACATGGCATTCCGGGTTCCGTGCATGCTACATGTGTGATGGATTCGGCTATCATGCGTTTCTGACTTGTGAGCATGTGGATTACTGACCTTTCATCCACCAAAATGTGTATATTCACTTAGAAATATTAAGTCTGCCTTCATAGGTTTTTCCTATCACCAGTTTCTAAAAGCAGACATTTAGCACCAGAAAACACTCTTTGAACGAATTCTCGTCAATACATATTTAATTTACATTGTTTACATAACCATGGCATTCCGTATTCCAAACTTGTTTCATGCATCACGGATTCCTCAAACATGAATTTCTGTGTTGTAAACTTGCGCATGACTGATGTTTCAAACACCAAGCATGTTACATATGCACTCTGAAATATTTACTTTGACTTCGTAGCTTCTTCCTATCACCAGTTTTAAGAATCACACTTTGATCCCACAAAAACCCTCTTGAAGCGAATTCTTCCCTAGAGATATGTAATTTGAATTGATTCCATCTACATGATATTCCGGGTTCCGTACATGCTACGTGTATGACGGTTTTGGCAATTATGCATTTCTGACTTGTGAGAATGTGGATTAAAGTCCTTTCACCATCCGAACAAGGCGTATATAGCCTTACAAATATTTCCTCTGACTTCATAGGATTTTCCTATCACCAGGTTGTAAATTCGGACATTTGGCACCAGAAAAAATTCTTTGAGCATATTCTCAACAATACACATGTAGTTTACATTGTTTACATAACCATGGAATTCCGTATTACGAGCATGTTTCATGCAACACGGATTCCACAAACATGCATTTCTGAGTTGTGAACATGCGCATGACTGATGTTTCAACCACCAAACAAGTTACCTATGCACTCTGAAATATTTACTTTGACTTTGTAGCTTCTTCCTATCACCAGTTTCAAGAATCACACTTTAATCCCACAAAAACCCTCTTGGATCAAATACTTCCCTAGAGATATATAATTTGAATCGATTCCATCTACATGATATTCCGTGTTCCGTACATGCTACATACATGACGGATTTGACAAACATGCATTCCTGAGTTGAGAGCATGTGTATTACTAATGTTTCATCCTCTAAAAATGGAATATTTTCATCTAGACACGTGTGCACATTTTCACAATCTTTCCCTAAATCCAGGTTCGAATTCGTGCATTTTTCACAGAAAAATTGTTCTCTAGCGATTTCCACCTAACAGATATGTAATTTACATGTATTCCAACAACATGGCATTCCGGATTCCGTACATGATACATGCATGACGGCTTAGGAAATCATGCATTTCTGACTTGTGAGCATGTGGATTACTTACCTTTCATCCACCAAACAATGCGTATATACACTTAGAATTATTTACTCTGACTTCATAGATTTTTCTATCACCAGCTTCTAAAATCGGACATCTGGCACCAGAAAACACTTTTTGAGGAAATTCTCTACAAATACACATGTAATTTACATTGTTTACATAACCATTGAATTCCGTATTACGAACATGTTTCATGCATCACGGATTCCTCAATCATGCACTTCTGAGGTGTGAACATGCGCATGACTGATGTTTCAAACACCAAACATGTTACATATGCACTCTGAAATATTTACTTTGACTTTGTAGCTTCTTCCTATCACCAGTTTCAAGAATCACACTTTGATCCCACAAAAACCCTCTTGGAGCGAATTCTTCCCTAGAGATATGTAATTTGAATCGATTCCATCTACATGATATTCCGTGTTCCGTACATGCTACATACATGACGGATTTGACAAACATGCATTCCTGAGTTGAGAGCATGTGGATTACTAATCTTTCATCCTCTATAAAAGGAATATTTTCATCTAGACACGTGTACACATTTTCAGAAGTTTTCCCTAACACCAGGTTCGAATTCGTGCATTTTTCACAAAAAAATATTTCTGGAACGATTTCCACCTAGCAGATATGTAATTTACATGTATTCCAACAACATGGCATTCCGGGTTCCGTACATGCTACATGTATGACGGATTTGGCAATCATGCATTTCTGACTTGTGAGTATGTGGATTACAGTTCTTTCATCATCCGATCAATGCGTAGATAGACATAGAAATATTTACTCTGACTTCAAAGGTTTTTCCTATCACCAGGTTCTAAAATCGGACATTTGGCACCAGAAAAATCTCTTTGAGCGAATTCTCACCAATAACCAAGTAATTTACATTGTTTACATAACCATGGAATTCCGTATTACGAGCATGTTTCATGCATCACGGATTCCTCAAACATGCACTTCTGAGTTGTGAACATGTGCATGACTGATGCTTCAACCACCAAACAAGTTACCAATGCACTTTGAAATATTTACTTTGACTTTGTAGCTTCTTCCTATCACCACATTCAAGAATCACACTTTGATCCCACAAAAACCCTCTTGGAGCGAATTCTTCCCTAGAGATATGTAATTTGAATCGATTCCATCTACATGATATTCCGTGTTCCGTACATGCTACATACATGACGGATTTGACAAACATGCATTCCTGAGTTGAGAGCATGTGGATTACTAATTTTTCATCCTCTATAAAAGGACATTTTTCATCTAGACACGTGTACACATTTTCACAAGCTTTCCCTAACACCAGGTTCGAATTCGTGCATTTTTCACAGAAAAATTATTCTGGAACGATTACCACCTAACAGATATGTAATTTACATGTATTCCAACAACATGGCATTCCGGGTTCCGTACATGCTACATGTATGACGGATTTGGCAATCATGCATTTCTGACTTGTGAGTATGTGGATTACAGTTCTTTCATCATCCGATCAATGCGTAGATAGACTTAGAAATATGTACTCTGACTTCATAGGTTTTTCCTATCACCAGGTTCTAACATCGGACATTTGGCACCAGAAAAATCTCTTTGAGCGAATTCTCACCAATACCCATGTAATTTACATTGTTTACATAACCATGGAATTCCGTATTACGAGCATGTTTCATGCATCATGGATTCCTCAAACATGCACTTCTGAGTTGTGAACATGTGCATGACTGATGCTTCAACCACCAAACAAGTTACCAATGCACTTTGAAATATTTACTTTGACTTTGTAGCTTCTTCCTATCACCACATTCAAGAATCACACTTTGATCCCACAAAAACCCTCTTGGAGCGAATTCTTCCCTAGAGATATGTAATTTGAATCGATTCCATCTACATGATATTCCGTGTTCCGTACATGCTACATACATGACGGATTTGACAAACATGCATTCCTGAGTTGAGAGCATGTGGATTACTAATCTTTCATCCTCTATAAAAGGACATTTTTCATCTAGACACGTGTACACATTTTCACAAGCTTTCCCTAACACCAGGTTCGAATTCGTGCATTTTTCACAGAAAAATTATTCTGGAACGATTACCACCTAACAGATTTTTAATTTACATGTATTCCAACAACATGGCATTCCGGGTTCCGTACATGCTACATGTATGATGGATTCGGCAATCATGCATTTCTGACTTGTGAGCATGTGGATTACAGATCTTTCACCATCCGAAGAAGGCGTATATAGACTTAGAAATATTTACTCTGACTTCATAAGTTTTTCCTATCACCAGGTTCTAAAATCGGACATTTGGCACCAGAAAAAACTCTTTGAGCGAATTCTCACCAATACACATGTAATTTACATTGTTTACATAACCATGGATTTCCGTATTACAAGCATGTTTCATGCTTCAAGGATTCCTCAAACATGAACTTCTGAGTTGTGAACATGCGCATGACTGATATTTCAACCACCAAACAAGTTACCTATGCACTCTGAAATATTTACTTTGACTTTGTTACTTCTTCCTATCACCAGTTTCAAGAATCACACTTTGATCCCACAAAAACCCTCTTGGAGCGAATTGTTCCCTAGAGATATGTAATTTGAATCGATTCCATCTACATGATATTCCGTGTTCCGTACATGCTACATACATGACGGATTTGACAAACATGCATTCCTGAGTTGAGAGGATGTGGATTACTAATCTTTCATCCTGTATAAGTGGAATATTTTCATCTAGACACGTGTACACATTTTCACAAGTTTTCCCTAAAACCAGGTTCGAATTCGTGCATTTCTCACATAAAAATATTTGTGGAGCGATTACCAGCTAAGAGATACGTAATTTACATGTATACCAACAACATGGCATTCCGGGTTCCGTACATGCTACATGTATGATGGATTCAGCAATCATGCATTTCTGACTTGTGAGCATGTGGATTACAGATCTTTCACCCTCCGAACAATGCGTATATAGAATTAGAAATATTTACTAAGACTTCATAAATTTTTCCTATCACCAGGTTCTAAAATCGGACATTTGGCACCAGAAAACACTCTTTGAGCGAATTCTCACCAATACACATGTAATTTACATTGTTTACATAACCATGGAATTCCGTATTATGAGCATGTTTCATACATCACGGATTCCACAAACATGCATTTCTGAGATGTGAACATGCGCATGACTGATGTTTCAACCACCAAACAATTTACCTGTGCATGCTGAAATATTTACTTTGACTTTGTAGCTTCTGCCTATCACCAGATTCAAGAATCACACTTTGATCCCACAAAAACACTCTTGGAGTGAATTCTTCCCTAGAGATATGTAATTTGAATCGATTCCATCTACATGATATTCCGTGTTCCGTACATGCTACATACATGACGGAAGTGACAAACATGCATTCCTGAGTTGAGAGCATGTGGATTACTAATCTTTTATCCTCTAAAAAAGGAATATTTTCATCTAGACACGTGTACACATTTTCACAAGCTTTCCCTAAAACCAGGTTCGAATTCGTGCATTTTTCACAGAAAAAAATTTCTGGAGCGATTTCCACCTAACAGATATGTAATTTACATGTATTCCAACAACATGGCATTCCGGGTTCCGTACATGCTACATGCATGACGGATTAGGCAATCATGCATTTCTGACTTGTGAGCATTTGGATTACTTACCTTTCATCCACCAAACAATGCGTATAAACACTTAGAATTATTTCCTTGACTTCATAGATTTTACTATCACCAGGTTCTAAAATCAGACATATGGCACCTGAAAACACTTTTTGAGCGAATACTCACATATACACATGTAATTTACATTGCTTACATAACCATGGATTTCCGTATTATGAGCATGTTTCATGCATCACGGATTCTTCAAACTTGAACTTCTGAGTTGTGAACATGTGCAAGACTGATGTTTCAACCACCAAACATGTTTCCTATGCACTCTGAAATATTTACTTTGACTTTGTAGCTTCTGCCTATCACCAGTTTCAAGAATCACACTTTGATCCCACAAAAACCCTCTTGAAGCGAATTCTTCCCTAGAGATATGTAATTTGAATGGATTCCATCTACATGATATTCCGTGTTCCGTACATGCTACATACATGACGGATTCGACAAACATGCATTCCTGAGTTGAGGGCATCTGGATTATTAATCTTTCATCCTCTATTAAAGAATATATTCATCTAGAAGCGTGTACAAATTTTCACAAGCTTTCCCTAACACCAGGTTCTAATTCGTGCATTTTTCACAGAAGAAAAGTTCTGGAGCGACTTCCAACTAAAAGATATGTAATTTACATGAATACCATCAACATTGCCTTCCGGGTTCCGTACATGCTACATGCATGACGGATTCGGCAATCATGAGTTTCTGACTTGTGAGCATGTGGATTACTGACCTTTCATCCACCAAACAAGGCGTATATAGACTTAGAAATATTTACTCTGACATCATAGGTTTTTCCTATCACCAGTTTCTAAAATCGGACATTTGGCACAAGAAAACCCTCTTTGAGGGAATTCTCACCAATACACATGTTATTTCCATTGTTTACATAACGATGGAATTCCGTATTATGAACAGGTTTCCTGCATCACGGATTCCTCAAACATGAATTTCTGAGTTGTGAACATGTGCATGACTGAAGTTTCAAACACCAAACAAGTTACCTATGCACTCTGAAATATTTACTTTGACTTTGTAGCTTCTTCCAATCCCCAGTTTGAAGAATCACACTTTGATCCCACAAAAACCCTCTTGGACCGAATTCTTCCTTAGAGATACGTACTTTGAATAGTTTACATCTACAAAATATTCCTTGTTCCGTACATGCTACATACATGACGGATGAGACAAACATGCATTCCTGAGTTGAGGGCATCTGGATTACTAATCTTTCATCCTCTATAAAAGGAATATTTTCATCTAGACACGTGTACAAATTTTCACAAGCTTTCCATAACACCAGGTTCTAATTCGTGCATTTCTCACAGAAGATATTTCTGGAGCGATTTCCACCTAACAGGTATGTAATTTATATGAATTCCATCAATATGGATTTCCGGGTTCCGTACATGCTACATATGTGATGGATACGACAATCATACGTTTCTGACTTGTGAGCATGTGGATTACTGACCTTTCATTCACTAAAAAACACGTATATAGGCTTAGAAATATTTACTCTGACTTCATAGGTTTTTTCTATTACCAGGTTCTAAATTCTGACATTTGGCACCAGAAAACACTCTTTGAGCGAATTCTCACCAATACACATGTAATTTACATTGTTTACATAACCATGGCATTCCTCATTCCAAACATGATTCATGCATCACGGATTCCTCCAACATGCATTTCTGAGTTGTGAACATGCGCATGACTGATGTTTCAACCACCAAACAAGTTACCTATGCACTCTGAAATATTTACTTTGACTTCGTAGCTTCTACCTATCACCAGTTTCAAGAATCACACTTTGATCCCACAAAAACCCTCTTGGAGCGAATTCTACCCTTGAGATATGTAATTTGAATAGATCCCATCTACATGAAATTCCGTGTTTCGTGCATGCTACATATAGGATGGATTCGACAAACATACATTACTGAGTTGAGGGCATCTGTATTATTCATCTTTCATCCTCTATAAAAGGAATATTTTCATCTAGACACGTGTACACATTTTCACAAGCTTTCCCTAACACCAGGTTCGAATTCGTGCATTTTTCACAGAAAAATTGTTCTGGAGCGATTTCCACCTAATAGGTATTTAATTTACATGAATTCCATCAACATGGCATTCCGGGTTCCGTACATGCTACATGTGTGATGGATTCGGCTATCATGCGTTTCTGACTTGTGAGCATGTGGATTACTGACCTTTCATCCACCAAAATGTGTATATTCACTTAGAAATATTAAGTCTGCCTTCATAGGTTTTTCCTATCACCAGTTTCTAAAAGCAGACATTTAGCACCAGAAAACACTCTTTGAACGAATTCTCGTCAATACATATTTAATTTACATTGTTTACATAACCATGGCATTCCGTATTCCAAACTTGTTTCATGCATCACGGATTCCTCAAACATGAATTTCTGTGTTGTAAACTTGCGCATGACTGATGTTTCAAACACCAAGCATGTTACATATGCACTCTGAAATATTTACTTTGACTTCGTAGCTTCTTCCTATCACCAGTTTTAAGAATCACACTTTGATCCCACAAAAACCCTCTTGAAGCGAATTCTTCCCTAGAGATATGTAATTTGAATTGATTCCATCTACATGATATTCCGTGTTTCGTACATGCTACATACATTACGGATTCGACAAACATGCATTTCTGAGTTGAGGGCATCTGGATTATTAATCTTTCATCCTCTATTAAAGGAATATTTTCATCTAGAACCGTGTACATATTTTAACAAGCTTTCCCTAACACCAGGTTCTAATTCGTGCATTTTTCACAGAAGAAAATTTCTGGAGCGATTTCCCCTTAACAGATATGTAATTTACATGAATACCATCAACATTGCCTTCCAGGTTCCGTACATGCTTCATGCATGACGGATTCGGCAATCATGAGTTTCTGACTTGTGAGCATGTGGATTACTGACCTTTCATCCACCAAACAAGGCTTATATAGACTTAGAAATATTTACTCCGACATCATAGGTTTTTCCTTTCACCAGGTTCTAAAATCGGACATTTGGCACAAGAAAACACTCTTTGAGCGAATTCTCACCAATACACGTGTTATTTCCCTTGTTTACATAACCATGGAATTCCGTATTATGAACAGGTTTCCTGCATCACGGATTCCTCAAACATGAATTTCTGAGTTGTGAACATGTGCATGACTAAAGTTTCAAACACCAAACAAGTTACCTATGCACTCTGAAATATTTACTTTGACTTTGTAGCTTCTTCCAATCACCAGTTTGAAGAATCACACTTTGATCCCACAAAAACCCTCTTGGACCAAATTCTTCCTTAGAGATACGTAATTTGAATAGTTTACATCTTCATAATATTCCTTGTTCCGTACATTCTACATACATTACAGATGCAACAAACATGCATTCCTGAGTTGAGGGCATCTGAATTACCAATCTTTCATCCTCTATAAATGGTATATTTTCATCTAGACACGTGTACACATTTTCACAAGCTTTCCCTAACACCAGGTTCTAATTCGTGCATTTTTCACAAAAGAAAAATTCTGGAGCGACTTCCACCTAAAAGATATGTAATTTACATGAATTCCATCAACATGGCATTCCGGGTTCTGTACATGCTACATGCATGACAGATTCAGCAACTATGAGTTTCTGACTTGTGAGCATGTGGATTACTGACCTTTCGTCCACCAAGCAAGGCGTATATTCACTTAGAAATATTTAGTTTGACTTCATAGGTTTTTCCTATCACCAGGTTACAAAATCGGACATTTGTCATCAGAAAACACTCTTTGAGCGAATTCTCACCAATACACATGTAATTTACATTCTTTACATAACCATGGAATTCCATATTACGAACATGTTTCATGCATCACGGATTCCTCAAAAATGCATTTCTGAGTTGTGTACATGCGCATGACTGATGTTTCAACCACCAAACAATTTACATATGCACTCTGAAAAATTTACTTTGACTTCGTAGCTTCTTCCTATCACCAGTTTCAAGAATCACACTTTGATCCCACAAAAACCCTCTTGGAGCGAATTCTACCCTAGAGATATGTAATTTGAATAGATCCCATCTAAATGATATTCCGTGTTTCGTTCATGCTACATATATGATGGATTCGACAAACATATATTCCTGAGTTGAGTTCATTTGGATTACCAATCTTTCATCCTCTATAAAAGGAATATTTTCATCTAGACACATGTACAAATTTTCACAAGCTTTCCCTAACACCAGGTTCGAATTCGTGCATTTTTCACAGAAAAATTGTTCTGGAGCGATTTTCACCTTATAGGTATGTAATTTACATGAATTCCTTCAACATGGCATTCCGGGATTCGTACATGCTACATGTGTGATGGATTCAGCTATCATGCATTTCTGACTTGTGAGCATGTGGATTACTGACCTTTCATCCTCCAAACAAGGTGTATATTCACTTAGAAATATTAAGTCTGCCTTCATAGTTTTTTCCTATCACCAGTTTCTAAAAGCGGACATTTGGCACCAGAAAACACTCTTTGAACAAATTCTCGCCAATACAAATTTAATTTACATTGTTTACATAACCATGGCATTCCGTATTCCAAATATGTTTCATGCATCATGGATTCCTCAAACATGAATTTCTGAGTTGTAAACTTGCGCATGACTGATGTTTCAAACACCAAACATGTTACATATGCACTCTGAAATATTTACTTTGACTTCGTAGCTTCTTCCTATCACCAGTTTTAAGAGTCACACTTTAATCGCACAAAAACCCTCTTGAAGCGAATTCTTCCCTAGAGATATGTAATTAGAATTGATTTCATCTACATGATATTCCGTGTTCCGTACATGCTACATACATGACGGATTCGACAAACATGCATTTCTGAGTTGAGGGCATCTGGATTATTAATCTTTCATCCTCTACTAAAGGAATATTTTCATCTAGACCCGTGTACAAATTTTCACAAGCTTTCCCTAACACCAGGTTCTAATTCGTGCGTTGTTCACAGAAGAAAAGTTCTGGAGCGACTTCCACCTAAAAGATATGTAATTTACATGAATTCCATCAACATGGCTTTCCGGGTACTGTACATGCTACATGCATGACGGATTCAGCAACAATGCGTTTCTGACTTGTGAACATGTGGATTACTGACCTTTCGTCCACCAAGCAAGGCGTACATTCACTTAGAAATATTTAGTTTGACTTCATAGGTTTTTCCTATCACCAGGTTCCAAAATCGGACATTTGTCATCAGAAAACCCTCTTTGAGCGAATTCTCACCAATACACATTTAATTTACATTGTTTATATAACCATGAAATTCCGTATTATGAACATGTTTCATACATCACGGATTCCACAAACATGCATTTCTGAGTTGTGTACATGCGCATGACTGATGTTTCAACCACCAAACAAGTTACCTATGCACTCTGAAATATTTACTTAAACTTCGTAGCTTCTTCCTATCACCAGTTTCAAGAATCACACTTTGATCCCACAAAAACCCTCTTGGAGCGTATTCTACCCTAGAGATATGTAATTTGAATAGATCCCATCTAAATGATATTCCGTGTTTCGTTCATGCTACATATAGGATGGATTCGACAAACATATATTCCTGAGTTGAGTTCATCTGGATTACCAATCTTTCATCCTCTATAAAAGGAATATTTTCATCTAGACACATGTACAAATTTTCACAAGCTTTCCCTAACACCAGGTTCGAATTCGTGCATTTTTCACAGAAAAATTGTTCTGGAGCGATTTCCACCTTATAGGTATGTAATTTACATGAATTCCATTAACATGGCATTCCGGGTTCCGTACATGCTACATGTGTGACCGATTCGGCTATCATGCGTTTCTGACTTGTGAACATGTGGATTACTGACCTTTCATCCACCAAACAATGTGTATATTCACTTAGAAATATTAAGTCTGCTTTCATAGGTTTTTCCTATCACCAGTTTCTAAAAGCGGACATTTAGCACCAGAAAACTCTCTTTGTGCGAATACTCATGAATGCACTTGTAATTTACATTGTTTACATAACCATGGATTTCCGTATTACGAACATGATTCATGCATCACGGATTCATCAAACATGCATTTCTGAGTTGTGTACATGCGCATGACTTATGTTTCAACCACCAAACAAGTTATCTATGCACTCTGAAATATTTACTTAGACTTCGTAGCTTCTTCCTATCACCAGTTTCAAGAATCACACTTTGATCCCACAAAAACCCTCTTGGAGCGAATTCTACCCTAGAGATATGTAATTTGAATAGATCTCATCTAAATGATATTCCGTGTTTCGTTCATGCTACATATAGGATGGATTCGACAAACATATATTCCTGAGTTGAGTTCATCTGGATTACCAAACTTTCATCGTCTATAAAAGGAATATTTTCATCTAGACATGTGTACACATTTTCAGAAGCTTTCCTAACACCAGGTTCGAATTCGTGCATTTTTCACAGAAGAAATTTCTGGAGCGATTTCCACCTAACAAGTATGTAATTTACATGAATTCCATCAATATGGATTTCCGTGTTCAGTACATGCTACATATGTGATGGGTACGACAATCATACGTTTCTGACTTGTGAGCATGTGGATTAGTGACCTTTCATTCACTAAAAAATGCGTATATAGGCTTAGAAATATTTACTCTGACTTCATAGGTTTTTTCTATTACCAGGTTCTAAATTCGGACATTTGGCACCAGAAAACACTCTTTGAGCGAATTCTCACCAATACACATGTAATTTACATTGTTTACATAACCATGGCATTCCGCATTCCAAACATGATTCATGCATCACGGATTCCTCCAACATGCATTTCTGAGTTGTGAACATGTGCATGACTGATGTTTCAACCACCAAACAAGTTACCTTTGCACTCTGAAATATTTACTTTGACTTCGTAGCTTCTACCTATCACCAGTTTCAAGAATCACACTTTGATCCCACAAAAACACTCTTGGAGCGAATTCTACCCTTGAGATATGTAATTTGAATAGATCCCATCTACATGATATTCCGTGTTTCGTGCATGCTACATATAGGATGGATTCGACAAACATACATTACTGAGTTGAGGGCTTCTGGATTATTAATCTTTCATCCTCTATAAAAGGAATATTTTCATCTAGACACGTGTACACATTTTCACAAGCGTTCCCTAACACCAGGTTCGAATTCGTGCATTTTTCACAGAAAAATAGTTCTGGAACGATGTCCAACTAACAAATTTGTAATTTACATGTATTCCAACAACATGGCATTCCGGGTTCTGTACATGCTACATGTATGACGGAATCGGCAATCATGCATTTCTGACTTGTGAGCATGTGGATTACAGATCTTTCACCCTCCGAACAAGGCGTATATTGACTTAGAAATATTTCCTATGACTTCATAGGTTTTTCCCATCACCAGGTTGTAAATTCGGACATTTGGCACCAGAAAAATTTCTTTGAGCGTATTCTCAACAATACACATGTAGTTTACATTGTTTACATAACCATGGAATTCCGTAATATGAACATGTTTCATGCATCACGGATTCCTCAAACATGCACTTCTGAGTTGTGAACATGCGCATGACTGATGTTTATACCACCAAACAAGTTACCTATGCACTCTGAAATATTTAATTTGACTTTGAAGATTCTGCCTATCACCAGTTTCAAGAATTACACTTTGATCCCACAAAAACACTCTTGGAGCGAATTCTTCCCTAGAGATATGTAATTTGAATCGATTCCATCTGCATGATATTCCGTGTTCCGTACATGCTACATACATGACGGATTTGACAAACATGCATTCGTGAGTTGAGAGCATGTGGATAACTAATCTTTCATCCTCTATAAAAGGAATATTTTCATCTAGACACGTGTACACATTTTCACAAGTTTTCCCAAAAACCAGGTTCGAAATCGTGCATTTTTCACAGAAAAATAGTTCTGGAGCGATTTCCACATAACAGATATGTAATTTACATGTATTCCAACAACAAGGCATTCCGGGTTCCGTACATGACACATGCATGACGGATTCAGCAATCATGCATTTCTGACTTGTGAGCATGTGGATTACAGATCTTTCATCCTCCGAACAATGCGTATATACACTTAGAATTATTTACTCTCACTTCATAGATTTTTCTATCACCAGGTTCTAAAATCGGACATCTGGCACCAGAAAACACTCTTTGAGTGAATGCTCACAAATACACATGTAATTTACATTGTTCATATAACCAAGCAATTCCGTATTACGAACATGTTTCATGCATCACGGATTCCTCAAACATGCACTTCTGAGTTGTGAACATGCGCATGACTGATATTTCTACCACCAAACAAGTTACCTATGCACTCTGAAATATTTAATTTGACTTTGTAGATTCTGCCTATCACCAGTTTCAAGAATCACACTTTGATCCCACAAAAACACTCTTGGAGCGAATACTTCCCTAGAGATATGTAATTTGAATCGATTCCATCTACATGTTATTCCGTGTTCCGTACATGCTACATACATGAGGGATTTGACAAACATGCATTCCTGAGTTGAGAACATGTGGATTACAAATCTTTCATCCTCTATAAAAGGAACATTTTCATCTAGACACGTGTACACATTTTTAGAAGCTTTCCGTAACACCAGGTTCGAATTTATGCATTTTTCACAGAAAAATAGTTCTGGAACGATTTCCACCTAACAGATATTTAATTTACATGTATTCCAACAACATGGCATTCTAGTTTCCGTACATGCTACATGTATGACGGATTTGGCAATCATGCATTTCTGACTTGTGAGCATGTGGATTACAGATCTTTCACCATCCGAAAAAGGTGTATATAGACTTAGAAATATTTACTCTGACTTCATAAGTTTTTCCTATCACCAGGTTGTAAAATCGGACATTTGGCACCAGAAAACCCTCTTTGAGCGAATTCTCACCAATCCCCATGTAATTTACATTGTTTACATAACCATGGAATTCCGTATTACGAGGATGTTTCATGCATCACGGATTCCTCAAACATGCACTTCTGAGTTGTGAACATGTGCATGACTGATGTTTCAAACACCAAACAATTTACCTATGCACTCTGAATTATTTTCTTTGACTTTGTCGCTTCTTCCTATCACCACTTTCAAGAATCACACTTTGATCCCACAAAAACCCTCTTGGAGCGAATTCTTCCCTAGAGATATGTAATTTGAATCGATTCCATCTACATGATATTCCGTGTCCCGTACATGCTACATACATGACGGATTTGACAAACATGCATTCCTGAGTTGACAGCATGTGGATTACGAATCTTTCATCCCCTATAAAAGGAATATTTTCATCTAGACACGTGTACACATTTTCACAAGCTTTCCCTAACACCAGGTTCGAATTTGTGCATTTTTCACAGAAAAATCATTCTGGAACGATTTCCACCTAACAGATTGTAATTTAAATGTATTCCAACAACATGGCATTCCGGGTTCCGTACATGCTACATGTATGACGGATTCGGCAATCATGCATTTCTGACTTGTGAGCATGTGGATTAGTGACCTTTCACCCTCCGAAAAAGGCGTATATAGACTTAGAAATATTTACTCTGACTTCATAAGTTTTTCCTATCACCAGGTTCTAAAATCGGACATTTGGCACCAGAAAACCCTCTTTGAGCGAATTCTCACCAATAAAATTGTAATTTACATTGTTTACATAACCATGCAATTCCGCATTACGAGCATGTTTCATGCATCACGGATTCCTCAAACATGCACTTCTGAGTTGTGAACATGCGCATGACTGATTTTTCAACCACCAAACAAGTTTCCTATGCACTCTGAAATATTTACTTTGACGTTGTAGCTTCTTCCTATCAGCACTTTCAAGAATCACATTTTGATCCCACAAAAACACTCTTGGAGCGAATTCTTCCCTAGAGATATGTAATTTGAATTGATTCCATCTACATGATATTCCGTGTTCCGTACATGCTACATAAATGACGGATTTGACAAACATGCATTCCTAGTTGAGAGCATGTGGATTAATAATCTTTCATCCTCAATAAATGGAATATTTCCTCTAGACATGTGTACACATTTTCACAAGCTTTCCCTAAAACCAGGTTCGAATTCGTGCATTTTTCACAGAAAAATAGTTCTGGAACGATTTCCACCTAACAGATATGTAATTTACATGTATTCCAACAACGTGGCATTCCGGGTTCCGTACATGCTTCATGCATGACGGATTCGGCAATCATGCATTTCTGACTTGTGAGCATGTGGATTAGTGACCTTTCATCCACCAAACAATGCGTATATACACTTAGAATTATTTACTCTGACTTCATAGATTTTTCTATCACCAGGTTCTAAAATCGGACATCTGGCTCCAGAAATCACTCTTTGAGCGAATTCTCACAAATACACATGTAATTTACATTGTTTACATAACCATGGCATTCCGTATTACGAACATGTTTCATGCATCACGGATTCCTCAAACTTGAATTTCTGAGTTGTGAAAATGCGCATGACTGATGTTTCAAACACCAAGCAGTTTACCTGTGCACTCTGAAATATTTACTTTGACTTTGTAGCTTGTGTCTATCACGAGTTTCAAGAATCACACTTT
Organism: Vicugna pacos; assembly: GCF_048564905.1. NCBI lineage: Eukaryota > Metazoa > Chordata > Mammalia > Artiodactyla > Camelidae > Vicugna > Vicugna pacos. The sequence continues at coordinate 35,883,059 of NW_027328741.1, read as the reverse complement.
GATCCCAGAAAAAACCTTTTGGAGCGAATTCTACCCTAGAGATATGTAATTTGAATAGATGCCATCTACATGATATTCCGTGTTCCGTACATGCTACATACATGACGGATTTGACAAACATGCATTCCTGAATTGAGAACATGTGGATTACAAATCTTTCATCCTCTATAAAAGGAATATTTTCATCTAGACACGTGTAGACATTTTCACAAGCTTTCCCTAAAACCAGGTTCGAATTCGTGCATTTTTCACAGAAAAATAGTTCTGGAGCGATTTCCACCTAACAGATATTTAATTTACATGTATTCCAACAACATGGCATTCCGGGTTCCGTACATGATACATGTATGACGGATTCGGCAATCATGCATTTCTGACTTGTGAGCATGTGGAATAGTGACCTTTCACCCTCCGAAAAAGGCGTATATAGACTTAGAAATATTTACTCTGACTTCATAAGTTTTTCCTATCACCAGGTTCTAAAATCGGACATTTGGCATGAGAAAACCCTCTTTGAGCGAATTCTCACCAATACCCTTGTAGTTTACATTGTTTACATAACCATGGAATTCCGTATTACGAGCATGTTTCATGCATCACGGATTCCTCAAACATGCACTTCTGAGTTGTGAATATGCGCATGACAGATTTTTAACCACCAAACAAGTTTCCTATGCACTCTGAAATATTTACTTTGACTTTGTAGCTTCTTCCTATCACTACTTTCAAGAATCACATTTTGATCCCACAAAAACCCTCTTGGAGCGAATTCTTCCCTAGAGATATGTAATTAGAATTGATTCCATCTACATGATATTCCATGTTCCGTACATGCTACATAAAAGACGGATTTGACAAACATGCATTCCTAGTTGAGAGCATGTGGATTAATAATCTTTCATCCTCAATAAATGGAATATTTCATCTAGACACGTGTACACATTTTCACAAGCTTTCCCTAAAACCAGGTTCGAATTCGTGCATTTTTCACAGAAAAATAGTTCTGGAGCGATTTCCACCTAACAGATATGTAATTTACATGTATTCCAACAACGTAGCATTCCGGGTTCCGTACATGCTACATGCATGACGGATTCGGCAATCATGCATTTCTGACTTGTGAGCATGTGGATTAGTGACCTTTCATCCACCAAACAATGCGTATATACACTTAGAATTATTTACTCTGACTTCATAGATTTTTCTGTCACCAGGTTCTGAAATCGGACATCTGGCTCCAGAAATCACTCTTTGAGCGAATTCTCACAAATACACATGTAATTTACATTGTTCATATAACCAAGCAATTCCGTATTACGAACATGTTTCATGCATCACGGATTCCTCAAACTTGAATTTCTGAGTTGTGAACATGAGCATGACTGATGTTTCAACCACCAAACAGTTTACCTGTGCACTCTGAAATATTTTCTTTGACTTTGTAGCTTCTGCCTATCACGAGTTTCAAGAATCACACTTTGATCCCAGAAAAAACCTCTTGGAGCGAATTCTACCCTAGAGATATGTAATTTGAATAGATGCCATCTACATGATATTCCGTGTTCCGTACATGCTACATACATGACGGATTTGACAAACATGCATTCCTGAGTTGAGAACATGTGGATTACAAATCTTTCATCCTCTATAAAAGGAATATTTTCATCTAGACACGTGTAAACATTTTCACAAGCTTTCCGTAACACGAGGTTCGAATTCGTGCATTTTTCACAGAAAAATATTTCTGGAACGATTACCACCTAACAGATATGTAATTTACATGTATTCCAACAACATGGCATTCCGGTTTCCGTACATGCTACATGTATGACGGATTCGGCAATCATGCATTTCTGACTTGTGAGCATGTGGATTACAGATCTTTCACCCTCCGAAAAAGGCGTATATAGACTTAGAAATATTTACTCTGACTTCATAAGTTTTTCCTATCACCAGGTTCTAAAATCGGACATTTGGCACCAGAAAACACTCTTTGAGCGAATTCTCACCAATACCCATGTAATTTACATTCTTTACATAACCATGGAATTCCGTATTACGAGCATGTTTCATGCATCACGGATTCCTCAAACATGCACTTCTGAGTTGTGAACATGTGCATGACGGATGTTTCAACCACCAAACAAGTTACCTATGCACTCTGAAATATTTACTTTGACTTTGTAGCTTCTGCCTATCACCACTTTCAAGAATCACACTTTGATCCCACAAAAACCCTCTTGGAGCGAATTCTTCCCTAGAGATATGTAATTTGAATCGATTCCATCTACATGATATTCAGTGTTCCGTACATGCTACATACATGACGGATTTGACAAACATGCATTCCTGAGTTGAGAGCATGTGGATTACTAATCTATCATCCTCTATAAAAGGAATATTTTCATCTAGACACGTGTGCATATTTTCACAAGCTTTCCCTAACACCAGGTTCGAATTCGTGCATTTTTCACAGAAAATTAATTCTGGAACGATTTCCACCTAACAGATTTGTAATTTACATGTATTCCAACAACATGGCATTCCGGGTTCCGTACATGCTACATGTATGACGGATTCGGCAATCATGCATTTCTGACTTGTGAGCATGTGGATTACAGATCTTTCACCCTCCGAAAAAGGCATATATAGACTTAGAAATATTTACTCTGACTTCATAAGATTTTCCTATCACCAGGTTGTAAAATCGGACATTTGGCACCAGAAAACCCTCTTTGAGCGAATTCTCACCAATCCCCATGTTATTTACATTGTTTACATAACCATGGAATTCCGTATTACGAGCATGTTTCATGCATCACGGATTCCTCAAACATGCACTTCTGAGTTGTGAACATGTGCATGACTGATGTTTCAAACACCAAACAAGTTACATATGCACTCTGAAATATTTACTTTGACTTTGTCGCTTCTTCCTATCACCACTTTCAAGAATCACACTTTGATCCCACAAAAACCCTCTTGGAGCGAATTCTTTCCTAGAGATTTGTAATTTGAATCGATTCCATCTACATGATATTCCGTGTCCCGTACATGCTACATACATGACGGATTTGACAAACATGCATTCCTGAGTTGAGAGCATGTGGATTACGAATCTTTCATCCTCTATAAAAGGAATATTTTCAACTAGACACGTGTACACATTTTCACAAGCTTTCCCTAACACCAGGTTCGAATTTGTGCATTTTTCACAGAAAAATAATTCTGGAACGATTTCCACCCAACAGATTGTAATTTAAATGTATTCCAACAACATGGCATTCCGGGTTCCGTACATGCTACATGTATGACGTATTTGGCAATCATGCGTTTCTGACTTGTGAGCATGTGGATTACAGACCTTTCACACACCGAACAAGGCGTAAATAGACTTAGAAATATTTACTCTGACTTCATAGGTTTTTCCTATCACCAGGTTTTTAAATGAGACATTTGGCACCAGAAAACCCTCTTTGAGCGAATTCTCACCAATACCCATGTAATTTACATTGTTTACATAACCATGGAATTCCGTATTACGAGCATGTTTCATGCATCACGGATTCCTCAAACTTGAATTTCTGAGTTGTGAACATGCGCATGACTGATGTTTCAAACACCAAACAGTTTACCTGTGCACTCTGAAATATTTACTTTGACTTTGTAGCTTCTGCCTATCACCACTTCCAAGAATCACATTTTCATCCCACAAAAACACTCTTGGAGCGAATTCTTCCCTAGAGATATGTAATTTGAATTGATTCCATCTACATGATATTCCGTGTTCCGTACATGCTACATAAATGACGGATTTGACAAACATGCATTCCTAGTTGAAAGCATGTGGATTAATAATCTTTCATCCTCAATAAATGGAATATTTCATTTAGACACGTGTACACATTTTCAGAAGCTTTTCCTAACACCAGGTTCGAATTCGTGCATTTTTCACAGAAAAATAGTTCTGGAGCGATTTCCACCTAACAGATATGTAATTTACATGTATTCCAACAACGTGGCATTCCGGGTTCCGTACATGCTACATGCATGACGGATTCGGCAATCATGCATTTCTGACTTGTGAGCATGTGGATTAGTGACCTTTCATCCACCAAACAATGCGTATATACACTTAGAATTATTTACTCTGACTTCATAGTTTTTTCTATCACCAGGTTCTAAAATCGGACATCTGGCCCCAGAAATCACTCTTTGAGCGAATTCTCACAAATACACATGTAATTTACATTGTTTACATAACCATGGCATTCCGTATTACGAACATGTTTCATGCATCACGGATTACTCAAACTTGAATTTCTGAGTTGTGAACATGCGCATGTCTGATGTTTCAACCACCAAACAGTTTACCTGTGCACTCTGAAATATTTAGTTTGTCTTTGTAGCTTCTGCCTATCACGAGTTTCAAGAATCACACTTTGATCCCAGAAAAAACCTCTTGGAGCGAATTCTACCCTAGAGATATTTAATTTGAATAGATGCCATCTACATGATATTCCGTGTTCCGTACATGCTACATACATGACGGATTTGACAAACATGCATTCCTGAGTTGAGAACATGTGGATTACAAATCTTTCATCCTCTATAAAAGGAATATTTTCATCTAGACACGTGTACACATTTTCAGAAGCTTTCCCTAACACCAGGTTCGAATTCGTGCATTTTTCACAGAAAAATAGTTCTGGAACGATTTCCACCTAACAGATATGTAATTTACATGTATTCCAACAACATGGCATTCCGGGTTCCGTACATGCTACATGTATGACGGATTCGGCAATCATGCATTTCTGACTTGTGAGCATGTGGATTACAGATCTTTCACCCTCCGAAAAAGGCGTATATAGACTTAGAAATATTTACTCTGACTTCATAAGTTTTTCCTATCACCAGGTTCTAATATCGGACATTTGGCACCAGAAAACACTCTTTGAGCGAATTCTCACCAATACCCATGTAATTTACATTGTTTACATAACCATGGAATTCCGTATTACGAGCATGTTTCATGCATCACGGATTCCTCAAACATGCATTTCTGAGTTGTGAACATGCCCATGACTGATGTTTCAACCACCAAACAAGTTACCTATGCACTCTGAAATATTTATTTTGACTTTGTAGCTTCTTCCTATCACCAGTTTCAAGAATCACAATTTGATCCGACAAAAACACTCTTGGAGCGAAGTCTTTCCAAGAGATATGTAATTTAATCGATACCATCTACTTTATATTCTTTGTTCCGTACATGCTACATACATGACGGATTTGACAAACATGCATTCCTGAGTTGAGAGCATGTGGATTACTAATCTTTCATCCTCTATAAAAGGAATATTTTCATCTAGACATGTGTAAATATTTTCAGAAGCTTTCCCTAACACCAGGTTCGAATTCGTGCATTTTTCACAGGAAAATAGTTCTGGCACGATTTCTACCTAACACATATTTAATTTACATGTATTCCAACAACATGGCATTCCGGGTTCCGTACATGGTACATGTATGACGATTTCGGTAATCATGCATTTCTGACTTGTGAGCATGTGGATTACAGAACTTTCACCTTCCGAAAAAGGCGTATATAGACTTAGAAATATTTACTCTGACTTCATTAGTTTTTCCTATCACCAGGTTCTAAAATCGGACTTTTGGCACCAGAAAACACTCTTTGAGCGAATTCTCACCAATACCCATGTAATTTACATTGTTTACATAACCATGGAATTCCGTATTACGAGCATGTTTCATGCATCACGGATTCCTCAAACGTGCACTTCTGAGTTGTGAACATGTGCATGACTGATGTTTCAACCACCAAACAAGTTACCTATGCACTCTGAAATATTTACTTTGACTTTGTCGCTTCTTCCTATCACCACTTTCAAGAATCACACTTTGATCCCACAAAAACACTCTTGGATCGAATTCTTCCCTAGAGATATGTAATTTGAATCGATTCCATCTACATGATATTCCGTGTCCCGTACATGCTACATACATGACGGATTTGAAAAACATGCATTCCTGAGTTGAGAGCATGTGGATTACGAATCTTTCATCCTCTATAAAAGGAATATTTTCATCTAGACACGTGTAAACATTTTCACAACCTTTCCCTAACACCAGGTTCGAATTTGTGCATTTTTCACAGAAAAATAATTCTGGAACGATTTCCACCTAACAGATTTGTAATTTAAATGTATTCCAACAACATGGCATTCCGGGTTCCGTACATGCTACATGTATGACAGATTTGGCAATCATGCGTTTCTGACTTGTGAGCATGTGGATTACAGACCTTTCACACACCGAACAAGGCGTATAAAGACTTAGATATATTTACTCTGACTTCATAGGTTTTTCCTATCACCAGGTTTTAAAATGAGACATTTGGCACCAGAAAACCCTCTTTGAGTGAATCCTCACAAATAAACATGTAATTTACATTGTTTACATAACCATGGAATTCCGTATTACGAGCATGTTTCATGCATCACGTATTCCTCAAACATGCACTTCTGAGTGTGAACATGCACATGAATGATATTTCAACCACCAAACAAGTTTCCTATGCACTCTGAAATATTTACTTTGACTTTGTAGCTTCTTCCTATCACCCCTTTCAAGAATCACACTGTGATCCCACAAAAACACTCTTGGAGCGAATTCTTCCCTAGAGATATGTAATTTGAATTGATTCCATCTACATGATATTCCGTTTTCCGTACATACTACATACATGACTGATTTGACAAACATGCATTCCTAGTTGAGAGCATGTGGATTTCTAATCTTTCATTCTCTATAAATTGAATAGTTTCATCTAGACACGTGTACACATTTTCACAAGCTTTCCCTAAAACCAAGTTCGAATTCGTGCATTTTTCACAGAAAAATAGTTCTGGAACGATTTCCACCTAACAGATATGTAATTTACATGTATTCCAACAACATGGCATTCCGGGTTTCGTACATGCTACATGTATGACGGATTTGGCAATCATGCATTTCTGAGTTGTGAGCATGTGGATTACAGATCTTTCATCCTCCGAACAATGCGTATATAGACCTAGATATATTTACTCTGACTTCATAAGTTTTTCCTAACACCAGGTTCTAAAATCGGACATTTGGCACCAGAAAACACTCTTTGAGCGAATTCTCACCAATACCCATGTAATTTACATTGTTTACATAACCATGGAATTCCGTATTACGAGCATGTTTCATGCATCACGGATTCCTCAAACATGCACTTCTGAGTTGTGAACATGTGCATGACTGATGTTTCAACCACCAAACAAGTTACCTATGCACTCTGAAATATTTACTTTGACTTTGTAGCTTCTTCCTATCACCACTTTCAAGAATCACACTTTGATCCCACAAAAACCCTCTTGGAGCGAATTCTTCCCTAGAGATATGTAATTTGAATCGATTCCATCTACATGATATTCAGTGTTCCGTACATGCTACATACATGACGGATTTGACAAACATGCATTCCTGAGTTGACAGCATGTGGATTACTAATCTATCATCCTCTATAAAAGGAATATTTCCATCTAGACACGTGTACACATTTTCACAAGCTTTCCCTAACACCAGGTTCGAATTCGTGCATTTTTCACAGAAAAATAATTCTGGAACGATTTCCACCTATCAGATTTGTAATTTACATGTATTCCAACAACATGGCATTCCGGGTTCCGTACATGCTACATGTATGACGGATTCGGCAATCATGCATTTCTGACTTGTGAGCATGTGGATTACTGACCTTTCATCCACCAAACAATGCGTATATACACTTAGAATTATTTACTCGGACTTCATAGATTTTTCTATCACCAAGTTCTAAAATCGGACATCTGGAACCAGAAATCACTCTTCCAGCGAATTCTCACAAATACACATGTAATTTACATTGTTTACATAACCATGGCATTCCGTATTACGAACATGTTTCATGCATCACGGATTCCTCAAACTTGAATTTCTGAATTGTGAACATGCGCATGACAGATGTTTCAACCACCAAACAGTTTACCTGTGCACTCTGAAAGATTTACTTTGACTTTGTTGCTTCTGCCTATCACGAGATTCAAGAATCACACTGATCCCAGAAAATCCCTCTTGGAGTGAATTCTTCCCTAGAGATATGTAATTTGAATCGATTCCATCTACATGATATTCCTTGTTCCGTACATGCTACATACATGACGGATTTGACAAACATGCATTCCTGAGTTTAGAGCATGTGGATTACTAATCTTTCATCCTCTATAAAAGAATATTTTCATCTAGACACGTGTACACATTTTCACAATGTTTCCCTAACACCAGGTTCTTATTCGTGCATTTTTCACAGATAAATTGTTCTGGAGCGATTTCCAGCTAACAGATATTTAATTTACATGAATACCATCAACATTGCCTTCCGGGTTCCGTACATGCTACATGCATGACGGATTCGGCAATCATGAGTTTCTGACTTGTGAGCATGTGGATTACTGACCTTTCATCCACCAAACAAGGCGTATATAGACTTAGAATTATTTACTCTGACATCATACGTTTTTCCTATCACCAGGTTCTAAAATCGGACATTTGGCAGAAGAAAACACTCTTTGTGCGAATACGCATGAATGCACATATAATTTACATTGTTTACATAACCATGGCATTCCGTATTACGAACATGTTTCATGCATCACGGATTACTCAAACATGCATTTCTGAGTTGTGTATATGCGCATGACTGATGTTTCAACCACCAAACATGTTACATATGCACTCTGAAATATTTACTTTGACTTCGTAGCTTCTTCCTATCACCAGTTTTAAGAATCACACTTTGATCCCACAAAAACCCTCTTGGACCGAATTCTTCCCTAGAGATATATAATTTGAATTGATTCCATCTACATGATATTCCGTGTTCCGTACATGCTACATACATGACGGATTCGACAAACATGCATTCCTGAGTTGAGGGCATCTGGATTAATAATCTTTCATCCTCTATAAAAGGAATATTTTCATCTAGACACGTGTACACATTTTCACAAGCTTTCCCTAACACCAGGTTCGAATTCGTGCATTTTTCACAGAAGAAAATTTCTGGAGCGACTTCCACCTAAAAGATATGTAATTTACATGAATTCCATCAACATGGCTTTCCGGGTTCCGTACATGCTACATGCATGACGGATTCAACAACAATGCGTTTCTGACTTGTGATCATGTGGATTACTGACCTTTCGTCCACCAAGCAAGGCGTACATTCACTTAGAAATATTTATTTTGACTTCATAGGTTTTTCCTATCACCAGGTTACAAAATCGGTCATTTGGCACCAGAAAACACTCTTTGAGCGAATTCTCACCAATACACATGTAATTTACATTGTTTACATAACCATGGCTTTCCGCATTATGAACATGTTTCATGCATCACGGATTCCTCCAACATGCATTTCTGAGTTGTGAACATGCGCATGACTGATGTTTCAACCACCAAACAAGTTACCTATGCACTCTGAAATATTTACTTTGACTTCGTAGCTTCTACCTATCACCAGTTTCAAGAATCACACTTTGATCCCACAAAAACCCTCTTGGAGCGAATTCTACCCTTGAGATATGTAATTTGAATAGATCCCATCTACATGATTTTCCGTGTTTCGTGCATGCTACATATAGGATGGATTCGACAAACATACATTACTGAGTTGAGGGCATCTGTATTATTAAACTTTCATCCTCTATAAAAGGAATATTTTCATCTAGACACGTGTACACATTTTCAGAAATTTTCCTTAACATCAGGTTCGAATTCGTGCATTTTTCACAGAAAAATAGTTCTGGAACGATTTCCACCTAACAGATATGTAATTTACATGTATTCAAACAACATGGCATTCCGGGTTTCGTACATGCTACATGTATGACGGATTTGGCAATCATGCATTTCTGACTTGTGAGCATGTGGATTACAGATCTTTCATCCTCCGAACTATGCGTATATAGACTTAGATATATTTACTCTGACTTCATAAGTTTTTCCTATCACCAGGTTCTGAAATCGGACATTTGGCACCAGAAAACACTCTTTGAGCGAATTCTCACCAATACCCATGTAATTTACATTCTTTACATAACCATGGAATTCCGTATTACGAGCATGTTTCATGCATCACGGATTTCTCAAACATGCACTTCTGAGTTGTGAACATGTGCATGACTGATGTTTCAACCACCAAACAAGTTACCTATGCACTCTGAAATATTTACTTTGACTTTGTAGCTTCTTCCTATCACCACTTTCAAGAATCACACTTTGATCCCACAAAAACCCTCTTGGAGCGAATTCTTCCCTAGAGATATGTAATTTGAATCGATTCCATCTACATGATATTCAGTGTTCCATACATGCTACATACATGACGGATTTGACAAACAAGCATTCCTGACTTGAGAGCATGTGGATTACTAATCTATCATCCTCTATAAAAGGAATATTTTCATCTAGACACGTGTACACAATTTCACAAGCTTTCCCTAACACCAGGTTCGAATTCGTGCATTTTTCACAGAAAAATAATTCTGGAACGATTTCCACCTATCAGATTTGTAATTTACATGTATTCCAACAACATGACATTCCGGGTTCCGTACATGCTACATGTATGACGGATTCGGCAATCATGCATTTCTGACTTGTGAGCATGTGGATTACTGACCTTTCATCCACCAAACAATGCGTATATACACTTAGAATTATTTACTCGGACTTCATAGATTTTTCTATCACCAAGTTCTAAAATCGGACATCTGGAACCAGAAATCACTCTTCCAGCGAATTCTCACAAATACACATGTAATTTACATTGTTTACATAACCATGGCATTCCGTATTACGAACATGTTTCATGCATCACGGATTCCTCAAACTTGAATTTCTGAGTTGTGAACATGCGCATGACAGATGTTTCAACCACCAAACAGTTTACCTGTGCACTCTGAAAGATTTACTTTGACTTTGTTGCTTCTGCCTATCACGAGATTCAAGAATCACACTTTGATCCCAGAAAATCCCTCTTGGAGTGAATTCTTCCCTAGAGATATGTAATTTGAATCGATTCCATCTACATGATATTCCGTGTTCCGTACATGCTACATACATGACGGATTTGACAAACATGCATTCCTGAGTTTAGAGCATGTGGATTACTAATCTTTCATCCTCTATAAAAGAATATTTTCATCTAGACACGTGTACACATTTTCACAATGTTTCCCTAACACCAGGTTCTTATTCGTGCATTTTTCACAGAAGAAAATTTCTGGAGCGACTTCCACCTAAAAGATATGTAATTTACATGAATTCCATCAACATGGCTTTCCGGGTTCCGTACATGCTACATGCATGACGGATTCAACAACAATGCGTTTCTGACTTGTGATCATGTGGATTACTGAACTTTCGTCCACCAAGCAAGGCGTACATTCACTTAGAAATATTTATTTTGACTTCATAGGTTTTTCCTATCACCAGGTTACAAAATCGGACATTTGGCACCAGAAAACACTCTTTGAGCGAATTCTCACCAATACACATGTAATTTACATTGTTTACATAACCATGGCTTTCCGCATTATGAACATGTTTCATGCATCACGGATTCCTACAACATGCATTTCTGAGTTGTGAACATGCGCATGACTGATGTTTCAACCACCAAACAAGTTACCTATGCACTCTGAAATATTTACTTTGACTTCGTAGCTTCTACCTTTCACCAGTTTCAAGAATCACACTTTGATCCCACAAAAACCCTCTTGGAGCGAATTCTACCCTTGAGATATGTAATTTGAATAGATCCCATCTACATGATTTTCCGTGTTTCGTGCATGCTACATATAGGATGGATTCGACAAACATACATTACTGAGTTGAGGGCATCTGTATTATTAATCTTTCATCCTCTATAAAAGGAATATTTTCATCTAGACACGTGTACACATTTTCAGAAATTTTCCTTAACATCAGGTTCGAATTCGTGCATTTTTCACAGAAAAATAGTTCTGGAACGATTTCCACCTAACAGATATGTAATTTACATGTATTCCAACAACATGGCATTCCGGGTTTCGTACATGCTACATGTATGACGGATTTGGCAATCATGCATTTCTGACTTGTGAGCATGTGGATTACAGATCTTTCATCCTCCGAACAATGCGTATATAGACTTAGATATATTAACTCTGACTTCATAAGTTTTTCCTATCACCAGGTTCTAAAATCGGACATTTGGCACCTGAAAACACTCTTTGAGCGAATTCTCACCAATACCCATGTAATTTACATTCTTTACATAACCATGGAATTCCGTATTACGAGCATGTTTCATGCATCACGGATTCCTCAAACATGCACTTCTGAGTTGTGAACATGTGCATGACTGATGTTTCAACCTCCAAACAAGTTACCTATGCACTCTGAAATATTTACTTTGATTTTGTAGCTTCTTCCTATCACCACTTTCAAGAATCACACTTTGATCCCACAAAAACCCTCTTGGAGCGAATTCTTCCCTAGAGATATGTAATTTGAATCGATTCCATCTACATGATATTCAGTGTTCCGTACATGCTACATACATGACGGATTTGACAAACAAGCATTCCTGACTTGAGAGCATGTGGATTACTAATCTATCATCCTCTATAAAAGGAATATTTTCATCTAGACACGTGTACACATTTTCACAAGCTTTCCCTAACACCAGGTTCGAATTCGTGCATTTTTCACAGAAAAATAATTCTGGAACGATTTCCACCTATCAGATTTGTAATTTACATGTATTCCAACAACATGGCATTCCGGGTTCCGTACATGCTACATGTATGACGGATTCGGCAATCATGCATTTCTGACTTGTGAGCATGTGGTTTACTGACCTTTCATCCACCAAACAATGCGTATATACACTTAGAATTATTTACTCGGACTTCATAGATTTTTCTATCACCAAGTTCTAAAATCGGACATCTGGAACCAGAAATCACTCTTCCAGCGAATTCTCACAAATACACATGTAATTTACATTGTTTACATAACCATGGCATTCCGTATTACGAACATGTTTCATGCATCACGGATTCCTCAAACTTGAATTTCTGAGTTGTGAACATGCGCATGACAGATGTTTCAACCACCAAACAGTTTACCTGTGCACTCTGAAAGATTTACTTTGACTTTGTTGCTTCTGCCTATCACGAGATTCAAGAATCACACTTTGATCCCAGAAAATCCCTCTTGGAGTGAATTCTTCCCTAGAGATATGTAATTTGAATCGATTCCATCTACATGATATTCCGTGTTCCGTACATGCTACATACATGACGGATTTGACAAACATGCATTCCTGAGTTTAGAGCATGTGGATTACTAATCTTTCATCCTCTATAAAAGAATATTTTCATCTAGACACGTGTACACATTTTCACAATGTTTCCCTAACACCAGGTTCTTATTCGTGCATTTTTCACAGATAAATTGTTCTGGAGCGATTTCCACCTAACAGATATTTAATTTACATGAATACCATCAACATTGCCTTCCGGGTTCCGTACATGCTACATGCACGACGGATTCGGCAATCATGAGTTTCTGACTTGTGAGCATGTGGATTACTGACCTTTCATCCACCAAACAAGGCGTATATAGACTTAGAATTATTTACTCTGACATCATAGGTTTTTCCTATCACCAGTTTCTAAAATCGGACATTTGGCAGAAGAAAACTCTCTTTGAGCGAATACGCATGAATGCACATATAATTTACATTGTTTACATAACCATGGCATTCCGTATTACGAACATGTTTCATGCATCACGGATTCCTCAAACATGCATTTCTGAGTTGTGTATATGCGCATGACTGATGTTTCAACCACCAAACATGTTACATATTCACTCTGAAATATTTACTTTGACTTCGTAGCTTCTTCCTATCACCAGTTTTAAGAATCACACTTTGATCCCACAAAAACCCTCTTGGACCGAATTCTTCCCTAGAGATATATAATTTGAATTGATTCCATCTACATGATATTCCGTGTTCCGTACATGCTACATACATGACGGATTCGACAAACATGCATTCCTGAGTTGAGGGCATCTGGATTATTAATCTTTCATCCTCTATAATAGGAATATTTTCATCTAGACACGTGTACAAATTTTCACAAGCTTTCCCTAACACCAGGTTCGAATTCGTGCATTTTTCACAGAAGAAAATTTCTTGAGCGACTTCCACCTAAAAGATATGTAATTTACATGAATTCCATCAACATGGCTTTCCGGGTTCCGTACATGCTACATGCATGACGGATTCAACAACAATGCGTTTCTGACTTGTGATCATGTGGATTACTGACCTTTCGTCCACCAAGCAAGGCGTACATTCACTTAGAAATATTTATTTTGACTTCATAGGTTTTTCCTATCACCAGGTTACAAAATCGGACATTTGGCACCAGAAAACACTCTTTGAGCGAATTCTCACCAATACACATGTAATTTACATTGTTTACATAACCATGGCTTTCCGCATTATGAACATGTTTCATGTATCACGGATTCCTCCAACATGCATTTCTGAGTTGTGTATATGCGCATGACTGATGTTTCAACCACCAAACATGTTACATATGCACTCTGAAATATTTACTTTGACTTCGTAGCTTCTTCCTATCACCAGTTTTAAGAATCACACTTTGATCCCACAAAAACCCTCTTGGACCGAATTCTTCCCTAGAGATATATAATTTGAATTGATTCCATCTACATGATATTCCGTGTTCCGTACATGCTACATACATGACGGATTCGACAAACATGCACTCCTGAGTTGAGGGCATCTGGATTATTAATCTTTCATCCTCTATAAAAGGAATATTTTCATCTAGACACGTGTACAAATTTTCACAAGCTTTCCCTAACACCAGGTTCGAATTCGTGCATTTTTCACAGAAGAAAATTTCTGGAGCGACTTCCACCTAAAAGATATGTAATTTACATGAATTCCATCAACATGGCTTTCCGGGTTCCGTACATGCTACATGCATGACGGATTAAACAACAATGCGTTTCTGACTTGTGATCATGTGGATTACTGACCTTTCGTCCACCAAGCAAGGCGTACATTCACTTAGAAATATTTATTTTGACTTCATAGGTTTTTCCTATCACCAGGTTACAAAATCGGACATTTGGCACCAGAAATCACTCTTTGAGCGAATTCTCACCAATACACATGTAATTTACATTGTTTACATAACCATGGCTTTCCGCATTATGAACATGTTTCATGCATCACGGATTCCTCCAACATGCATTTCTGAGTTGTGAACATGCGCATGACTGATGTTTCAACCACCAAACAAGTTACCTATGCACTCTGAAATATTTACTTTGACTTCGTAGCTTCTACCTATCACCAGTTTCAAGAATCACACTTTGATCCCACAAAAACCCTCTTGGAGCGAATTCTACCCTTGAGATATGTAATTTGAATAGATCCCATCTACATGATTTTCCGTGTTTCGTGCATGCTACATATAGGATGGATTCGACAAACATACATTACTGAGTTGAGGGCATCTGTATTATTAATCTTTCATCCTCTATAAAAGGAATATTTTCATCTAGACACGTGTACACATTTTCAGAAATTTTCCTTAACATCAGGTTCGAATTCGTGCATTTTTCACAGAAAAATAGTTCTGGAACGATTTCCACCTAACAGATATGTAATTTACATGTATTCCAACAACATGGCATTCCGGGTTTCGTACATGCTACATGTATGACGGATTTGGCAATCATGCATTTCTGACTTGTGAGCATGTGGATTACAGTTCTTTCATCCTCCGAACAATGCGTATATAGACTTAGATATATTTACTCTGACTTCATAAGTTTTTCCTATCACCAGGTTCTAAAATCGGACATTTGGCACCAGAAAACACTCTTTGAGCGAATTCTCACCAATACCCATGTAATTTACATTCTTTACATAACCATGGAATTCCGTATTACGAGCATGTTTCATGCATCACGGATTCCTCAAACATGCACTTCTGAGTTGTGAACATGTGCATGACTGATGTTTCAACCACCAAACAAGTTACCTATGCACTCTGAAATATTTACTTTGATTTTGTAGCTTCTTCCTATCACCACTTTCAAGAATCACACTTTGATCCCACAAAAACCCTCTTGGAGCGAATTCTTCCCTAGAGATATGTAATTTGAATCGATTCCATCTACATGATATTCAGTGTTCCGTACATGCTACATACATGACGGATTTGACAAACAAGCATTCCTGACTTGAGAGCATGTGGATTACTAATCTATCATCCTCTATAAAAGGAATATTTTCATCTAGACACGTGTACACATTTTCACAAGCTTTCCCTAACACCAGGTTCGAATTCGTGCATTTTTCACAGAAAAATAATTCTGGAACGATTTCCACCTATCAGATTTGTAATTTACATGTATTCCAACAACATGGCATTCCGGGTTCCGTACATGCTACATGTATGACGGATTCGGCAATCATGCATTTCTGACTTGTGAGCATGTGGATTACTGACCTTTCATCCACCAAACAATGCGTATATACACTTAGAATTATTTACTCTGACTTCATAGATTTTTCTATCACTAAGTTCTAAAATCGGACATCTGGAACCAGAAATCACTCTTCCAGCGAATTCTCACAAATACACATGTAATTTACATTGTTTACATAACCATGGCATTCCGTATTACGAACATGTTTCATGCATCACGGATTCCTCAAACTTGAATTTCTGAGTTGTGAACATGCGCATGACAGTTGTTTCAACCACCAAACAGTTTACCTGTGCACTCTGAAAGATTTACTTTGACTTTGTTGCTTCTGCCTATCACGAGATTCAAGAATCACACTTTGATCCCACAAAAACCCTCTTGGACCGAATTCTTCCCTAGAGATATATAATTTGAATTGATTCCATCTACATGATATTCCGTGTTCCGTACATGCTACATACATGACGGATTCGACAAACATGCATTCCTGAGTTGAGGGCATCTGGATTATTAATCTTTCATCCTCTATAATAGGAATATTTTCATCTAGACACGTGTACAAATTTTCACAAGCTTTCCCTAACACCAGGTTCGAATTCGTGCATTTTTCACAGAAGAAAAGTTCTGGAGCGACTTCCACCTAAAAGATATGTAATTTATATGAATTCCATCAACATGGCTTTCCGGGTTCTGTACATGCTACATGCATGACGGATTCAGCAACAATGCGTTTCTGACTTGTGAACATGTGGATTACTGACCTTTCGTCCACCAAGCAATGTGTATATTCACTTAGAAATATTAAGTCTGCTTTCATAGGTTTTTCCTATCACCAGTTTCTAAAAGCGGACATTTAGCACCAGAAAACTCTCTTTGAGCGAATACTCATGAATGCACATGTAATTTACATTGTTTACATAACCATGGATTTCCGTATTACGAACATGATTCATGCATCACGGATTCCTCAAACATGCATTTCTGAGTTGTGAACATGTGCATGACTGATGTTTCAAACACCAAACAACTTACATATGCACTCTAAAATATTAACTTTGACTTTGCAGCTTCTTCCTATCACCAGTTTTAGGAATCACACTTTGATCCCAGAGAAACCCTTTTGGAGCCAATTCTACCCGAGAGATATCTAATTTGAATTGATTCCATCTACATGATATTCCGTTTCCCGTATATGCTACATACATGACAGATTCGAAAAACATGCATTCCTGATCGGAGAGCATGTGGATTATTAATCTTTCATTCTCTATAAAAGGAATATTTTCTTCGAGACACGTGTACACATTTTCACAAGCTTTCCCTAAAACCAGGTTCTAATTCGTGCATTTTTCACAGAAGAAAAGTTCTGGAGCGATTTCCACCTAACAGATATGTAATTTACATGAATTCCATGAACATGGCATTCCCGGTTCCGTACATGCTACCTGTATGACGGATTTGGCAATCATGCGTTTCTGACTAGTGAGCATGTGGATTACTGAACTTTCATCCACCAAACAAGGTGTATATAGACTTAGAAATATTTACTCTGAATTCATAGATTTTTTCTATCACCAGGTTCCAAAATCGGACATTTTTCATCAGAAAACACTCTTTGAGCGAATTCTCACCAATACACATGTAATTTACATTGTTTACATAACCATGGCATTCCGTATTACGAACATGTTTCATGCATCACGGATTCCTCAAACATGCATTTCTGAGTTGTGTACATGCGCATGACTGATGTTTCAACCACCAAACAAGTTACCTATGCACTCTGAAATATTTATTTGACTACGCAGCTTCTTCCTATCACCAGTTTCAAGAATCACACTTTGATCCCACAAAAACCCTCTTGGAGCGAATTCTACCCTAGAGATATGTAATTTGAATAGATCCCATCTAAATTATATTCCATGTTTCGTTCATGCTACATATATGATGGATTCGACAAACATATATTCCTGAGGTGAGTTCATCTTGATTACCAATCTTTCATCCTCTATAAAAGGAATATTTTCATCTAGACACATGTACAAATTTTCACAAGCTTTCCCTAACACCAGGTTCGAATTCGTGCATTTTTCACAGAAAAATTGTTCTGGAGCGATTTCCACCTTATAGGTATGTAATTTACATGAATTCCTTCAACATGGCATTCCGGGTTCTATACATACTACATGTGTGACGGATTCGGCTATCATGCGTTTCTGACTTGTGAGCATGTGGATTACTGACCTTTCATCCACCAAACAAGGTGTATATTCACTTAGAAATATTAAGTCTGTCTTCATAGGTTTTTCCTATCACCAGTTTATAAAAGCGGACATTTGGCACCAGAAAACACTCTTTGAACGAATTCTCGCCAATACACATTTAATTTACATTGTTTACATAACCATGGCATTCCGTATTCCAAACGTGTTTCATGCATCACGGATTCCTCAAACATGAATTTCTGAGTTGTAAACTTGCGCATGACTGATGTTTCAAACACCAAACATGTTACATATGCACTCTGAAATATTTACTTTTACTTCGTAGTTTCTTCCTATCACCAGTATTAAGAATCATACTTTGATCCCACAAAAACCCTCTTGAAGCGAATTCTTCCCTAGAGATATGTAATTTGAATTGATTCCATCTACATGATATTCCGTGTTCCGTACATGCTACATACATGACGGATTCGACAAACATGCATTCCTGAGTTGAGGGCATTTGGATTATTAATCTTTCATTCTCTATTAAAGGAATATTTTCATCTAGACCCGTGTACAAATTTTAACAAGCTTTCCCTAACATCAGGTACTAATTCGTGCATTTTTGACAGAAGAAAAGTTCTGGAGCGATTTCCACCTAACAGATATGTAATTTACATGAATACCATCAACATTGCCTTCCGGGTTCCGTACATGCTACATGCATGACGGATTTGGCAATCATGAGTTTCTGACTTGTGAGCATGTGGATTACTGACCTTTCATCCACCAAACAAGGCGTATATAGACTTAGAAATATTTACTCTGACATCATAGGTTTTTCCTATCACCAGGTTCTAAAATCGGACATTTGGCACAAGAAAACACTCTTTGAGCGAATTCTCACCAATACACATGTTATTTCCATTGTTTACATAACCATGGAATTCCGTATTATGAACAGGTTTCCTGCATCACGGATTCCTCAAACATGAATTTCTGAGTTGTGAACATGTACATGACTGAAGTTTCAAACACCAAACAAGTTACCTATGCACTCTGAAATATTTACTTTGACTTTGTAGCTTCTTCCAATCACCAGTTTGAAGAATCACACTTTGATCCCACAAAAACCCTCTTGGACCGAATTCTTCCTTAGAGATACGTACTTTGAATAGTTTACATCTACATAATATTCCTTGTTCCGTACATGGTACATACATGACGGATGCGACAAACATGCATTCCTGAGTTGAGGGCATCTGAATTACCGATCTTTCATCCTCTATAAATGGTATATTTTCATCTAGAGACGTGTACACATTTTCACAAGCTTTCCTTAACACCAGGTTCTAATTCGTGCATTTTTCTCAGAAGAAAAATTCTGGAGCCACTTCCACCTAAAGATATGTAATTTACATGAATTCCATCAACATGGCATTCCGGGTTCTTTACATGCTACATGCATGACGGATTCAGCAACAATGTGTTTCTGACTTGTGAGCATGTGGATTACTGACCTTTCGTCCACCAAGCAAGGCGTATATTCACTTAAAAATATTTAGTTTGACTTCATAGGTTTTTCCTATCACCAGGTTCCAAAATCGGACATTTGTCATCAGAAAACCCTCTTTGAGCGAATTCTCAACAATACACATGTAATTTACATTGTTTATATAACCATGGAATTCCGTAATATGAACATGTTTCATGCGTCACGGATTCCTCAAACATGCATTTCTGAGTTGTGTACATGCGCATGAATGATGTTTCAAAGACCAAACAAGTTACTTATGCACTCTGAAATATTTACTTTGACTTCGTAGCTTCTTCCTATCACCAGTTTCAAGAATCACACTTTGATCCCACAAAAACCCTCTTGGAGCGAATTCTTCCCTAGAGATATGTAATTTGAATAGATCCCATCTAAATAATATTCCGTGTTTCGTTCATGCTACATATATGATGGATTCGACAAACATATATTCCTGAGTTGAGGTCATCTGGATTACCAATCTTTCATCCTCTATAAAAGGAATATTTTCATCTAGACACATGTACAAATTTTCACAAGCTTTCCCTAACACCAGGTTCGAATTCGTGCATTTTTCACAGAAAAATTGTTCTGGAGCGATTTCCAACTTATAGGTATGTAATTTACATGAATCCATCAACATGGCATTCCGGGTTCCGTACATGCTTCATGTGTGATAGATTCGGCTATCATGCGTTTCTGACTTGTGAGCATGTGGATTACTGACCTTTCATCTACCAAACAAGGTGTATATTCACTTAGAAATATTAAGTCTGCCTTCATAGGTTTTTCCTATCACCAGTTTCTAAAAGCGGACATTTGGCACCAGAAAACACTCTTTGAGCGAATACTCATGAATGCACATGTAATTTACATTGTTTACATAACCATGGATTTCCGTATTACAAACATGATTCATGCATCACGGATTCCTCAAACATGCATTTCTGAGTTGTGAACATGTGCATGACTGATGTTTCAAACACCAAACCAGTTACATATGCACTCTGAAATATTTACTTTGACTTTGCAGGTTCTTCCTATCACCAGTTCCAGGAATCACACTTTGATCCCAGAAAAACACTTTTGGAGCCAATTCTACCCTAGAGATATCTAATTTGAATTGATTCCATCTAAATGATGTTCCGTTTCCCGTATATGCTACATACATGACGGATTCGTAAAACATGCATTCCTGATCGGAGAGCATGTGGATTATTAATCTTTCATTATCCATAAAAGGAATAATTTCATCGAGACACGTGTACACATTTTCACAAGCTTTCCCTAATACCAGGTTCTAATTCGTACATTTTTCACAGAAGAAAATTTCTGGAGCGATTTCCACCTAACAGATATGTAATTTACATGAATTCCATGAACATGGCATTCCCGGTTCCGCACATGCTACATGTATGACAGATTTGGCAATCATGCGTTTCTGACTTGTGAGCATGTGAATTACTGACCTTTCATCGACCAAGCAAGGCGTATATAGACTTAGAAATATTTACTCTGAATTCATAGATTTTTCCTATCACCAGGTTCTAAAATCGGACATTTGTCATCAGAAAACACTCTTTGAACGAATACTCATGAATGCACATGTAATTTACATTGTTTACATAACCATGGCATTCCGTATTACGAACATGTTTCATGCATCACGGATTCCTCAAACTTGAATTTCTGAGTTGTGAACATGCGCATGACAGATGTTTCAACCACCAAACAGTTTACCTGTGCACTCTGAAAGATTTACTTTGACTTTGTAGCTTCTGCCTATCACCACTTTCAAGAATCACATTTTGATCCCACAAAAACCCTCTAGGAGTGAATTCTTCCCTAGAGATATGTAATTTGAATTGATTCCATCTACATGATATTCCGTGTTCCGTACATGCTACATAAATGACGGATTTGACAAACATGCATTCCTAGTTGAAAGCATGTGGATTAATAATCTTTCATCCTCAATAAATGGAATATTTCATCTAGACACGTGTACACATTTTCACAAGCTTTCCCTAACACCATGTTCGAATTCGTGCATTTTTCACAGAAAAATAGTTCTGGAGCGATTTCCACCTAACAGATATGTAATTTACATGTATTCCAACAACGTGGCATTCCGGGTTCCGTACATGCTACATGCATGACGGATTCGGCAATCATGCATTTCTGACTTGTG
The DNA here is from genome assembly GCF_048564905.1 of Vicugna pacos. NCBI lineage: Eukaryota > Metazoa > Chordata > Mammalia > Artiodactyla > Camelidae > Vicugna > Vicugna pacos. Next base: position 35,860,441 of record NW_027328741.1, on the reverse strand, counting down.
AGCATGTGGATTAGTGACCTTTCATCCACCAAACAATGCATATATACACATAGAATTATTTACTCTGACTTCATAGATTTTTCTATCACCAGGTTCTAAAATCGGACATCTGGCTCCAGAAATCACTCTTTGAGCGAATTCTCACAAATACACATGTAATTTACATTGTTTACATAACCATGGCATTCCGTATTACGAACATGTTTCATGCATCAAGGATTCCTCAAACTTGAATTTCTGAGTTGTGAACATGCGCATGACTGATGTTTCAACCACCAAACAATTTACCTGTGCACTCTGAAATATTTACTTTGACTTTGTAGCTTCTTCCTATCACCAGTTTCAAGAATCACACTTTGATCCCACAAAAACCCTCTTGGAGCGAATTCTTCCCTAGAGATATGTAATTTGAATCGATTACATCTACATGATATTCAGTGTTCCGTACATGCTACATACATGACGGATTTGACAAACATGCATTCCTGAGTTGAGAGCATGTGGATTACTAATCTATCATCCTCTATAAAAGGAATATTTTCATCTAGACACGTGTACACATTTTCACAAGCTTTCCCTAACACCAGGTTCGAATTCGTGCATTTTTCACAGAAAAATAATTCTGGAACGATTTCCACCTAACAGATTTGTAATTTACATGTATTCCAACAACATGGCATTCCGGGTTCCGTACATGCTACATGTATGACGGATTCGGCAATCATGCATTTCTGACTTGTGAGCATGTGGTTTAGTGACCTTTCATCCACCAAACAATGTGTATATACACTTAGAATTATTTACTCTGACTTCATAGATTTTTCTATCACCAGGTTCAAAAATCGGACATCTGGCACCAGAAAACACTCTTTGACTGAATTCTCACAAATACACATGTAATTTACATTGTTTACATAACCATGGCATTCCGTATTACGAACATGTTTCATGCATCAAGGATTCTTCAAACATGCACTTCTGAGTTGTGAACATGCGCATGACTGATTTTTCAACCACCAAAAAAGTTACCTATGCACTCTGAAATATTTACTTTGACTTTGTAGCTTCTTCCTATCACCAGTTTCAAGAATCACACTTTGATCCCACAAAAACACTCTTGGAGCGAATTCTTCCCTTGAGATATGTAATTTGAATCGATTCCATCTACATGATATTCCGTGTTCCGTACATGCTACATACATGACGGATTTGACAAACATGCATTCCTGAGTTGAGAGCATGTGGATTACTAATCTTTCATCCTCTATAAAAGGAATAATTTCATCTAGACACGTGTACACATTTTCAGAAGTTTTCCTTAACACCAGGTTCGAATTCGTGCATTTTTCACAGAAAAATAGTTCTGGAACGATTTCCACCTAACAGATATGTAATTTACATGTATTACAACAACATGGCATTCCGGGTTTCGTACATGCTACATGTATGACGAATTTGGCAATCATGCATTTCTGACTTGTGAGCATGTGGATTACAGATCTTTCATCCTCCGAACAATGCGTATATAGACTTAGAAATTTTTACTCTGACTTCATAAGTTTTTCCTATCACCAGGTTCTAAAATCGGACAATTGGCACCAGAAAACACTCTTTGAGCGAATTCTCACCAATACCCATATAATTTACATTCTTTACATAACCATGGAATTCCGTATTACGAGCATGTTTCATGCATCACGGATTCTTCAAACATGCACTTCTGAGTTGTGAACATGTGCATGACTGATGTTTCAACCACCAAACAAGTTACCTATGCACTCTGAAATATTTACTGTGACTTTGTAGCATCTTCCTATCACCACTTTCAAGAATCAAACTTTGATCCCACAAAAACCCTCTTGGAGCGAATTCTTCCCTAGAGATATGTAATTTGAATCGATTCCATCTACATGATATTCAGTGTTCCGTACATGCTACATACATGACGGATTTGACAAACATGCATTCCTGAGTTGAGAGCATGTGGATTACTAATCTATCACCCTCTATAAAAGGAATATTTTCATCTAGACACGTGTACATATTTTCACAAGCTTTCCCTAACACCAGGTTCGAATTCGTGCATTTTTCACAGAAAAATAATTCTGGAACGATTTCCACCTAACAGATTTGTAATTTACATGTATTCCAACAATATGGCATTCCGGGTTCCGTACATGCTACATGTATGACGGATTCGGCAATCATGCATTTCTGACTTGTGAGCATGTGGATTAGTGACCTTTCATCCACCAAACAATGTGTATATACACTTAGAATTATTTACTCTGACTTCATAGATTTTTCTATCACCAGGTTCTTAAATCGGACATCTGGCACCAGAAAACACTCTTTGAGTGAATCCTCACAAATACACATGTAATTTACATTGTTTACATAACCATGGAATTCCGTATTACGAACATGTTTCATGCATCAAGGATTCCTCAAACATGCACTTCTGAGTTGTGAACATGCGCATGACTGATGTTTCAACCACCAAACAAGTTACCTATGCACTCTGAAATATTTAATTTGACTTTGTAGCTTCTTCCTATCACCAGTTTCAAGAATCACACTTTGATCCCACAAAAACCCTCTTGGAGCGAATACTTCCCTTGAGATATGTAATTTGAATCGATTCCATCTACATGATATTCCGTGTTCCGTACATGCTACATACATGACGGATTTGACAAACATGCATTCCTGAGTTGAGGGCATGTGGATTACTAATCTTTCATCCTCTATAAAAGGAATAATTTCATCTAGACACGTGTACACATTTTCAGAAGTTTTCCTTAACATCAGGTTCGAATTCGTGCATTTTTCACAGAAAAATAGTTCTGGAACGATTTCCACCTAACAGATATGTAATTTACATGTATTCCAACAACATGGCATTCCGGGTTTCGTACATGCTACATGTATGACGGATTTGGCAATCATGCATTTCTGACTTGTGAGCATGTGGATTACAGATCTTTCATCCTCCGAACAATGCGTATATAGACTTAGATATATTTACTCTGACTTCATAAGTTTTTCCTATCACCAGGTTCTAAAATCGGACATTTGGCACCAGAAAACACTCTTTCAGCGAATTCTCACCAATACCCATGTAATTTACATTCTTTACATAACCATGGAATTCCGTATTACGGGCATGTTTCATGCATCACGGATTCCTCAAACATGCACTTCTGAGTTGTGAACATGTGCATGACTGATGTTTCAACCACCAAACAAGTTACCTATGCACTCTGAAATATTTACTTTGACTTTGTAGCTTCTTCCTATCACCACTTTCAAGAATCACACTTTGATTCCACAAAAACCCTCTTGGAGCGAATTCTTCCCTAGAGATATGTAATTGGAATCGATTCCATCTACATGATATTCAGTGTTCCGTACATGCTACATACATGACGGATTTGACAAACAAGCATTCCTGACTTGAGAGCATGTGGATTACTAATCTATCATCCTCTATAAAAGGAATATTTCCATCTAGACACGTGTACACATTTTCACAAGCTTTCCCTAACACCAGGTTCGAATTCGTGCATTTTTCACAGAAAAATAATTCTGGAACGATTTCCACCTATCAGATTTGTAATTTACATGTATTCCAACAACATGGCATTCCGGGTTCCGTACATGCTACATGTATGACGGATTCGGCAATCATGCATTTCTGACTTGTGAGCATGTGGATTACTGACCTTTCATCCACCAAACAATGCGTATATACACTTAGAATTATTTACTCGGACTTCATAGATTTTTCTATCACCAAGTTCTAAAATCGGACATCTGGAACCAGAAATCACTCTTCCAGCGAATTCTCACAAATACACATGTAATTTACATTGTTTACATAACCATGGCATTCCGTATTACGAACATGTTTCATGCATCACGGATTCCTCAAACTTGAATTTCTGAGTTGTGAACATGCGCATGACAGATGTTTCAACCACCAAACAGTTTACCTGTGCACTCTGAAAGATTTACTTTGACTTTGTTGCTTCTGCCTATCACGAGATTCAAGAATCACACTTTGATCCCAGAAAATCCCTCTTGGAGTGAATTCTTCCCTAGAGATATGTAATTTGAATCGATTCCATCTACATGATATTCCGTGTTCCGTACATGCTACATACATGACGGATTTGACAAACATGCATTCCTGAGTTTAGAGCATGTGGATTACTAATCTTTCATCCTCTATAAAAGAATATTTTCATCTAGACACGTGTACACATTTTCACAATGTTTCCCTAACACCAGGTTCTTATTCGTGCATTTTTCACAGATAAATTGTTCTGGAGCGATTTCCACCTAACAGATATTTAATTTACATGAATACCATCAACATTGCCTTCCGGGTTCCGTACATGCTACATGCATGACGGATTCGGCAATCATGAGTTTCTGACTTGTGAGCATGTGGATTACTGACCTTTCATCCACCAAACAAGGCATATATAGACTTAGAAATATTTACTCTGACATCATAGGTTTTTCCTATCACCAGGTTCTAAAATCGGACATTTGGCAGAAGAAAACCCTCTTTGAGCGAATACGCATGAATGCACATATAATTTACATTGTTTACATAAGCATGGCATTCCGTATTACGAACATGTTTCATGCATCACGGATTCCTCAAACATGCATTTCTGAGTTGTGTACATGCGCATGACTGATGTTTCAACCACCAAACATGTTACATATGCACTCTGAAATATTTACTTTGACTTCGTAGCTTCTTCCTATCACCAGTTTTAAGAATCACACTTTGATCCCACAAAAACCCTCTTGGACCGAATTCTTCCCTAGAGATATATAATTTGAATTGATTCCATCTACATGATATTCCGTGTTCCGTACATGCTACATACATGACGGATTCGACAAACATGCACTCCTGAGTTGAGGGCATCTGGATTATTAATCTTTCATCCTCTATAAAAGGAATATTTTCATCTAGACACGTGTACAAATTTTCACAAGCTTTCCCTAACACCAGGTTCGAATTCGTGCATTTTTCACAGAAGAAAATTTCTGGAGCGACTTCCACCTAAAAGATATGTAATTTACATGAATTCCATCAACATGGCTTTCCGGGTTCCGTACATGCTACATGCATGACGGATTCAACAACAATGCGTTTCTGACTTGTGATCATGTGGATTACTGACCTTTCGTCCACCAAGCAAGGCGTACATTCACTTAGAAATATTTATTTTGACTTCATAGGTTTTTCCTATCACCAGGTTACAAAATCGGACATTTGGCACCAGAAAACACTCTTTGAGCGAATTCTCACCAATACACATGTAATTTACATTGTTTACATAACCATGGCTTTCCGCATTATGAACATGTTTCATGCATCACGGATTCCTCCAACATGCATTTCTGAGTTGTGAACATGCGCATGACTGATGTTTCAACCACCAAACAAGTTACCTATGCACTCTGAAATATTTACTTTGACTTCGTAGCTTCTACCTATCACCAGTTTCAAGAATCACACTTTGATCCCACAAAAACCCTCTTGGAGCGAATTCTACCCTTGAGATATGTAATTTGAATAGATCCCATCTACATGATTTTCCGTGTTTCGTGCATGCTACATATAGGATGGATTCGACAAACATACATTACTGAGTTGAGGGCATCTGTATTATTAATCTTTCATCCTCTATAAAAGGAATATTTTCATCTAGACACGTGTACACATTTTCACAAGCTTTCCCTAACACCAGGTTCGAATTCGTGCATTTTTCACAGAAAAATAGTTCTGGAACGATTTCCACCTAACAGATATGTAATTTACATGTATTCCAACAACATGGCATTCCGGGTTTCGTACATGCTACATGTATGACGGATTTGGCAATCATGCATTTCTGACTTGTGAGCATGTGGATTACAGATCTTTCATCCTCCGAACAATGCGTATATAGACTTAGATATATTTACTCTGACTTCATAAGTTTTTCCTATCACCAGGTTCTAAAATCGGACATTTGGCACCAGAAAACACTCTTTGAGCGAATTCTCACCAATACCCATGTAATTTACATTCTTTACATAACCATGGAATTCCGTATTACGAGCATGTTTCATGCATCACGGATTGCTCAAACATGCACTTCTGAGTTGTGAACATGTGCATGACTGATGTTTCAACCACCAAACAAGTTACCTATGCACTCTGAAATATTTACTTTGACTTTGTAGCTTCTTCCTATCACCACTTTCAAGAATCACACTTTGATTCCACAAAAACCCTCTTGGAGCGAATTCTTCCCTAGAGATATGTAATTTGAATCGATTCCATCTACATGATATTCAGTGTTCCGTACATGCTACATACATGACGGATTTGACAAACAAGCATTCCTGAATTGAGAGCATGTGGATTACTAATCTATCATCCTCTATAAAAGGAATATTTCCATCTAGACACGTGTACACATTTTCACAAGCTTTCCCTAACACCAGGTTCGAATTCGTGCATTTTTCACAGAAAAATAATTCTGGAACGATTTCCACCTATCAGATTTGTAATTTACATGTATTCCAACAACATGGCATTCCGGGTTCCGTACATGCTACATGTATGACGGATTCAGCAATCATGCATTTCTGACTTGTGAGCATGTGGATTACTGACCTTTCATCCACCAAACAATGCGTATATACACTTAGAATTATTTACTCGGTCTTCATAGATTTTTCTATCACCAAGTTCTAAAATCGGACATCTGGAACCAGAAATCACTCTTCCAGCAAATTCTCACAAATACACATGTAATTTACATTGTTTACATAACCATGGCATTCCGTATTACGAACATGTTTCATGCATCACGGATTCCTCAAACTTGAATTTCTGAGTTGTGAACATGCGCATGACAGATGTTTCAAACACCAAACAGTTTACCTGTGCACTCTGAAAGATTTACTTTGACTTTGTTGCTTCTGATTATCACGAGATTCAAGAATCACACTTTGATCCCAGAAAATCCCTCTTGGAGTGAATTCTTCCCTAGAGATATGTAATTTGAATCGATTCCATCTACATGATATTCCGTGTTCCGTACATGCTACATACATGACGGATTTGACAAACATGCATTCCTGAGTTTAGAGCATGTGGATTACTAATCTTTCATCCTCTATAAAAGAATATTTTCATCTAGACACGTGTACACATTTTCACAATGTTTCCCTAACACCAGGTTCTTATTCGTGCATTTTTCACAGATAAATTGTTCTGGAGCGATTTCCACCTAACAGATATTTAATTTACATGAATACCATCAACATTGCCTTCCGGGTTCCGTACATGCTACATGCATGACGGATTCGGCAATCATGAGTTTCTGACTTGTGAGCATGTGGATTACTGACCTTTCATCCACCAAACAAGGCGTATATAGACTTAGAAATATTTACTCTGACATCATAGGTTTTTCCTATCACCAGGTTCTAAAATCGGACATTTGGCAGAAGAAAACCCTCTTTGAGCGAATACGCATGAATGCACATATAATTTACATTGTTTACATAACCATGGCATTCCGTATTACGAACATGTTTCATGCATCACGGATTCCTCAAACATGCATTTCTGAGTTGTGTATATGCGCATGACTGATGTTTCAACCACCAAACATGTTACATATGCACTCTGAAATATTTAATTTGACTTCGTAGCTTCTTCCTATCACCAGTTTTAAGAATCACACTTTGATCCCACAAAAACCCTCTTGGACCGAATTCTTCCCTAGAGATATATAATTTGAATTGATTCCATCTACATGATATTCCGTGTTCCGTACATGCTACATACATGACGGGTTCGACAAACATGCACTCCTGAGTTGAGGGCATCTGGATTATTAATCTTTCATCCTCTATAAAAGGAATATTTTCATCTAGACACGTGTACAAATTTTCACAAGCTTTCCCTTACACCAGGTTCGAATTCGTGCATTTTTCACAGAAGAAAATTTCTGGAGCGACTTCCACCTAAAAGATATGTAATTTAAATGAATTCCATCAACATGGCTTTCCGGGTTCCGTACATGCTACATGCATGACGGATTCAACAACAATGCGTTTCTGACTTGTGATCATGTGGATTACTGACCTTTCGTCCACCAAGCAAGGCGTACATTCACTTAGAAATATTTATTTTGACTTCATAGGTTTTTCCTATCACCAGGTTACAAAATCGGACATTTGGCACCAGAAAACACTCTTTGAGCGAATTCTCACCAATACACATGTAATTTACATTGTTTACATAACCATGGCTTTCCGCATTATGAACATGTTTCATGCATCACGGATTCCTCCAACATGCATTTCTGAGTTGTGAACATGCGCATGACTGATGTTTCAACCACCAAACAATTTACCTATGCACTCTGAAATATTTACTTTGACTTCGTAGCTTCTACCTATCACCAGTTTCAAGAATCACACTTTGATCCCACAAAAACCCTCTTGGAGCGAATTCTACCCTTGAGATATGTAATTTGAATAGATCCCATCTACATGATTTTCCGTGTTTCGTGCATGCTACATATAGGATGGATTCGACAAACATACATTACTGAGTTGAGGGCATCTGTATTATTAATCTTTCATCCTCTATAAAAGGAATATTTTCATCTAGACACGTGTACACATTTTCACAAGCTTTCCCTAACACCAGGTTCGAATTCGTGCATTTTTCACAGAAAAATTGTTCTGGAGCGATTTCCACCTTATAGGTATATAATTTACATGAATTCCATCAACATGGCATTCCGGGTTCCGTACATGCTACATGCATGTCGGATTCGGCAATCATGCATTTCTGACTTGTGAGCATGTGGATTACTGACCTTTCATCCACAAAAATGTGTATATTCACTTAGAAATATTAAGTCTGACTTCATAGTTTTTTCCTATCACCAGTTTCTAAAAGCGGACATTTAGCACCAGAAAACACTCTTTGAACGAATTCTCGCTAATACACATTTAATTTACATTGTTTACATAACCATGGCATTCCGTATTCCAAACGTGATTCATGCATCACGGATTCCTCAAACATGAATTTCTGTGTTGTAAACTTGCTCATGTCTGATGTTTCAAACACCAAACATTTTACATATGCACTCTGAAATATTTACTTTGACTTCGTAGCTTCTTCCTATCACCAGTTTTAAGAATCACACTTTGATCCCACAAAAACCCTCTTGAAGCGAATTCTTCCCTAGAGATATGTAATTTGAATTGATTCCATCTACATGATATTCCGTGTTCCGTACATGCTACATACATGACGGATTCAACAAACATGCATTTCTGAGTTGAGGGCATCTGGATTATTAATCTTTCATCCTCTATTAAAGGAATATTTTCATCTAGACCCGTGTACAAATTTTAACAAGCTTTCCCTAACACCAGGTTCTAATTCGTGCATTTTTCACAGAAGAAAATTTCTGGAGCGATTTCCACCTAACAGATATGTAATTTACATGAATACCATCAACATTGCCTTCCGGGTTCCGTACATGCTACATGCATGAAGGATTCGGCAATCATGAGTTTCTGACTTGTGAGCATGTGGATTACTGAACTTTCATCCACCAAACAAGGCGTATATAGACTTAGAAATATTTACTCTGACATCATAGGTTTTTCCTATCACCAGGTACTGAAATCGGACATTTGGCACAAGAAAACACTCTTTGAGCGAATTCTCACCAATACACGTGTTATTTCCATTGTTTACATAACCATGGAATTCCGTATTATGAACAGGTTTCCTGCATCACTTATTCCTCAAACATGAATTTCTGAGTTGTGAACATGTGCATGACTGAAGTTTCAAACACCAAACAAGTTACCTATGCACTCTGAAATATTTACTTTGACTTTGTAGTTTCTTCCAATCACCAGTTTGAAGAATCACACTTTGATCCCAGAAAAACCCTCTTGGACCGAATTCTTCCTTAGAGATACGTAATTTGAAAAGTTTACATCTACATAATATTCCTTGTTCCGTAAATGCTACATACATGACGGATGCGACAAACATCCATTCCTGAGTTGAGGGCATCTGAATTACAAATCTTTCATCCTCTATAAATGGTATATTTTCATCTAGACCCGTGTACAAATTTTCACAAGCTTTCCCTAACACCAGGTTCTAATTCGTGCGTTTTTCACAAAAGAAAATTTCTGGAGCGACTTCCACCTAAAAGATATGTAATTTACATGAATTCCATCAACATGGCTTTCCGGGTTCTGTACATGCTACATGCATGACGGATTCAGCAACAATGCGTTTCTGACTTGTGAACATGTGGATTACTGACCTTTCGTCCACCAAGCAAGGCGTACATTCACTTAGAAATATTTAGTTTGACTTCATAGGTTTTTCCTATCACCAGGTTCCAAAATCGGACATTTGTCATCAGAAAACTCTCTTTGAGCGAATTCTCACCAATAAACATGTAATTTACATTGTTTATATAACCATGGAATTCCGTATTATGAACATGTTTCATGCATCACGGATTCCTCAAACATGCATTTCTGAGTTGTGTACATGCGCATGACTGATGTTTCAACCACCAAACAAGTTACCTATGCACTCTGTAATATTTACTTAAACTTCGTAGCTTCTTGCTATCACCAGTTTCAAGAATCACACTTTGATCCCACAAAAACCCTCTTGGAGCGTATTCTACCCTAGAGATATGTAATTTGAATAGATCCCATCTAAATGATATTCCATGTTTCGTTCATGCTACATATAGGATGAATTCGAGAAACATATATTCCTGAGTTGAGTTCATCTGGATTACCAATCTTTCATCCTCTATAAAAGGAATATTTTCATCTAGACACATGTACAAATTTTCACAAGCTTTCCCTAACACCAGGTTCGAATTCGTGCATTTTTCACAGAAAAATTGTTCTGGAGCGATTTCCACCTTATAGGTTTGTAATTTACATGAATTCCATTAACATGGCATTCCGGGTTCCGTACATGCTACATGTGTGACCGATTCGGCTATCATGCGTTTCTGACTTGTGAACATGTGGATTACTGAACTTTCATCCACCAAACAATGTGTATATTCACTTAGAAATATTAAGTCTGCTTTCATAGGTTTTTCCTATCACCAGTTTCTAAAAGCGGACATTTAGCACCAGAAAACTCTCTTTGAGCGAATACTCATGAATGCACATGTAATTTACATTGTTTACATAACCATGGATTTCCGTATTACGAACATGATTCATGCATCACGGATTCCTCAAACATGCATTTCTGAGTTGTGAACATGTGCATGACTGATGTTTCAAACACCAAACAAGTTACATATGCACTCTAAAATATTAACTTTGACTTTGCAGCTTCTTCCTATCACCAGTTTCAGGAATCACACTTTGATCCCAGAAAAACCCTTTTGGAGCCAATTCTACCCTAGAGATATCTAATTTGAATTGATTCCATCTACATGATATTCCGTTTCCCGTATATGCTACATACATGACAGATTCGAAAAACATGCATTCCTGATCGGAGAGCATGTGGATTATTAATCTTTCATTCTCTATAAAAGGAATATTTTCTTCGAGACACGTGTACACATTTTCAAAAGGTTTCCCTAAAACCAGGTTCTAATTCGTGCATTTTTCACAGAAGAAAATTTCTGGAGCGATTTCCACCTAACAGATATGTAATTTACATGAATTCCATGAACATGGCATTCCCGGTTCCGTACATGCTACCTGTATGACGGATTTGGCAATCATGCGTTTCTGACTAGTGTGCATGTGGATTACTGACCTTTCATCCACCAAACAAGGCGTATATAGACTTAGAAATATTTACTCTGAATTCATAGATTTTTTCTATCACCAGGTTCCAAAATCGGACATTTTTCATCAGAAAACACTCTTTGAGCGAATTCTCACCAATACACATGTAATTTACATTGTTTACATAACCATGGCATTCCGTATTACGAACATGTTTCATGCATCACGGATTCCTCAAACATGCATTTCTGAGTTGTGTACATGCGCATGACTGATGTTTCAACCACCAAACAAGTTAACTATGCACTCTGAAATATTTATTTGACTACGCAGCTTCTTCCTATCACCAGTTTCAAGAATCACACTTTGATCCCACAAATACCCTCTTGGAGCGAATTCTACCCTAGAGATATGTAATTTGAATAGATCCCATCTAAATGATATTCCGTGTTTCGTTCATGCTACATATATGATGGATTCGACAAACATATATTCCTGAGGTGAGTTCATCTTGATTACCAATCTTTCATCCTCTATAAAAGGAATATATTCATCTAGACACATGTACAAATTTTCACAAGCTTTCCCTAACACCAGGTTCGAATTCGTGCATTTTTCACAGAAAAATTGTTCTGGAGCGATTTCCACCTTATAGGTATATAATTTACATGAATTCCTTCAACATGGCATTCCGGGTTCTATACATGCTACATGTGTGACGGATTCGGCTATCATGCGTTTCTGACTTGTGAGCATGTGGATTACTGACCTTTCATCCACCAAACAAGGTGTATATTCACTTAGAAATATTAAGTCTGTCTTCATAGGTTTTTCCTATCACCAGTTTATAAAAGCGGACATTTGGCACCAGAAAACACTCTTTGAACGAATTCTCGCCAATACACATTTAATTTACATTGTTTACATAACCATGGCATTCCGTATTCCAAACGTGTTTCATGCATCACGGATTCCTCAAACATGAATTTCTGAGTTGTAAACTTGTGCATGACTGATGTTTCAAACACCAAACATGTTACATATGCACTCTGAAATATTTACTTTTACTTCGTAGCTTCTTCCTATCACCAGTTTTAAGAATCACACTTTGATCCCACAAAAACCCTCTTGAAGCGAATTCTTCCCTAGAGATATGTAATTTGAATTGATTCCATCTACATGATATTCCGTGTTCCGTACATGCTACATACATGACGGATTCGACAAACATGCATTCCTGAGTTGAGGGCATTTGGATTATTAATCTTTCATCCTCTATTAAAGGAATATATTCATCTAGACCCGTGTACAAATTTTAACAAGCTTTCCCTAACATCAGGTACTAATTCGTGCATTTTTGACAGAAGAAAAGTTCTGGAGCGATTTCCACCTAACAGATATGTAATTTACATAAATACCATCAACATTGCCTTCCGGGTTCCGTACATGCTACATGCATGACGGATTCAGCAACAATGTGTTTCTGACTTGTGAGCATGTGGATTACTGACCTTTCGTCCACCAAGCAAGGCGTATATTCACTTAAAAATATTTAGTTTGACTTCATAGGTTTTTCCTATCACCAGGTTCCAAAATCGGACATTTGTCATCAGAAAACCCTCTTTGAGCGAATTCTCAACAATACACATGTAATATACATTGTTTATATATCCATGGAATTCCGTAATATGAACATGTTTCATGCATCACGGATTCCTCAAACATGAATTTCTGAGTTGTGTACATGCGCATGAATGATGTTCCAAAGACCAAACAAGTTACCTATGCACTCTGAAATATTTACTTTGACTTCGTAGCTTCTTCCTATCACCAGTTTCAAGAATCACACTTTGATCCCACAAAAACCCTCTTGGAGCGAATTCTTCCCTAGAGATATGTAATTTGAATAGATCCCATCTAAATAATATTCCGTGTTTCGTTCATGCAACATATATGATGGATTCGACAAACATATATTCCTGAGTTGAGGTCATCTGGATTACCAATCTTTCATCCTCTATGAAAGGAATATTTTCATCTAGACACATGTACAAATTTTCACAAGCTTTCCCTAACACCAGGTTCGAATTCGTGCATTTTTCACAGAAAAATTGTTCTGGAGCGATTTCCAACTTATAGGTATGTAATTTACATGAATTCCATCAACATGGCATTCCGGGTTCCGTACATGCTTCATGTGTGATAGATTCGGCTATCATGCGTTTCTGACTTGTGAGCATGTGGATTACTGACCTTTCATCCACCAAACAAGGTGTATATTCACTTAGAAATATTAAGTCTGCCTTCATAGGTTTTTCCTGTCACCAGTTTCTAAAAGCGGACATTTGGCACCAGAAAACACTCTTTGAGCGAATACTCATGAATGCACATGTAATTTACATTGTTTACATAACCATGGATTTCCGTATTACAAACATGATTCATGCATCACGGATTCCTCAAACATGCATTTCTGAGTTGTGAACATGTGCATGACTGATGTTTCAAACACCAAACCAGTTACATATGCACTCTGAAATATTTACTTTGACTTTGCAGGTTCTTCCTATCACCAGTTTCAGGAATCACACTTTGATCCCAGAAAAACCCTTTTGGAGCCAATTCTACCCTAGAGATATCTAATTTGAATTGATTCCATCTACATGATGTTCCGTTTCCCGTATATGCTACATACATGACGGATTCGTAAAACATGCATTCCTGATCGGAGAGCATGTGGATTATTAATCTTTCATTATCCATAGAAGGAATAATTTCATCGAGACACGTGTACACATTTTCACAAGCTTTCCCTAATACCAGGTTCTAATTCGTACATTTTTCACAGAAGAAAATTTCTGGAGCGATTTCCACCTAACAGATATGTAATTTACATGAATTCCATGAACATGGCATTCCCGGTTCCGCACATGCTACATGTATGACAGATTTGGCAATCATGCGTTTCTGACTTGTGAGCATGTGGATTACTGACCTTTCATCGACCAAGCAAGGCGTATATAGACTTAGAAATATTTACTCTGAATTCATAGATTTTTCCTATCACCAGGTTCTAAAATCGGACATTTGTCATCAGAAAACACTCTTTGAGCGAATACTCATGAATGCACATGTAATTTACATTGTTTACATAACCATGGCATTCCGTATTACGAACATGTTTCATGCATCACGGATTCCTCAAACATGCATTTCTGAGTTTTGTACATGCGTATGACTGATGTTTCAATCACCAAACAATTTACCTATGCACTCTGAAATATTTACTTTGAATTCGTTGCTTCTTCCTATCACCAGTTTCAAGAATCACACTTTGATCCCAGAAAAACCCTCTTGGAGCGAATTCTACCCTTGAGATATGTAATTTGAATAGATCCCATCTACATGATATTCCGTGTTTCGTGCATGCTACATATAGGTTGCATTCGACAAACATATATTACTGAGTTGTGGGCTTCTGGATTATTAATCTTTCATCCTCTATAAAAGGAATATTTTCATCTAGACACGTGTACACATTTTCAGAAGCTTTCCTAACACCAGGTTCAAATTCGTGCATTTTTCACAGAAGAAATTTCTGCAGCGATTTCCACCTAACATGTATGTAATTTACATGAATTCCATCAATATGGATTTCCGGGTTCAGTACACGCTACATATGTGATGGATACGACAATCATACGTTTCTGACTTGTGAGCATGTGGATTACTGACCTTTCATTCACTAAAAAATGCGTATATAGGCTTAGAAATATTTACTCTGACTTCATAGGTTTTTTCTATTACCAGGTTCTAAATTCGGACATTTGGTACCAGAAAACACTCTTTGAGCGAATTCTCACCAATACACATGTAATTTACATTGTTTACATAACCATGGCATTCCGCATTCCAAACATGATTCATGCATCACGGATTCCTCCAACATGCATTTCTGAGTTGTGAACATGCGCATGACAGATGTTACAACCACCAAACAAGTTACATATGCACTCTGAAATATTTACTTTGACTTCGTAGCTTCTACCTATCACCAGTTTCAAGAATCACACTTTGATCCCACAAAAACCCTCTTGGAGCGAATTCTACCCTTGAGATATGTAATTTGAATACATCTCATCTACATGATATTCCGTGTTTCGTGCATGCTACATATAGGTTGCATTCGACAAACATATATTGCTGAGTTGAGGGCTTCTGGATTATTAATCTTTCATCCTCTATAAAAGGAATATTTTCATCTAGACACGTGTACACATTTTCACAAGCTTTCCCTAACACCAGGTTGGAATTCGTGCATTTTTCACAAAAAAATAATTCTGGAACGATTTCCACCTAACAGATTTGTAATTTACATGTATTCCAACAACATGGCATTCCGGGTTCTGTACATGCTACATGTATGACGGAATCGGCAATCATGCATTTCTGACTTGTGAGCATGTGGATTACAGATCTTTCACCCTCCGAAATAGTCGTATAAAGACTTAGAAATATTTACTCTGACTTCATAAGTTTTTCCTATCACCAGGTTCTAATATCGGACATTTGGCACCAGAAAACACTCTTTGAGCGAATTCTCACCAATACCCATGTAATTTACATTGTTTACATAACCATGGAATTCCGTATTATGAGCATGATTCATGCATCACGGATTCTTCAAACATGCATTTCTGAGTTGTGAACATGTGCATGACTGATGTTTCAAACACCAAACAAGTTACCTATGCACTCTGAAATATTTACTTTGACTTTGTCGCTTCTTCCTATCACCATTTTCAAGAATCACACTTTGATCCCACAAAAACCCTCTTGGAGCGAATTCTTCCCTAGAGATATGTAATTTGAATCGATTCCATCTACATGATATTACGTGTTCCGTACATGCTACATACATGACTTATTTGACAAACATGCATTCCTGAGTTGAGAGCATGTGGATTACTAATCTTTCATCCTCTATAAAAGGAATATTTTCATCTAGACACGTGTACACATTTTCACAAGCTTTCCCTAACACCAGGTTGGAATTCGTGCATTTTTCACAAAAAAATAATTCTGGAACGATTTCCACCTAACAGAATTGTAATTTACATGTATTCCAACAACATGGCATTCTGGGTTCCGTGCATGCTACATGTATGACGGATTTGGCAATCATGCGTTTCTGACTTGTGAGCATGTGGATTACAGACCTTTCACACACCGAACAATGCGTATATAGACTTAGAATTATTTACTCTGTCTTCATAGTTTTTTCCAATCACCAGGTTGTAAAATCAGACATTTGGCACCAGAAAACACTCTTTGAGCGAATTCTCACATATACACATGTAATTTACATTGTTTACATAACCATGGAATTCCGTATTACGAGCATGTTTCATGCATGACGGATTCCTCAAACATGAAATTCTGAGTTGTGAACATGCGCATGACTGATGTTTCAACCACCAAACAAGTTTCCTATGCACTCTGAAATATTTAATTTGACTTTGTAGCTTCTTCCTATCACCACTTTCAAGAATCACACTTTGATCCCACAAAAACCCTCTTGGAGCGAATTCTTCCCTAGAGAAATGTAATTTGAATTGATTCCATCTACATGATATTCCGTTTTCCGTACATGCTACATACATGACGGATTTAGTAAACATGCATTCCTTGTTGAGAGCATGTGGATTACTAATCTTTCATCCTCTATATATGGAATATTTTCATCTAGACACGTGTACACATTTTCACAAGCTTTCCCTAAAACCAGGTTCGAATTCGTGCATTTTTCACAGAAAAATATTTCTGGAGCGATTTCCACCTAACAGATATTTAATTTACATGTATTCCAACAACATGGCTTTCCGGGTTCCGTACATGCTACATACATGACGGATTCCGCAATCATGCATTTCTGACTTGTGAGCATGTGGATTACTGACCTTTCATCCACCAAACTATGCGTATATTCACTTAGAATTATTTACTCTGACTTCATAGATTTTCCTATCACCAGGTTCTAAAATCGGACATCTGGCTCCAGAAATCACTCTTTGAGCGAATTCTCACAAATACACATGTAATTTACATTGTTTACATAACCATGGCATTCCGTATTACGAACATGTTTCATGCATCACGGATTCTTCAAACTTGAATTTCTGAGTTGTGAACATGTGCATGACTGATGTTTCAACCACCAAACACTTTACCTGTTCACTCTGAAATATTTACTTTGACTTTGTAGATTCTGCCTATCACGAGTTTCAAGAATCACACTTTGATCCCAGAAAAAACCTCTTGGAGCGAATTCTACCCTAGAGATATGTAATTTGAATAGATGTAATCTCCCTGATATTCCGTGTTCCGTACATGCTACATACATGACAGATTTGACAAACATGCATTCCTGAGTTGAGAACATGTGGATTACAAATCTTTCATCCTCTATAAAAGGAATATTTTCATCTAGACACGTGTACACATTTTCAGAAGCTTTCCATAACACCAGGTTCGAATTCGTGCATTTTTCACAGAAAAATAGTTCTGGAACGATTTCCACCTAACAGATATGTAATTTACATGTATTCCAACAACATGGCATTCCGGTTTCCGTACATGCTACATGTATGACGGATTTGGCAATCATGCGTTTCTGACTTGTGAGCATGTGGATTACAGACCTTTCACACACTGAACAAGGCGTATATAGACTTAGAAATATTTACTCTGACTTCATAGTTTTTTCCTATCACCAGGTTTTAAAATGAGACATTTGGCACCAGAAAACACTCTTTGAGCGAATTCTCAAAAATACACATGTAATTTACATTGTTTACATAACCATGGAATTCCGTATTACGAGCATGTTTCATGCATCACGGATTCCTCAAACATGCACTTCTGAGTTGTGAACATGCACATGAATGATATTTCAACCACCAAAAAAGTTTCCTATGCACTCTGAAATATTTATTTTGACTTTGTAGCTTCTTCCTATCACCACTTTCTAGAATCACACTGTGATCCCACAAAAACACTCTTGGAGCGAATTCTTCCCTAGAGATATGTAATTTGAATCGATTCCATCTACATGATATTCCGTTTTCCGTACATGCTACATATATGACGGATTTGACAAACATGCATTCCTAGTTGAGAGCATGTGGATTACTAATCTTTCACCCTCTATAAATGGAATAGTTTCATCTAGACACGTGTACACATTTTCACAAGCTTTCCCTAAAACCAGGTTCGAATTCGTGCATTTTTCACAGAAAAATAGTTCTGGAGCGATTTCCACCTAACAGATATTTAATTTACATGTATTCCAACAACATGGCATTCCGGGTTCCGTACATGCTACATGAATGACGGATTCGGCAATCATGCATTTCTGACTTGTGAGCATGTGGATTAGTGACCTTTCAACCTCCGAACAAGGCGTATATAGACTTAGAAATATTTACTCTGACTTCATAGATTTTTCTATCACCAGGTTCTAAAATCGGACATCTGGCACCAGAAAACACTCTTTGAGTGAATTCTCACAAATACACATGTAATTTACATTGTTTACATAACCATGGAATTCCGTATTACGAACATGTATCATGCATCACGGATTCCTTCAACATGCACTTCTGAGTTGTGAACATGCGCATGACTGATGTTTCAACCACCAAACAAGTTACCTATGCACTCTGAAATATTTACTTTGACTTTGTAGCTTCTGCCTATCACCAGTTTCAAGAATCACACTTTGATCCCACAAAAACCCTCTTGGAGCGAATACTTCCCTAGAGATATGTAATTTGAATCGATCCCATCTACATGATATTCCATGTTCCTTACATGCTACATACATGACGGATTTGACAAACATGTATTCCTGAGTTGAGAGCATGTGGATTACTAATCTTTCATCCTCTATTAAAGGAATATTTTCATCTAGACACGTGTACAGATTTTCAGAAGTTTTCCCTAACACCAGGTTCGAATTCGTGCATTTTTCACAGAAAAATAGTTCTGGAACGATTTACACCTAACAGATATGTAATTTACATGTATTCCAACAACATGGCATTCCGGGTTCCGTACATGCTACATGTATGACGGATTTGGCAAACATGCATTTCTGACTTGTGAGCATGTGGATTACAGATCTTTCATCCTCCGAACAATGCGTATATAGACTTAGAAATATTTACTCTGACTTTATAAGTTTTTCCTATCACCAGGTTCTAAAATCGGACATTTGGCACCAGAAAACTCTCTTTGAGCGAATTCTCACCAATACCCATGTAATTCACATTGTTTACATAACCATGGAATTCCGTATTACGAGCATGTTTCATGCATCACGGTTTACTCCAACATGAACTTCTGAGTTGTGAACATGTGCATGACTGATGTTTCAACCACCAAACAAGTTACCTATGCACTCTGAAATGTTTACTTTGACTTTGTAGCTTCTTCCTTTCACCACTTTCAAGAATCACACTTTGATCCCACAAAAACCCTCTTGGAGCGAACTTTTCCCTAGAGATATGTAATTTGAATCGATTCCATCTACATGATATTCCGTGTTCCGGACATGCTACATACATGACGGATTTGACAAACATGCATTCCTGAGTTGAGAGCATGTTGATTACTAATCTTTCATCCTCTATAAAAGGAATATTTTCATCTAGACACGTGTACACATTTTCACAAGCTTTCCCTAACACCAGGTTCGAATTCGTGCATTTTTCACAGAAAAATAATTCTGAAACGATTTCCACCTAACAGATTTGTAATTTACATGTATTCCAACAACATGGCATTCCGGGTTCAGTACATGCTACATGTATGACGGATTCGGCAATCATGCATTTCTGACTTGTGAGCATGTGGATTACAGATCTTTCACCTTCCAAACAAGGCGTATATAGACTTAGAAATATTTACTCTGACTTCATAAGTTTTTCCTATCACCAGGTTCTAAAATCGGACATTTGACACCAGAAAACACTCTTTGTGCGAATTCTCACCAATACACATGTAATTTACATTGTTTACATAACCATGGAATTCCGTATTACGAGCATGTTTCATGCATCACGGATTCCTCAAACATGCACTTCTGAGTTGTGAACATGCGCATGACTGATGTTTCAAACACCAAACAAGTTACCTATGTTCTCTGAAATATTTACTTTCACTTTGTACCTTCTTCCTATCACCAGTTTCAAGAATCACACTTTGATCCCACAAAAACCCTCTTGGAGCGAATTCTTCCCTAGAGATATGTAACTTGAATCGATTCCATCTGCATGATATTCCGTGTTCGGTACATGCTACATACATGACGGATTTGACAAACATGCATTCCTGAGTTGAGAGCATGTGGATTACTAATCTATCATCCTCTATAAAGGAATATTTTCATCTAGACACGTGTACACATTTTCACAAGTTTTCCCAAAAACCAGGTTCGAATTCGGGCATTTTTCACAGAAAAATAGTTCTGGAGCGATTTCCACCTAACAGATATGTAATTTACATGTATTCCAACAACAAGGCATTCCGAGTTCCGTACATGCTACATGCATGACGGATTCGGCAATCATGCATTTCTGACTTGTGAGCATGTGGATTAGTGCCCTTTCATCCACCAAACAATGCGTATATACACTTAGATTTATTTACTCTGACTTCATAGATTTTTCTATCACCAGGTTCTAAAATCGGACATCTGGCACCAGAAAACACTCTTTGAGTGAATTCTCACAAATACACATGCAATTTACATTGTTCACATAACCATGGGATTCCGTATTACGAACATGTTTCATGCATGACGGATTCCTCAAACATGCACTTCTGAGTTGTGGACATGCGCATGACTGAAGTTTCAACCACCAAACAAGTTACCTATGCACACTGAAATATTTACTTTGACTTTGTAGCTTCTGCCTATCACCAGTTTCAAGAATCACACTTTGATCCCAGAATAACATCTTGGAGTGAATTCTTCCCTAGAGATATGTAATTTGAATAGATTCCATCTACATGATATTCCGTGTTTCCTACATGTTACATATATGACGGATTCGACAAATGTACATTCCTGAGTTGAGGTCATCAGGATTACTAATCTTTCCTCCTCTATAAAAGTAATATTTTCATCTAGACACGTGTACACATTTTCACAAGCTTTCCCTAAAATCAGGTTCGAATTCGTGCATTTTTCAGAAAAAATATTTATGGAGCTATTTCCACCTAATAAGTATGTAATTTACATGAATTCCATCAACATAGCATTTCGGGTTCCGTACATGCTACATGCATGACGGATTCGGCAATCATGCATTTCTGACTTGTGAGCATGTGGATTACTGATCTTTCATCCACCAAACAATGCGTTTATACACTTAGAATTATTTACTCTTATTTCATAGGTTTTTCTATCACCAGGTTCTAAAATCGGACATCTGGCTCCAGAAAACACTCTTTGAGCGAATTCTCACAAATACACATGTAATTTACATTGTTTACATAACCATGGAATTCCGTATTACGAGCATGTTTCATGCATCACGGATTCCTCAAACATGCACTTCTGAGTTGTGAACATGCGCATGACTGATGTTTCAAACACCAAACATTTTACCTATGCACTCTGAAATAATTAATTTGACTTTGTAGCTTCTTCCTTTCACCACTTTCAAGAATCACACTTTGATCCCACAAAAACCCTCTTGGAGCGAATTCTTCCCTAGAGATATGTAATTTGAATCGATTGCATCTGCATTATATTCCGTGTTCCGTACATGCTACATACATGACGGATTTGACAAACATGCATTCCTGAGTTGAGAGCATGTGGATTACTAATCTTTCATCCTCTATAAAAGGAATATTTTCATCTAGACACGTGTACACATTTTCACAAGCTTTCACTAACACCAGGTTCGAATTCGTGCGTTTTTCACAGAAAAATAGTTCTGGAACGATGCCAACTAACAAATTTGTTATTTACATGTATTCCAACAACATGGCATTCCGGGTTCTGTACATGCTACATGTATGACGGAATCGGCAATCACGCATTTCTGACTTGTGAGCATGTGGATTACAGATCTTTCACCCTCCGAACAAGGCGTATATAGACTTAGAAATATTTACTCTAACTTCATAATTTTTTCCTATCACCAGGTTCTAAAATCGGACATTTGGCACCAGAAAACACTCTTTGGGCGAATTCTAACCAATACCCATGTAATTTACATTGTTTACATAACCATGGAATTCCGTATTACGAGCATGTTTCATGCATCACAGATTCCTCAAACATGCACTTCTGAGTTGTGAACATGCGCATGACTGATGTTTCAACCACCAAACAATTTACCTATACACTCTGAAAAATTTACTTTGACTTTGTAGCTTCTTCCTATCACCAGTTTCAAGAATCACACTTTGATCCCACAAAAAACCTCTTGGAGCGAATTCTTCCCTTGAGATATGTAATTTGAATCGATTCCATCTACATGATATTCCGTGTTCCGTACATGCTACATACATGACGGATTTCGCAAACATGCATTCCTAGTTGAGAGCATGTGGATTACTAATCTTTCATCCTCTATAAATGGAATATTTTCATCTAGACACGGGTACACATTTTCACAAGCTTTCCCTAAAACCAGGTTCGAATTCGTGCATTTTTCACAGAAAAATATTTCTGGAGCGATTTCCACCTAACAGATATTTAATTTACATGTATTCCAACAACATGGCTTTCCGGGTTCCGTACATGCTACATGCATGACGGATTCGGCAATCATGCATTTCTGACTTGTGAGCATGTGGATTACTGACCTTTCATCCACCAAACAATGCGAATATACACTTAGAATTATTTACTCTGACTTCATAGATTTTTTCTATCACCAGGTTCTAAAATCGGACATCTGGCACCAGAAAACACTCTTTGAGTGAATTCTCACAAATACACATGTAATTTACATTGTTTACATAACCATGGAATTCCGTATTACGAACATGTTTCATGCATCACGGATTCCTAAAACATGCACTTCTGAGATGTGAACATGTGCATGACTGATGTTTCAACCACCAAACAATTTACTTATACACTCTGAAAAATTTACTTTGACTTTGTAGTTTCTTCCTATCACCAGTTTCAAGAATCACACTTTGATCCCACAAAAAACCTCTTGGAGCGAATTCTTCCCTTGAGATATGTAATTTGAATCGATTCCATCTACATGATATTCCGTGTTCCGTACATGCTACATACATGACGGATTTTACAAACATGCATTCCTGAGTTGAGAGCATGTGGATTACTAATCTTTCATCCTCTATAAAAGGAATATTTTCATCTAGACACGTGTACACATTTTCACAAGCTTTCCCTAACACCAGGTTGGAATTCGTGCATTTTTCACAAAAAAATAATTCTGGAACGATTTCCACCTAACAGATTTGTAATTTACATGTATTCCAACAACATGGCATTCTGGGTTCCGTACATGCTACATGTATGACGGATTTGGCAATCATGCGTTTCTGACTTGTGAGCATGTGAATTACAGACCTTTCACACACCGAACAACGCGTATATAGACTTAGAAATATTTACTCTGACTTCATAGGTTTTTCCTATCACCAGGTTGTAAAATCAGACATTTGGCACCAGAAAACACTCTTTGAGCGAATTCTCACCAATACACATGTAATTTACATTGTTTACATAACCATGGAATTCCGTATTACGAGCATGTTTCATGCATCACGGATTCCTCAAACATGCACTTCTGAGTTGTGAACATGCGCATGACTGATGTTTCAACCACCAAACAAGTTTCCTATGCACTCTGAAATATTTAATTGGACTTTGTCGCTTCTTCCTATCACCACTTTCAAGAATCACACATTGATCCCACAAAAACCCTCTTGGAGCGAATTCTTCCCTAGAGATATGTAATTTGAATCGATCCAATCTACATGATATTCCGTGTCCCGTACATGCTACATACATGACGGATTTGACAAACATGCTTTCCTCAGTTGAGAGCATGTGGATTACTAATCTTTCATCCTCTAAAAAAGGAATATTTTCATCTAGACACGTGTACACATTTTCACAAGCTTTCCCTAACACCAGGTTCGAATTTGTGCATTTTTTACAGAAAAATAATTCTGGTACGATTTCCACCTAACAGATTTGTAATTTAAATGTATTCCAACAACATGGCATTCCGGGTTCCGTACATGCTACATGTATGACGGATTTGGCAATCATGCGTTTCTGACTTGTGAGCATGTGGATTACAGACCTTTCACACACCAAAAAGGCGTATATAGACTTAGAAATATTTACTCTGACTTTATAGGTTTTTCCTATCACCAGGTTTTAAAATGAGACATTTGGCACCAGAAAACACTCTTTGAGCGAATTCTCACCAATACCCATGTAATTCACATTGTTTACATAACCATGGAATTCCGTATTACGAGCATGTTTCATGCATCACGGATTCCTCAAACATGCACTTCTGAGTTGTGAACATGCGCATGACTGATTTTTCAACCACCAAACATGTTTCCTATGCACTCTGAAATATTTACTTTGACTTTGTCGCTTCTTCCTATCACCACTTTCAAGAATCACACTTTGATCCCACAAAAACCCTCTTGGAGCGAATTCTTCCCTAGAGATATGTAATTTGAATTGATTCCATCTACATGATATTCCGTGTCCCGTACATGCTACATACATGACGGATTTCGCAAACATGCATTCCTAGTTGAGAGCATGTGGATTACTAATCTTTCATCCTCTATAAATGGAATATTTTCATCTAGACACGGGTACACATTTTCACAAGCTTTCCCTAAAACCAGGTTCGAATTCGTGCATTTTTCACAGAAAAATAGTTCTGGAGCGATTTCCACCTAACAGATATTAAATTTACATGTATTCCAACAACATGGCTTTCCGGGTTCCGTACATGCTACATGTATGACGGATTTGGCAATCATGCGTTTCTGACCTGTTAGCATGTGGATTACAGACATTTCACACACCGAAGAACGCGTATATAGACTTAGAAATATTTACTCTGACTTCATAGGTTTTTCCTATCACCAGGTTGTAAAATCAGACATTTGGCACCAGAAAACACTCTTTGAGCGAATTCTCACAAATACACATGTAATTTACATTGTTTACATAACCATGGAATTCCGTATTACGAGCATGTTTCATGCATCACGGATTCCTCAAACATGCACTTCTGAGTTGTGAACATGCGCATGACTGATATTTCAACCACCAAACAAGTTAACTATGCCTCTGAAATATTTATTTTGACTTTGTAGCTTCTTCCTATCACCAGTTTCAAGAATCACGCTTTGATCCCACAAAAACACTCTTGGAGCGAATTCTTCCCTAGAGATATGTAATTTAATCGATACCATCTACATTATATTCTTTGTTCCGTACATGCTACATACATGACGGATTTGACAAATATGCATTCCTGAGTTGAGAGCATGTGGATTACTAATCTTTCATCCTCTATATATGGAATATTTTCATCTAGACACGGGTACACATTTTCACAAGCTTTCCCTAAAACCAGGTTCGAATTCGTGCATTTTTCACAGAAAAATAGTTCTGGAGCGATTTCCACCTAACAGATATGTAATTTACATGTATTCCAACAACAAGGCATTCCGGGTTCGTACATGCTACATGCATGACGGATTAGGCAATCATGCATTTCTGACTTGTGAGCATGTGGATTAGTGACCTTTCATCCACCAAACAATGTGTATATACTCTTAGAATTATTTACTCTGACTTCATAGATTTTTCTATCACCAGGTTCTAAAATCGGACATCTGGCACCAGAAAACACTCTTTGAGTGAATTCTCACAAATACACATGTAATTTACATTGTTTACATAACCATGGAATTCCGTATTACGAACATGTTTCATGCATCACGGATTCCTCAAACATGCACTTCTGAGTTGTGAACATGCGCATGACTGATGTTTCAACCACCAAACAAGTTACCTATGCACTCTGAAATATTTACTTTGACTTTGTAGCTTCTTCCTATCACCAGTTTCAAGAATCACACTTTGATCCCACAAAAAACCTCTTGGAGCGAATTCTTCCCTTGAGATATGTAATTTGAATCGATTCCATCTACATGATATTCCGTGTTCCGTACATGCTACATACATGACGGATTTGACAAACATGCATTCCTGAGTTGAGAGCATGTGGATTACTAATCTTTCATCCTCTTTAAAACGAATATTTTCATCTAGACACGTGTACACATTTTCACAAGCTTTCCCTAACACCAGGTTGGAATTCGTGCATTTTTCACAAAAAAATAATTCTGGAAAGATTTCCACCTAACAGATTTGTAATTTACATGTATTCCAACAACATGGCATTCTGGGTTCCGTACATGCTACATGTATGACGAATTTGGCAATCATGCGTTTCTGACCTGTTAGCATGTGGATTACAGACATTTCACACACCGAAGAACGCGTATATAGAATTAGAATTATTTACTCTCACTTCATAGGTTTTTCCTATCACCAGGTTGTAAAATCAGACATTTGGCACCAGAAAACCCTCATTGATCGAATTCTCACCAATACCGATGTAATTTACATTGTTTACATAACCATGGAATTCCGTATTACGAGCATGATTCATGCATCACGGATTACTCAAACATGCCCTTCTGAGTTGTGAACATGCGCATGACTGATATTTCAACCACCAAACAAGTTACCTGTGCACTCTGAAATTTTTATTTTGACTTTGTAGCTTCTTCCTATCACCAGTTTCAAGAATCACACTTTGATCCCACAAAAACACACTTGGAGCGAATTCTTCCCTAGAGATATGTAATTTAATCGATACCATCTACATGATATTCCGTGTTCCGTACATGCTACATACATGACGGATTCGACAAATATACATCCTGAGTTGAGGTCATTTGGATTACCAATCTTTCATCGTCTATAAAAGGAATATTTTCATCTAGACACGTGTACACATTTTCACAATCTTTTCCTAACACCAGGTTCGAATTCGTGCATTTTTCACAGAAAAATTGTTCTGGAGCGATTTCCACCTAACAGGTATGTAATTTCCATGAATTCCATCTACATGGCATTCCGGGTTCCGTACATGATACGTGCATGATGGATTCGGCAATCATGCGTTTCTGACTTGTGTGCATGTGGATTACTGATCTTTCATCCACTAAAAAAGGCGAGTATAAACTTAGAAATATTTTCTCTGACTTCATAGTTATTTCCTATCACCAGGTTCTAAAATTGGACATTTGTCACCAGAAAACACTCTTTGAGCGAATTCTAACAAATACACATGTAGTTTACATTGTTTACATAACCATGGAATTCCGTATTATGAACTGTTTCATGCATCGTGGATTCCTCAAACATGCATTTCTGAGTTGTGAACATGCGCATGACTGATGTTTCAACCACCAAACAAGTTACCTATGCACTCTGAATTATTTAATTTGACTTCGAAGCTTCCTCCTATCACCAGTTTCAAGAATCACACTTTGATCCCAGAAACACCCTCTTGGAGCGAATCCTAACAAAGAGATATGTAATTTGAATAGATTCCATCTTCATGATATTCCGTGTTCCGTACGTGCTTCATACATGACGGATCGGACAAACATGCATTCCTGAGTTGAGAGCATGTGGATTACTAATCTTTCCTCCTCTAAAAAAGTAACATTTTCATCTATACACGTGTAAACATTTTCACAAACTTTCCCTAACACCAGATTCGAATTCGTGCTTTTTTCTCAGAAACATAGTTCCGGAGCGATTTCCACCTAACAGATATGTAGTTTATACGAATTCCAACCTCATGGAATTCCGGCTACCGTACATGCTACATGTATGATGGATTTGGCAATCATGCGTTTCTGACTTGTGAGAATGTGGATTACTGACCTTTCATCCACAGAACAAGGCGTAAATAGACTTAGAAATATTAACTCTGACTTCATAGTTTTTTCCTATCACCAGGTTCTAAAATCGGACATTTGGCACCAGAAAAAACTCTTTGGGCGAATTCTCACCAATACACATGTAATTTACATTGTTTACATAACCATGGAATTCCGAATTACGAGCATGCTTCATGTATCACGGATTCCTCAAACTTGAATTTCTGAGTTGTGAACATGCGCATGACAGATGTTTCAAACACCAAACTAGTTACCTATGCATTATGAAATATTTATTTTGACTTTGAAGCTTCTGCCTATCACCAGTTTCAAGAATCACACTTTGATCCCACAAAAATACTCTTGGAGCGAATTCTACCCTAGAGATATGTAATTTGAATAGATTCCATCAACATGATATTCCGTGTTCCGTACATGCTACATACATGACGGATTTGACAAAAATACATTCCTGAGTTGAGGTCATCTGGATTAGTAATCTTTCCTCCCCTATAAAAGTAATATTTTCATCTAGACACGTGTACACATTTTCACAAGCTTTCCCTAATACCAGGATCGAATTCGTGCATTTTTCACAAAAAAATATTTCTGGAGCGATTTGCACCTAATAGGTATGTACTTTACATGAATTCCATCAACATGGCATTCCGGGTTCCGTACATGATACATGCATGACGTATTCGGCAATCATGCATTTCTGACTTGTGAGCATGTGGATTACTGACCTTTCATTAACCGATTCTTCCCTAGAGGTATGTAATTTGAATAGATTCCATCTACATGATATTCCGTGTTCCGTACATGCTACATATATGACGGATTCGACAAATATACTTTCCTGAGTTGAGGTCATCTGGATTACTTATCTTTCCTCCTCTATAAAAGTAATATTTTCATCTAGACACGTGTACACATTTTCAGAAGCTTTCCCTAAAACCAGGTTCGAATTCGTGCATTTTTCACAAAAAAATATTTCTGGAGCGATTTCCAACTAATAGGTATGTAATTTACATGAATTCCGTCAACATGGCATTCCGGGTTCCATACATGCTACTGCATGACGGATTCGACAATCATGCATTTCTGACTTGTGAGCATGTGGATTACTGACCTTTCATCCACCAAACAATGCGTATATACACTTAGAATTATTTACTCTGACTTCATAGCTTTTTCTATCACCAGGTTCAAAAATCGGACATCTGGCAACAGAAAACACTCTTTGAGCGAATTCTCACAAATACACATGTAATTTACATTGTTTACATAACCATGGCATTCCGTATTAAACATGTTTCATGCATCACGGATTCCTCAAATTTGAATTTCTGAGTTGTGAACATGCGCATGACAGATGTTTCCACCACCAATTACTTATGCACTATGAAATATTTATTTTGACTTCGTAGTTTCTGCCTATCACCAGTTTCAAGAATCACACTTTGATCCCAGAAAAACCCTCTTGAAGCGAATTCTACCCTAGAGATATATAATTTGAATAGATCCCATCTACATTATATTCGGTGTTTCGTGCATGCTACATATATGACGGATTCGACAAAAATGCATTCCTGAGTTGAGGTCATATGGATTACCAATCTTTCATCATCTATAAAAGGAATATATTCATCTAGACATGTGTACACATTTTCACAATCTTTCCCTAAAACCAGGTTCGAATTCGTGCATTTTTCACAGAAACATAGTTCTGGAGCGATTTCCACCTAACCGATATGTAGTTTATACGAATTCCAACCACATGGCATTCCGGCTACCGTACATGGTACATGTATGATGGATTTGGCAATCATGCGTTTCTGACTTGTGAGCATGTGGATTACTGACCTTTCATCCTCCGAACAAGGCGTATATAGACTTAGCAATATTAACTCTGACTTCATACTTTTTTCGTATCACCAGGTTCTAAAATCGGACATTTGGCACCAGAAAACACTCTTTGAGCGAATTCTCACCAATACACATGTAATTTACATTGTTCACATAACCATGGAATTCCGTTTTACGAGCTTGTTTCATGCATCACGGATTCCTCAAACATGCATTTCTGAGTTTTGGACATGCGCATGACTGATGTTTCAAACACCAAACAAGTTTCTTATGCACTCTGAAACATTTACTTTCACTTTGTATCCTCTGCCTTTCACGAGTTTCAAGATACACACTTTGATTCCGCAAAAACACTCTTGGAGCGAATTCTTCCCTAGAAATATGTAATTTGAATAGATTCCATCTACATGATATTCCGTGTTTCGTACATGCTACATATATGACGGATTTGACAAACATGCATTCCTGAGTTGAGAGCATGTGGGTTACTAATCTTTCATCCACTATAAAAGGATTATTTTCATCTAGACACGTGTACACATTTTCACAAGCTTTCCCTTACACCAGGTTCGAATTCGTACATTTTTCACAGAAAAATACTTCGGGAGCGATTTCCACCTTATAGGTATGTAATTTACATGAATTCCATCAACATGGCATTCCGGGTTCCGTACATGCTACATGCATGACGGATTCGGCAATCATGCATTTCTGACTAGTGAGCATGTGGATTACAGACCTTTCACCCTCCGAACAAGGCGTATATAGACTTAGAAATATTTACTCTGACTTCATAGGTTTTTCCTATCACCAGGTTCGAAAATCGGACATTTGGTACCAGAAAACACACTTTGAGCGAATTCTCACCAATACACATGTAATTTACATTGTTTACATAACCATGGAATTCCGCATTGCGAGCATGTTTCATGCATCACGGATCCTCAAACATGCATTTCTGAGTTGTGAACATGCTCATGACTGATGTTTCAACCACCAAACTTGTTACCTATGCACTCTGAAATATTTACTTTGACTTTGTAGATTCTTAGTATCACCAGGTTCAAGAATCACACTTTGATCCCACAAAAACCCTGTTGGAGCGAATACTTCCCTAGAGATATGTAATTTGAATCGATTCCATTTACATGATATTCCGTGTTCCGTACATGCTACATACATGAGAAATTCGACAAATATACATTCCTGAGTTGAGGTCATCTGGATTACAAATCTTTCCACCTCTATAAAATTAATATTTTCATCTAGACACGTGTAAACATTTTCACAAGCTTTCCCTAAAACCAGGTTCGACTTCGTGCATTTTTCACAAAAAATTTTTCTGTAGCGATTTCCACCTAATAGGTATGTAATTTACATGAATTCCATCAACATGGCATTCCGGGTTCCGTACATGCTACATGCATGACGGATTCAGCAATCATGCATTTCTGACTTGTGAGCATGTGGGTTACTGACCTTTCATCCACCAAACAATGCGTATATACACTTAGAATTATTTACTCTGACTTCAAAGATTTTTCTATCACCAGGTTTTATATCGGACATCTGGCACCAGAAAACACTCTTTGAGCGAAGTCTTACAAATACACATGTAATTTACATTGTTTACATGACCATGGCATTCCGTATTACGAACATGTTTCATGCACCACGGATTCCTCAAACTTCAATTTCTGAGTTGTGAACATGCACATGAGTGATTTTCAACCACCAAACAAGTTACCTATGCACTCTGAAATATTTACTTTGACTTTGTAGCTTCCTCCTATCACCAGTTTCAAGAATCACACTTTGATCCCACAAAAACACTCTTAGAGCGAATTCTTCCCTAGAGATATGTAATTTGAATCGATTCCATCTACATGATATTCCGTGTTCCGTACATGTTACATATATGACGGATTCGACAAATATACATTCCTGAGTTGAGGTCACCTGGATTACTAATCTTTCCTCCTCTATAAAAGTAATATTTTCATCTAGACACGTGTACACATTTTCACAAGCTTTCCCTAACACCAGGTTCGAATTCGTGCATTTTTCACTGAAAAATAGATCTGGAGCGATTTCCACCTAACAGATATGTAATTTACATGTATTCCAACAACATGGCATTCCGGGTTCCGTACATGCTACATGTATGACGGATTTTTCAATCATGTATTTCTGACTTGTTAGCATGTGGATTACAGACCTTTCACCCTCCGAACAAGGCGTATATAGACTTAGAAATATTTACTCTGACTTCATAGGTTTTTCCTATCACCAGGTTCTAAAATCGGACATTTGGCACCAGAAAACACTCTATGAGCGAATTCTCACCAATACACATGTAATTTACATTGTTTACATAACCATGGAATTCCGTATTTCGAGCATGTTTCATGCATCACGGATTCCTCAAACATGCATTTCTGAGTTGTGAACATGCGCATGACTGATGTTTCTACCACCAAACAAGTTAGCTATGCACTCTGAAATATTTATTTTGACATTGTAGCTTCTTCCTATCACCAGTTTCAAGAATCAAACTTTGATCCCACAGAAACCCTCTTGGAGCGAATTCTTCCCTGGAGATATGTAATTTGAATAGATTCCATCTACATGATATTCCGTGTTCCGTACATGCTACATATATGACGGATTCGACAAATATACATTCTTGAGTTGAGGTCATCTGGATTACTAATCTTTCCTCCTCTATAAAAGTAATATTTTCATCTAGACACGTGTACACATTTTCACAAGCTTTCCCTAACACAAGGTTCGAATTCGTGCATTTTTCACAAAAAAATTTTTCTGGAGCGATTTCCACCTAATAGGTATGTAATTTACATGAATTCCATCAACATGGCATTCCGGGTTCCGTACATGATACATGCATGACGGATTCGGCAATCATGCATTTCTGACTTGTGAGCATATGGATTACTGAACTTTCATCCACCAAACAATTCGTATA
Organism: Vicugna pacos; assembly: GCF_048564905.1. Classification (NCBI taxonomy): domain Eukaryota; kingdom Metazoa; phylum Chordata; class Mammalia; order Artiodactyla; family Camelidae; genus Vicugna; species Vicugna pacos. The sequence goes on along the minus strand of NW_027328741.1, from coordinate 35,826,666 downwards.
TACACTTAGAATTATTTACTCTGACTTCATAGATTTTTCTATCACCAGGATCTAAAATCGGATATCTGGCACCAGAAACACTCTTTGAGCGAATTCTCACAAATACACATGTAATTTACATTGTTTACATAACCATGGCATTCCGTATTACGAACATGTTTCATGCATCACGGATTCTTCAAACTTGAATTTCTGAGATGTGAACATGCACATGACTGATGTTTCAACCACCAAACAAGTTACCTATGCACTCTGAAATATTTACTTTGACTTTGTACCTTCTTCCTATCACCAGTTTCAAGAATCACACTTTGATCCCAGTAAAACCCTCTTGGAACGAATCCCTCCCTAGTGATATGTAATTTGAATAGATTCCATCTAAATTATATTCCGTGTTTCGTACATGCAACATATGTGACGGATTTGACAAACATCCATTCCTGAGTTGAGAGCATGTGGATTTCTAATCTTTCATCCTCTATAAAAGTAATATTTTCATCTAGACACGTGTACACATTTTCACAAGCTTTCCCTCACACCAGGTTCGAATTCGTGCATTTTTCACAAAAAAATATTTCTGGAGCAATTTCCACCTAATAGGTATGTAATTTACATGAATTCCATCAACATGGCATTCTGGGTTCTGTGCATGCTACATGCATGACGGATTTGGCAATCATGCATTTCTGACTTGTGAGCATGTGGATTATAGACCTTTCACCCTCTGAACAAGGCGTATATAGACTTAGAAGTATTTACTCTGACTTCATAGGTTTTTCCTATCACCAGGTTCTAAAATCGGACATTTGGCTCCAGAAAACACTCTTTGAGCGAATTCTCACCAATACACATGTAATTTACATTGTTTACATAACCATGGAATTCCGTATCACGAGCATGTTTCATGCATCACGGATTCCTCAAACATGCATTTCTGAGTTGTGAACATGCGCATGACTGAAGTTTCAACAACCAAACAAGTTACCTACTCACTCTGAAATATTTAATTTGACTTCGTAGCTTCTGCCTATCACCAGTTTCAAGAATCACACTTTGATCCCACAAAAACACTCTTGTAGCGAATCCTTCCTTGGAGATATGTAATTTGAATCGATTCCATCTACATGATATTCCGTGTTCCGTACATGCTACATACATGACTGATTCGACAAATATACATCCTGAGTTGAGGTCATCTGGATTACTAATCTTTCATCCTCTATAAAATTAATATTTTCATCTACACACGTGTACACATTTTCACAAGATTTCCCTAAAACCAGGATCGAATTCGTGCATTTTTCACAAAAAAATATTTCTGGAGCGATTTCCACCGAATAGGTATGTAATTTACATGAATTCCATCAACATGGCATTCTGGGTTCCGTACATGATACATATATGACGGATTCAGCAATCATGCATTTCTCACTTGTGAGCATGTGGATTACTGACCTTTCATCCACCAAACAATGCGTATATACACTTAGAATTATTTACCCTGACTTCATAGATTTTTCTATCACCAGGTTCTAAAATCGTTCATCTGGCAACAGAAAACACACTTTGAGCGAATTCTCACAAATACACATGTAATTTACATTGTTTACATAACTATGGCATTCCGTATTACGAACATGTTTCATGCATCACGGATTCCTCAAACTTGAATTTCTGAGTTGTGAACATGCGCATGACTGATATTTCAACCACCAAACAAGTTACCTATGCACTATGAAATACTTATTTTGACTTCGTAGCTTCTGCCTATCACCAGTTTCAAGAATCACACTTTGATCCCAGAAAAACCCTCTTGGAGCGAATCCCTCCCTAGTGATATGTAATTTGAATAAATTCCATCTAAATTATATTCCGTGTTCCAAACATGCTTCATATATGACGGATTTGACAAACATGCATTCCTGAGTTGAGACCATGTGGATTGCTAATCTTTCATCCTCTATAAAAGGAATATTTTCATCTAGACACGTGTACACATTTTCACAAGCTTTCCCTAAAACCAGCTTCGAATTCGTGAATTTTTCACAAAAAAATATTTCTGGAGCAATTTCCACCTAATAGGTATGTAATTTACATGAATTCCATCAACATGGCATTCCGGGTTCCGTACATGCTACATGCATGACGGATTCGGCAATCGTGCATTTCTGACTTGTGAGCTTGTGGATTACTGACCTTTCATCCACCAAACAATGCGTATATACACTTAGAATTGTTTACTATGATTTCATAGATTTTTCTATCACAAGGTTCTAAAATCGGACATCTGGCACCAGAAAACACTCTTTGTGCGAATTCTCACAAATACACATGTAATTTACATTGTTTACATAACCATGGCATTCCGTATTACGAACATGTTTCATGCATCACGGATTCCTCAAACATGCATTTCTGAGTTGTGAACATGCACATGACAGATGTTTCAACAACCAAACAATTTACCTACGCACTCTGAAATATTTACTTTGACTTCACAGCATCCTCGTATCACCAGTTTTAAGAATGACACTTTGATCCCACAAAAACACTCTTGGAGCGAATTCTACCCAAGAGATATATAAATTGAATAGATTCCATCTACATAATATTCCGTGTTCCGTACATGCAACATACATGATGGATTCGACAAACATGCATTCTTGAGTTCAGAGCATGTGGATTTCTAATCTTTCATCCTCTATAAATGGAATATTTTCATCTAGACTCGTGTACACATTTTCACAAGCTTTCCCTAACACCAGGTTCGAATTCGTGCATTTTTCACAGAAAAATATTTCTGGAGCGATTTCCACCTAATAGTTTTGTAATTTACATGAATTCCATCAACATGGCTTTCCGGGTTCCGTACATGCTACATGCATGACGGATTCGGCAATCATGCGTTTCTGACTTGTGAGCATGTGGATTACAAACCTTTCATTCACCAAACAAGGCATATATAGGCTTAGAAATATTTACTCTGACTTCATAGATTTTTCTATCACCAGGTTCTAAAATCGGACATTTGGCACCAGAAAACACTCTTTGAGCGAATTCTCACGAATACACATGTAATTTACATTGTTTACATAACCATGGATTTCCGTATTATGAATATGTTTCATGCATCACGGATTCTTCAAACATGCATTTCTGAGTTGTGAACATATGCATGAATGATGTTTCAAAAACCAAACAATTTACATATGAACTCTCGAATATTTACTTTGACTTTGTTGCTTCTTCCTATCACCAGTTTCAAGAATCACACTTTGATCCCAGAAAAACCCTCTTGGAGCCAATTCTACCCAAGAGATATGTAAATTGAATAGATTCCATCTACATTATATTCCGTGTTCCGTACATGCAACATACATGACGGATTCGACAAACATGCATTCCTGAGTGGAGAGCATGTGGATTATTAATCTTTCATCCTCTATAAAAGGAATATATTCATCTAGACACGTGTACACATTTTCACAAGCTTTCCCTAACACCAAGTTCGAATTTGTGCATTTTCCACAGAAAAATAGTTCTGGAGCGATTACCTCCTAACAGATATATAATTTGCATGAATTCCAACAACATGGCATTCCAGGTTCCGTACATGCTACTTGTATGACGGATCGGCTATCATACGTTTCTGACTTGTGAGCATGTGTATTACTGACCTTTCATTCACCAAACCAGGCGTATATAGGCTTAGAAATATTTATTCTGACTTCATAGATATTTTCTATCACCAGGTTCTAAATTCGGACATTTGGCACCAGAAAACACTCTTTGAGCGAATTCTCACCAATACACATGTAATTTACATTGTTCACATAACTATGGAATTCCGTATTAGGAACATGTTTCATGCATCACGGATTCTTCAAACATGCATTTCTGAGTTGTGAACATGTGCATGACTGATGTTTCAAACACCAAAAAAGTTACATATGCACTCTGAAATATTTACTTTGACTTCGTAGCTTCTTTCTATCATCAGTTTCAAGAATCACACTTTGATCCCACAAAAACTTTCTAGGAGCGAATTCTACCCTAGAGATATGTAATTAGAATAGATCCCATCTACATGATATATCGTGTTTCGTGCATGCTACATATATGATGGATTCGAAAACCATACATTCCTGAGTTGAGGTCATCTGGATTACTAATCTTTCCTCCTTTATAAAAGTACATTTTTCATCTAGACACGTGTACACATTTTCACAAGCTTTCCCTAAAAACCAGGTTCGAATACGTTCATTATTCACAAAAAATATTTCTGGAGCGATTTCCACCTAATAGTTTTGTAATTTACATGAATTCCATCAACATGGCATTCCGGGTTCCGTACATGCTACATGCATGACGGATTCGGCAATCATGCATTTCTGACTTGTGAGCATGTGGATTACTGACCTTTCATCCACCAAACAGTGCGTATATACACTTAGAATTATTTACTCTGACTTCATAGATTTTTCTGTCACCAGGTTCTAAAATCGGACATCTGGCACCAGAAAACACTCTTTGAGCGAATTCTCACAAATACACATATAATTTTCATTGTTTACATAACCATGGCATTCCGTACTACGAACATGTTTCATGCATCACGGATTCCTGAAACATGCATTTCTGAGTTGTGAAAATGCGCATGACTGATATTTCAACCACCAAACAAGTTACATATGCACTATGAAATATTTATTTTGACTTCGTAGCTTCTGCCTATCACCATTTTCAAGAATCACACTTTGATCCCAGAATAACCCTCTTGGAGCGAATTCTACCCTAGAGATATGTAATTTGAATAGATTCCATCTACATGATATTCCGTATTCCTTACATGCTACATACAAGACGGGTTTGACAAACATGCAATTCTGAGTTGAGAGCATGTGGATTACTAATCTTTCATCCTCTATAAAAGTAAAATTTTCATCTAGACACGGGTACACATTTTAACAAGCTTTCCCTAACACCAGGTTCGAATTCGTGAATTTTTCACAGAAAAATATTTCTGGAACGATTTCCACCTAACAGATATGTAATTTACATGTATTCCAACAACATGGCATTCCGGGTTCCGTACATGATACATGTAGGTACGATTTCTCAATCATGCGATTCTGACTTGTGAGCATGTGGATTACTGACCTTTCATCCACCAAACAATGCGTATATACACTTAGAATTATTTATCCTGACTTCATAGTTTTTTCTATCACCAGGGTCTAAAATCGGACATGTGGCATCAGAAATCACTCTTTCCGCGAATTCTCACAAATACTTGTAATTTACATTGTTTACATAACCATGACATTCCGTATTACGAACATGTTTCATGCATCACGGATTCCTCAAACTTGAATTTCTGAGTTGTGAACATGCGCATGACTGATGTTTCAACCACCAAACAGGTTACATATGCACTCTGAAATGTTTACTTTGACTTCGCTGCATCCTCGTATCACCAGTTTTAAGAATCACACTTTGATCCCACAAAAACACTCTTGGAGCGAATTCTACCCAAGAGATATGTAAATTGAATAGATTCCATCTACATAATATTCCGTGTTCCGTACATGCAACATTCATGACGGATTCGACAAACATGCATTCCTGAGTTCAGAGCATGTGGATTTCTAATCTTTCATCCTCTATAAATGGAATATTTTCATCTAGACACGTGTACACATTTTCACAAGCTTTCCCTAACACCAGGTTCGAATTCGTGCATTTTTCACAGAAAAATATTTCTGGAGCGATTTCCACCTAATAGTTTTGTAATTTACATGAATTCCATCAACATGGCTTTCCGGGTTCCGTACATGCTACATGCATGACGGATTCGGCAATCATGCGTTTCTGACTTGTGAGCATGTGGATTACAGACCTTTCATCCACCAAACAAGGCATATATAGGCTTAGAAATATTTACTCTGACTTCATAGATTTTTTCTATCACCAGGTTCTAAAATCGGACATTTGGCACCAGAAAACACTTTCTTAGCGAATTCTCACGTATACACATGTAATTTACATTGTTTACATAACCATGGTGTTCCGTGTTATGAACTTGTTTCATGCAACACGGATTCCTCAAACTTGCATTTCTGATTTGTGAACATGTGCATGACTGAAGTTTCAAGCACCAAACAAGTTAAGTATGCACTCTGAAATATTTAAATTGATTCCGTAGCTTCTTCCTATCACCAGTATCAAGAATCACACTTGGAACCCAGAAAAACCATCTTTTAGCGAATTCTACCCTAGAGATATGTAATTTGAATAGATTCAATCTATGTGATATTCCGTGTTCCGTACATGCTACATACATGACGGATTCGACAAATATACATTCCTGAGTGGAGAGCATGTGGATTATTAATCTTTCATCCTCCATAAAAGGAATATTTTCTTCTAGACATGTGTACACATTTTCACTAGCTTTCCCTTACACAAGGTTCGAATTCGTGAATTTCTCACAGAAGAAAAGTTTTGGAGCGATTTCCACCTCACAGATATGTAATTTACATGAATTCCTTCAACATGGCATTCCGGGTTCCGTACATGCTACATGCATGAAGAATTCAGCAATCATGCGTTTCTGACTTGTGACCATGTGGATTACTGACCTTTCATCCACCAAACAAGGCGTATATTCACTGAGAAATATTTACTCTGACTTCATAGATTTTTTCTATCACCAGGTTCTAAAATCGGACATTTGGCACCAGAAAACACTTTCTTAGCGAATTCTCAAGAATACACATGTAATTTACATTGTTTACATAACTATGGCATTCCGTATTACGAACATGTTTCATGCATCACGGATTCTTCAAACATGCATTTCTGAGTTGTGAACATATGCATGACTGATGTTTCAAAAACCAAACAATTTACCTATGCACTCTGGAATATTTATTTTGACTTTGTAGCTTCTTCCTATCACCAGTTTCAAGAATCACACTTTGATCTCACAAAAACCCTCTTGGCGCCAATTCTACCCAAGAGATATGTAAATTGAATAGATTCCATCTACATAATATTCCGTGTTCAGTACATGCAACATTCATGACGGATTCGACAAATATACATTCCTGAGTGGAGAGCATGTGGATTATTAATCTTTCATCCTCTATAAAAGAAATATATTCATCTAGACACCTGTACACATTTTCACAAGCTTTCCCTAACACCAAGTTCGAATTTGTGCATTTTTAAACAGAAAAATAGTTCTGGAGCGATTTCCTCCTAACAGATATATAATTTGCATGAATTCCAACAACATGGCATTCCAGGTTCCGTACATGCTACATGTATGACGGAACGGCTATCATACGTTTCTGACTTGTGAGCATGTGGATTACTGACCTTTCATTCACCAAACAAGGCGTATATAGGCTTAGAAATATTTATTCTGACTTCATAGATATTTTCTATCACCAGGTTCTAAATTCGGACATTTGGCACCAGAAACCACTCTTTGAGACAATTCTCACCAATACACATGTAATTTACATTGTTTACATAACCATGGAATTCCGTATCACGAGCATGTTTCATGCATCACGGATTCCTCAAACATGCATTTCTGAGTTGTGAACATGCGCATGACTGATGTTTCAACAACCAAACAAGTTACCTACTCACTCTGAAATATTTAATTTGACTTTGTAGCTTCTTCCTATCACCAGTTTCAAGAATCACACTTTGATCCCACAAAAACCCTCTTGGAGCGAATTCTTCCCTAGACATATGGAATTTGAATAGATTCCATCTACATGATATTCCGTGTTCCTTACATGCTACATATATGATGGATTTGACAAATATACATTCCTGAGTTGAGGTCATCTGGATTACTAATCTTTCCTCCTCTATAAAAGTACTAATTTGATCTAGACACGTGTACACCTTTTCACAAGCTTTCCCTAAAACCAGGTTCGAATTCGTGCATTTTTCACAGAAAACTAGTTCTGGATCGATTTCCACCAAATAGGTATGTAATTTACATTAATTCCAACAACATGGCATTCCGGGTTCCGTACATGCTACATGCATGATGTATTCGGCAATCATGTGTTTCTGACTTGTGAGCATGTGGATAACTGACCTTTCACCCTCCGAACAAGGCGTGTATAGACTTAGAAATATTTTCCCTGACTTCATAGGTTTTTCCTATCACCAGGTTCTAAAATCGGACATTTGGCACCAGAAATATTTCTTTGAGCAAATTCACACCAATACACATATAATTTACATTGTTTACATATCCATGGTGTTCCGTATTAGGAACATGTTTCATGCATCACCGATTCCTCAAACATGCATTTCTGAGCTGTGAACATGCGCATGACGGATGTTTCAAACACCAAACAAGTTAACTTTGCACTCTGAAATATTCAATTTGATTCCGTAGCTTCTTCCTATCACCAGTTTCAAGAATCGCACTTTGATCCGAGAAAAACATTCTTGGAGCGAATTCTACCCTAGAGATATGTAATTTGAATATATTCCATCTACATGATATTCCGTGTTCATTTCATGTTACATACATGAATGATTTGACAAACATGCATTCCTGAGTTGAGAGCATGTGGATTACTAATCTTTCATCCTCTAAAAAAGGAATATTTTCATCTAGACACGTGTATACATTTTCACAAGCTTTTCCTAAAACCAGTTTCGAATCCCTGCTTTTCTAACAGAAAAATATTTCTGGAGCGATTTCCACCTAACAGATGTGTAATTTACATGAATTCCAACAACATGGCATTCCAGGTTCCGTACATGCTACATATATGACGGATTTGGCAAACATGCGTTTCTGAATTGTGAGCATGTGGATTACTGTCCTTTCATCCTCCGAACAAGGCGAATATAAACTTAGACATATTTACTCTGACTTCATAGATTTTCCTATCACCAGGTTCAAAAATCGGATATTTGGCACCAGAAAATGCTCTTTGAGCGAATTCTCACCAATACACATGTAATTTGCATTGCTTACATAAACATGGTATTCCGTATTACGAACATGTCCATGCATCATGGATTCCTCAAACATGAATTTCTGAGATGTGAACATGCGCATGACTGATGTTTCAACCACCAAACATGTTATATATGCACTCTGAAATATTTACATTGACTTCGTAGCTTCTTCCTATCACCAGTTTCAAGAATCACACTTTGGTCCCACAAAAACCCTCTTGGAGCGAATTCTTCCTTAGAGATATGTAATTAAATTACATTACATCTACATAATATTCCGTGTTCCGTACATGCTACATATATGATGGAATCGACAAACATGCATTCCTGAGTTGAGGAAATCTGGATTACTAATCTTTCATCCTCTATAAAAAGAATAATTTCATCTAGACACGTGTACACATTTTCACAAGCTTTCCCTAAAACCAAGTTCGAATTCATGCATTTTTCACAGAAAAATATTTCTGGAGCGATTTCCACCTAACAGATGTGTAATTTACATGAATTCCAACAACATGGTATTCCGGGTTCCGTACATGCTACATGTATGACGGATTAGGCAATCATACGTTTCTGGCTTGTGAGCATGTGGATTACTGACCTTTCTTCCACCAAACAAGGTGTATATAGGCTTAGAAATATTTACTCGGACTTCATTGATTTTTTCAATCCCCAGGTTCTAAAATCGGACTTTTGGCACCAGAAAACACTCTTTGAGCAAATTCACACCAATACACATATAATTTACATTGTTTACATAACCATGGCGTTCCGTATTAGGAACATGTTTCATGCATCACAGATTCCTCAAACATGCATTTCTGAGCTGTGAACATGCGCATGACTGATGTTTCAAACACCAAACAAGTTAACTTTGCACTCTGAAATATTCAATTTGACTTCGTAGCTTCTTCCTATCACCAGTTTCAAGAATCATACTTTGATCCCTCAAAAACCCTCTTGGAGCGAATTCTTCCCTAGAGATATGTAATTAGAATTGATTCCATCTACATGATATTCCGTGTTCCGTATATGCTACATACATGAGGGATTCGACAAACATGCATTCCTGAGTTGGGGTCATCTGGATTACTAATCTTTCCTCCTCTTTAAAAGTAATAATTTCATCTAGACACGTGTACACATTTTCACAAGCTTTCCCGAAAACCAGGTTCTAATTCGTACATTTTTCACAAAAAAATATTTCTGTAGCGATTTCCACCTAATAGGTATGTAATTTACATGAATTTCATCAACATGGCATTCCGGGTTCCGTACATGATACATGCATGACGGATTCGGCAATCATGCATTTCTGACTTGTGAGCATATGGATTACTGAACATTCATCCACCAAACAATGCGTATATACACTTAGAATTATTTACTCTGACTTCATAGATTTTTCTATCACCATGTTCTAAAATCGGATATCTGGCACCAGAAACACTCTTTGAGCGAATTCTCAAAAATACACATGTAATTTACATTGTTTACATAACCATGGCTTTCCGTATTACAAACATGTTTCATGCATCACGGATTCCTCAAACTTGAATTTCTGAGTTGTGAACATGCACATGACTGATGTTTCAAACACCAAACAAGTTACCTATGCACTCTGAAATATTTACATTACTTTGTTCCTTCTTCCTATCACCAGTTTCAACAATCACACTTTGATCCCACAAAAACCCTCTTGGAGCGAATTCTTTCCTAGAGATATGTAATTTGAATAGATTCCATCTACATGATATTCCGTGTTCGGTACATACTACATACATGACGGATTCGACAAAAGTACATTACTGAGTTGAGGTCATCTGGATTACTAATCTTTCCTCCTATATAAAAGGAATATTTTCATCTAGACACGTGTACACATTTTCACAAGCTTTCCCAAAAACCAGGTTCGAATTCGTGCATTTTTCACAAAAAATATTTCTGCAGCGATATCCACCTAATTGTTATGTAATTTACATGAATTCCATCAACATGGAATTCCGGGTTCCGTACATGCTACATGCATGACGGATTCGGCAATCATGCATTTCTGACTTGTGAGCTTGTGGATTACTGACCTTTCATCCACCAAACAATGCGCATATACACTTAGAATTATTTACTCTGACTTCATATATTTTTCTATCACCAGGTTCTAAAATCGGACATATGGCACCAGAAAACAGTCTTTGAGCGAATTCTCACAAATACACATGTAATTTACATTGTTAACATAACCATGGCATTCCGTATTACGAACATGTTTCATGCATCACGGATTCCTCAAACTTGAATTTCAGAGTTGTGAACATGCGCATGACAGATATTTCAACCAACAAACAAGTTACATATGCACTATGAAATATTTACTTTGACTTTGTACCTTCTTCCTATCACCAGTTTCAAGAATCACACTTTGATCCCAGTAAAACCCTCTTGGAACGAATCCCTCCCTAGTGATATGTAATTTGAATAGATTCCATCTAAATTATATTCCGTGTTTCGTACATGCAACATATGTGACGGATTTGACAAACATCCATTCCTGAGTTGAGAGCATGTGGATTTCTAATCTTTCATCCTCTATAAAAGTAATATTTTCATCTAGACACGTGTACACATTTTCACAAGCTTTCCCTCACACCAGGTTCGAATTCGTGCATTTTTCACAAAAAAATATTTCTGGAGCAATTTCCACCTAATAGGTATGTAATTTACATGAATTCCATCAACATGGCATTCTGGGTTCTGTGCATGCTACATGCATGACGGATTTGGCAATCATGCATTTCTGACTTGTGAGCATGTGGATTATAGACCTTTCACCCTCCGAACAAGGCGTATATAGACTTAGAAGTATTTACTCTGACTTCATAGGTTTTTCCTATCACCAGGTTCTAAAATCGGACATTTGGCTCCAGAAAACACTCTTTGAGCGAATTCTCACCAATACACATGTAATTTACATTGTTTACATAACCATGGAATTCCGTATCACGAGCATGTTTCATGCATCACGGATTCCTCAAACATGCATTTCTGAGTTGTGAACATGCGCATGACTGAAGTTTCAACAACCAAACAAGTTACCTACTCACTCTGAAATATTTAATTTGACTTCGTAGCTTCTGCCTATCACCAGTTTCAAGAATCACACTTTGATCCCACAAAAACACTCTTGTAGCGAATCCTTCCTTGGAGATATGTAATTTGAATCGATTCCATCTACATGATATTCCGTGTTCCGTACATGCTACATACATGACTGATTCGACAAATATACATCCTGAGTTGAGGTCATCTGGATTACTAATCTTTCATCCTCTATAAAATTAATATTTTCATCTACACACGTGTACACATTTTCACAAGATTTCCCTAAAACCAGGATCGAATTCGTGCATTTTTCACAAAAAAATATTTCTGGAGCGATTTCCACCGAATAGGTATGTAATTTACATGAATTCCATCAACATGGCATTCTGGGTTCCGTACATGATACATATATGACGGATTCAGCAATCATGCATTTCTCACTTGTGAGCATGTGGATTACTGACCTTTCATCCACCAAACAATGCGTATATACACTTAGAATTATTTACCCTGACTTCATAGATTTTTCTATCACCAGGTTCTAAAATCGTTCATCTGGCAACAGAAAACACACTTTGAGCGAATTCTCACAAATACACATGTAATTTACATTGTTTACATAACTATGGCATTCCGTATTACGAACATGTTTCATGCATCACGGATTCCTCAAACTTGAATTTCTGAGTTGTGAACATGCGCATGACTGATATTTCAACCACCAAACAAGTTACCTATGCACTATGAAATACTTATTTTGACTTCGTAGCTTCTGCCTATCACCAGTTTCAAGAATCACACTTTGATCCCAGAAAAACCCTCTTGGAGCGAATCCCTCCCTAGTGATATGTAATTTGAATAAATTCCATCTAAATTATATTCCGTGTTCCAAACATGCTTCATATATGACGGATTTGACAAACATGCATTCCTGAGTTGAGACCATGTGGATTGCTAATCTTTCATCCTCTATAAAAGGAATATTTTCATCTAGACACGTGTACACATTTTCACAAGCTTTCCCTAAAACCAGCTTCGAATTCGTGAATTTTTCACAAAAAAATATTTCTGGAGCAATTTCCACCTAATAGGTATGTAATTTACATGAATTCCATCAACATGGCATTCCGGGTTCCGTACATGCTACATGCATGACGGATTCGGCAATCGTGCATTTCTGACTTGTGAGCTTGTGGATTACTGACCTTTCATCCACCAAACAATGCGTATATACACTTAGAATTGTTTACTATGATTTCATAGATTTTTCTATCACAAGGTTCTAAAATCGGACATCTGGCACCAGAAAACACTCTTTGTGCGAATTCTCACAAATACACATGTAATTTACATTGTTTACATAACCATGGCATTCCGTATTACGAACATGTTTCATGCATCACGGATTCCTCAAACATGCATTTCTGAGTTGTGAACATGCACATGACAGATGTTTCAACAACCAAACAATTTACCTACGCACTCTGAAATATTTACTTTGACTTCACAGCATCCTCGTATCACCAGTTTTAAGAATGACACTTTGATCCCACAAAAACACTCTTGGAGCGAATTCTACCCAAGAGATATATAAATTGAATAGATTCCATCTACATAATATTCCGTGTTCCGTACATGCAACATACATGATGGATTCGACAAACATGCATTCTTGAGTTCAGAGCATGTGGATTTCTAATCTTTCATCCTCTATAAATGGAATATTTTCATCTAGACTCGTGTACACATTTTCACAAGCTTTCCCTAACACCAGGTTCGAATTCGTGCATTTTTCACAGAAAAATATTTCTGGAGCGATTTCCACCTAATAGTTTTGTAATTTACATGAATTCCATCAACATGGCTTTCTGGGTTCCGTACATGCTACATGCATGACGGATTCGGCAATCATGCGTTTCTGACTTGTGAGCATGTGGATTACAAACCTTTCATTCACCAAACAAGGCATATATAGGCTTAGAAATATTTACTCTGACTTCATAGATTTTTCTATCACCAGGTTCTAAAATCGGACATTTGGCACCAGAAAACACTCTTTGAGCGAATTCTCACGAATACACATGTAATTTACATTGTTTACATAACCATGGATTTCCGTATTATGAATATGTTTCATGCATCACGGATTCTTCAAACATGCATTTCTGAGTTGTGAACATATGCATGAATGATGTTTCAAAAACCAAACAATTTACATATGAACTCTCGAATATTTACTTTGACTTTGTTGCTTCTTCCTATCACCAGTTTCAAGAATCACACTTTGATCCCAGAAAAACCCTCTTGGAGCCAATTCTACCCAAGAGATATGTAAATTGAATAGATTCCATCTACATTATATTCCGTGTTCCGTACATGCAACATACATGACGGATTCGACAAACATGCATTCCTGAGTGGAGAGCATGTGGATTATTAATCTTTCATCCTCTATAAAAGGAATATATTCATCTAGACACGTGTACACATTTTCACAAGCTTTCCCTAACACCAAGTTCGAATTTGTGCATTTTCCACAGAAAAATAGTTCTGGAGCGATTACCTCCTAACAGATATATAATTTGCATGAATTCCAACAACATGGCATTCCAGGTTCCGTACATGCTACTTGTATGACGGATCGGCTATCATACGTTTCTGACTTGTGAGCATGTGTATTACTGACCTTTCATTCACCAAACCAGGCGTATATAGGCTTAGAAATATTTATTCTGACTTCATAGATATTTTCTATCACCAGGTTCTAAATTCGGACATTTGGCACCAGAAAACACTCTTTGAGCGAATTCTCACCAATACACATGTAATTTACATTGTTCACATAACTATGGAATTCCGTATTAGGAACATGTTTCATGCATCACGGATTCTTCAAACATGCATTTCTGAGTTGTGAACATGTGCATGACTGATGTTTCAAACACCAAAAATGTTACATATGCACTCTGAAATATTTACTTTGACTTCGTAGCTTCTTTCTATCATCAGTTTCAAGAATCACACTTTGATCCCACAAAAACTTTCTAGGAGCGAATTCTACCCTAGAGATATGTAATTAGAATAGATCCCATCTACATGATATATCGTGTTTCGTGCATGCTACATATATGATGGATTCGAAAACCATACATTCCTGAGTTGAGGTCATCTGGATTACTAATCTTTCCTCCTTTATAAAAGTACATTTTTCATCTAGACACGTGTACACATTTTCACAAGCTTTCCCTAAAAACCAGGTTCGAATACGTTCATTATTCACAAAAAATATTTCTGGAGCGATTTCCACCTAATAGTTTTGTAATTTACATGAATTCCATCAACATGGCATTCCGGGTTCCGTACATGCTACATGCATGACGGATTCGGCAATCATGCATTTCTGACTTGTGAGCATGTGGATTACTGACCTTTCATCCACCAAACAGTGCGTATATACACTTAGAATTATTTACTCTGACTTCATAGATTTTTCTGTCACCAGGTTCTAAAATCGGACATCTGGCACCAGAAAACACTCTTTGAGCGAATTCTCACAAATACACATATAATTTTCATTGTTTACATAACCATGGCATTCCGTACTACGAACATGTTTCATGCATCACGGATTCCTGAAACATGCATTTCTGAGTTGTGAACATGCGCATGACTGATATTTCAACCACCAAACAAGTTACATATGCACTATGAAATATTTATTTTGACTTCGTAGCTTCTGCCTATCACCAGTTTCAAGAATCACACTTTGATCCCAGAATAACCCTCTTGGAGCGAATTCTACCCTAGAGATATGTAATTTGAATAGATTCCATCTACATGATATTCCGTATTCCTTACATGCTACATACAAGACGGGTTTGACAAACATGCAATTCTGAGTTGAGAGCATGTGGATTACTAATCTTTCATCCTCTATAAAAGTAATATTTTCATCTAGACACGGGTACACATTTTAACAAGCTTTCCCTAACACCAGGTTCGAATTCGTGAATTTTTCACAGAAAAATATTTCTGGAACGATTTCCACCTAACAGATATGTAATTTACATGTATTCCAACAACATGGCATTCCGGGTTCCGTACATGATACATGTAGGTACGATTTCTCAATCATGCGATTCTGACTTGTGAGCATGTGGATTACTGACCTTTCATCCACCAAACAATGCGTATATACACTTAGAATTATTTATCCTGACTTCATAGTTTTTTCTATCACCAGGGTCTAAAATCGGACATGTGGCATCAGAAATCACTCTTTCCGCGAATTCTCACAAATACTTGTAATTTACATTGTTTACATAACCATGACATTCCGTATTACGAACATGTTTCATGCATCACGGATTCCTCAAACTTGAATTTCTGAGTTGTGAACATGCGCATGACTGATGTTTCAACCACCAAACAGGTTACATATGCACTCTGAAATGTTTACTTTGACTTCGCTGCATCCTCGTATCACCAGTTTTAAGAATCACACTTTGATCCCACAAAAACACTCTTGGAGCGAATTCTACCCAAGAGATATGTAAATTGAATAGATTCCATCTACATAATATTCCGTGTTCCGTACATGCAACATTCATGACGGATTCGACAAACATGCATTCTTGAGTTCAGAGCATGTGGATTTCTAATCTTTCATCCTCTATAAATGGAATATTTTCATCTAGACACGTGTACACATTTTCACAAGCTTTCCCTAACACCAGGTTCGAATTCGTGCATTTTTCACAGAAATATATTTCTGGAGCGATTTCCACCTAATAGTTTTGTAATTTACATGAATTCCATCAACATGGCTTTCCGGGTTCCGTACATGCTACATGCATGACGGATTCGGCAATCATGCGTTTCTGACTTGTGAGCATGTGGATTACAGACCTTTCATCCACCAAACAAGGCATATATAGGCTTAGAAATATTTACTCTGACTTCATAGATTTTTTCTATCACCAGGTTCTAAAATCGGACATTTGGCACCAGAAAACACTTTCTTAGCGAATTCTCACGAATACACATGTAATTTACATTGTTTACATAACCATGGTGTTCCGTGTTATGAACTTGTTTCATGCAACACGGATTCCTCAAACTTGCATTTCTGATTTGTGAACATGTGCATGACTGAAGTTTCAAGCACCAAACAAGTTAAGTATGCACTCTGAAATATTTAAATTGATTCCGTAGCTTCTTCCTATCACCAGTATCAAGAATCACACTTGGAACCCAGAAAAACCATCTTTTAGCGAATTCTACCCTAGAGATATGTAATTTGAATAGATTCAATCTATGTGATATTCCGTGTTCCGTACATGCTACATACATGACGGATTCGACAAATATACATTCCTGAGTGGAGAGCATGTGGATTATTAATCTTTCATCCTCCATAAAAGGAATATTTTCTTCTAGACATGTGTACACATTTTCACTAGCTTTCCCTTACACAAGGTTCGAATTCGTGAATTTCTCACAGAAGAAAAGTTTTGGAGCGATTTCCACCTCACAGATATGTAATTTACATGAATTCCTTCAACATGGCATTCCGGGTTCCGTACATGCTACATGCATGAAGAATTCAGCAATCATGCGTTTCTGACTTGTGACCATGTGGATTACTGACCTTACATCCACCAAACAAGGCGTATATTCACTGAGAAATATTTACTCTGACTTCATAGATTTTTTCTATCACCAGGTTCTAAAATCGGACATTTGGCACCAGAAAACACTTTCTTAGCGAATTCTCAAGAATACACATGTAATTTACATTGTTTACATAACTATGGCATTCCGTATTACGAACATGTTTCATGCATCACGGATTCTTCAAACATGCATTTCTGAGTTGTGAACATATGCATGACTGATGTTTCAAAAACCAAACAATTTACCTATGCACTCTGGAATATTTATTTTGACTTTGTAGCTTCTTCCTATCACCAGTTTCAAGAATCACACTTTGATCTCACAAAAACCCTCTTGGCGCCAATTCTACCCAAGAGATATGTAAATTGAATAGATTCCATCTACATAATATTCCGTGTTCAGTACATGCAACATTCATGACGGATTCGACAAATATACATTCCTGAGTGGAGAGCATGTGGATTATTAATCTTTCATCCTCTATAAAAGAAATATATTCATCTAGACACCTGTACACATTTTCACAAGCTTTCCCTAACACCAAGTTCCAATTTGTGCATTTTTAAACAGAAAAATAGTTCTGGAGCGATTTCCTCCTAACAGATATATAATTTGCATGAATTCCAACAACATGGCATTCCAGGTTCCGTACATGCTACATGTATGACGGAACGGCTATCATACGTTTCTGACTTGTGAGCATGTGGATTACTGACCTTTCATTCACCAAACAAGGCGTATATAGGCTTAGAAATATTTATTCTGACTTCATAGATATTTTCTATCACCAGGTTCTAAATTCGGACATTTGGCACCAGAAACCACTCTTTGAGACAATTCTCACCAATACACATGTAATTTACATTGTTTACATAACCATGGAATTCCGTATCACGAGCATGTTTCATGCATCACGGATTCCTCAAACATGCATTTCTGAGTTGTGAACATGCGCATGACTGATGTTTCAACAACCAAACAAGTTACCTACTCACTCTGAAATATTTAATTTGACTTTGTAGCTTCTTCCTATCACCAGTTTCAAGAATCACACTTTGATCCCACAAAAAACCTCTTGGAGCGAATTCTTCCCTAGACATATGGAATTTGAATAGATTCCATCTACATGATATTCCGTGTTCCTTACATGCTACATATATGATGGATTTGACAAATATACATTCCTGAGTTGAGGTCATCTGGATTACTAATCTTTCCTCCTCTATAAAAGTACTAATTTGATCTAGACACGTGTACACCTTTTCACAAGCTTTCCCTAAAACCAGGTTCGAATTCGTGCATTTTTCACAGAAAACTAGTTCTGGATCGATTTCCACCAAATAGGTATGTAATTTACATTAATTCCAACAACATGGCATTCCGGGTTCCGTACATGCTACATGCATGATGTATTCGGCAATCATGTGTTTCTGACTTGTGAGCATGTGGATAACTGACCTTTCACCCTCCGAACAAGGCGTGTATAGACTTAGAAATATTTTCCCTGACTTCATAGGTTTTTCCTATCACCAGGTTCTAAAATCGGACATTTGGCACCAGAAATATTTCTTTGAGCAAATTCACACCAATACACATATAATTTACATTGTTTACATAACCATGGTGTTCCGTATTAGGAACATGTTTCATGCATCACCGATTCCTCAAACATGCATTTCTGAGCTGTGAACATGCGCATGACGGATGTTTCAAACACCAAACAAGTTAACTTTGCACTCTGAAATATTCAATTTGATTCCGTAGCTTCTTCCTATCACCAGTTTCAAGAATCGCACTTTGATCCGAGAAAAACATTCTTGGAGCGAATTCTACCCTAGAGATATGTAATTTGAATATATTCCATCTACATGATATTCCGTGTTCATTTCATGTTACATACATGAATGATTTGACAAACATGCATTCCTGAGTTGAGAGCATGTGGATTACTAATCTTTCATCCTCTAAAAAAGGAATATTTTCATCTAGACACGTGTATACATTTTCACAAGCTTTTCCTAAAACCAGTTTCGAATCCCTGCTTTTCTAACAGAAAAATATTTCTGGAGCGATTTCCACCTAACAGATGTGTAATTTACATGAATTCCAACAACATGGCATTCCAGGTTCCGTACATGCTACATATATGACGGATTTGGCAAACATGCGTTTCTGAATTGTGAGCATGTGGATTACTGTCCTTTCATCCTCCGAACAAGGCGAATATAAACTTAGACATATTTACTCTGACTTCATAGATTTTCCTATCACCAGGTTCAAAAATCGGATATTTGGCACCAGAAAATGCTCTTTGAGCGAATTCTCACCAATACACATGTAATTTGCATTGCTTACATAAACATGGTATTCCGTATTACGAACATGTCCATGCATCATGGATTCCTCAAACATGAATTTCTGAGATGTGAACATGCGCATGACTGATGTTTCAACCACCAAACATGTTATATATGCACTCTGAAATATTTACATTGACTTCGTAGCTTCTTCCTATCACCAGTTTCAAGAATCACACTTTGGTCCCACAAAAACCCTCTTGGAGCGAATTCTTCCTTAGAGATATGTAATTAAATTACATTACATCTACATAATATTCCGTGTTCCGTACATGCTACATATATGATGGAATCGACAAACATGCATTCCTGAGTTGAGGAAATCTGGATTACTAATCTTTCATCCTCTATAAAAAGAATAATTTCATCTAGACACGTGTACACATTTTCACAAGCTTTCCCTAAAACCAAGTTCGAATTCATGCATTTTTCACAGAAAAATTGTTCTGGAGCGATTTCCACCTAACAGATGTGTAATTTACATGAATTCCAACAACATGGTATTCCGGGTTCCGTACATGCTACATGTATGACGGATTAGGCAATCATACGTTTCTGGCTTGTGAGCATGTGGATTACTGACCTTTCTTCCACCAAACAAGGTGTATATAGGCTTAGAAATATTTACTCGGACTTCATTGATTTTTTCAATCCCCAGGTTCTAAAATCGGACTTTTGGCACCAGAAAACACTCTTTGAGCAAATTCACACCAATACACATATAATTTACATTGTTTACATAACCATGGCGTTCCGTATTAGGAACATGTTTCATGCATCACAGATTCCTCAAACATGAATTTCTGAGCTGTGAACATGCGCATGACTGATGTTTCAAACACCAAACAAGTTAACTTTGCACTCTGAAATATTCAATTTGACTTCGTAGCTTCTTCCTATCACCAGTTTCAAGAATCATACTTTGATCCCTCAAAAACCCTCTTGGAGCGAATTCTTCCCTAGAGATATGTAATTAGAATTGATTCCATCTACATGATATTCCGTGTTCCGTATATGCTACATACATGAGGGATTCGACAAACATGCATTCCTGAGTTGGGGTCATCTGGATTACTAATCTTTCCTCCTCTTTAAAAGTAATAATTTCATCTAGACACGTGTACACATTTTCACAAGCTTTCCCGAAAACCAGGTTCTAATTCGTACATTTTTCACAAAAAAATATTTCTGTAGCGATTTCCACCTAATAGGTATGTAATTTACATGAATTTCATCAACATGGCATTCCGGGTTCCATACATGATACATGCATGACGGATTCGGCAATCATGCATTTCTGACTTGTGAGCATATGGATTACTGAACATTCATCCACCAAACAATGCGTATATACACTTAGAATTATTTACTCTGACTTCATAGATTTTTCTATCACCATGTTCTAAAATCGGATATCTGGCACCAGAAACACTCTTTGAGCGAATTCTCAAAAATACACATGTAATTTACATTGTTTACATAACCATGGCTTTCCGTATTACAAACATGTTTCATGCATCACGGATTCCTCAAACTTGAATTTCTGAGTTGTGAACATGCACATGACTGATGTTTCAAACACCAAACAAGTTACCTATGCACTCTGAAATATTTACATTACTTTGTTCCTTCTTCCTATCACCAGTTTCAACAATCACACTTTGATCCCACAAAAACCCTCTTGGAGCGAATTCTTTCCTAGAGATATGTAATTTGAATAGATTCCATCTACATGATATTCCGTGTTCGGTACATACTACATACATGACGGATTCGACAAAAGTACATTACTGAGTTGAGGTCATCTGGATTACTAATCTTTCCTCCTATATAAAAGGAATATTTTCATCTAGACACGTGTACACATTTTCACAAGCTTTCCCAAAAACCAGGTTCGAATTCGTGCATTTTTCACAAAAAAATATTTCTGCAGCGATATCCACCTAATTGTTATGTAATTTACATGAATTCCATCAACATGGAATTCCGGGTTCCGTACATGCTACATGCATGACGGATTCGGCAATCATGCATTTCTGACTTGTGAGCTTGTGGATTACTGACCTTTCATCCACCAAACAATGCGCATATACACTTAGAATTATTTACTCTGACTTCATATATTTTTCTATCACCAGGTTCTAAAATCGGACATATGGCACCAGAAAACAGTCTTTGAGCGAATTCTCACAAATACACATGTAATTTACATTGTTAACATAACCATGGCATTCCGTATTACGAACATGTTTCATGCATCACGGATTCCTCAAACTTGAATTTCAGAGTTGTGAACATGCGCATGACAGATATTTCAACCAACAAACAAGTTACATATGCACTATGAAATATTTATTTTGACTTCGTTGCTTCTGCCTATCACCAGTTTCAAGAATCACACTTTGATCCCAGTAAAACCCTCTTGGAGCGAATCCTACCCTAGAGATATGTAATTTGAATAGATTCCATCTACATGATATTCCATGATCCGTACATACCGCATACATGACGGATTCGACAAATAAACATTTCTGAGTTGAGTTCATCTGGATTACTAAACTTTCCTCCTCTATAAAAGTAATATTTTCATCTAGACACGTGTACACATTGTCACAAGCTTTCCCTAACTCCAAGTTCGAATTCGTGCATTTTTCACAGAAAAATAGTTCTGGAGCGATTTCCACCTAACAGATATGTAATTTACATGTATTCCAACAACATGGCATTCCGGGTTCCGTACATGCTACATGCATGACGGATTTGGCAATCATGCATTTCTGACTTGTGAGCATGTGGATTACAGACCATTCACCCTCCGAACAAGGCGTATATAGACTTAGAATTATTTACTCTGACTTCATAGGTTTTTCTTATCACCAGGTTCTAAAATCGGACATTTGGCACCAGAAAACACTCTTTGAGCGAATTCTCACAAAAACACATGTAATTTACATTGTTTACATAACCATGGAATTCCGTATTACGAGCATGTTTCATGCATCACGGATTCCTCAAACATGCATTTCTGAGTTGTGAACATGCGCATGACTGATGTTTCAATCACCAAACAAGTTACCTATGCACTCTGAAATATTTACTTTGACATTGCACCTTCTTCCTATCACCAGTTTCAAGAATCACTCTTTGATCCCACAAAAACAATCTTGTAGCGAATTCTTCCCTGGAGATATGTAATTTGAATAGATTCCATCTACATGATATTTCGTGTTCCGTACATGCTACATACATGACGGATTCGACAAACATACATCCTGAGTTGAGGTCATCTGGATTATTAATCTTTCATCCTCTATAAAATTAATATTTTTATCTACACACGTGTACACATTTTCACAAGCTTTCCCTAACACCAGGTTCGAATTCGTGCATTTTTCACAAAAAAATATTTCTGGAGCGATTTCCACCTAATAGGTATGTAATTTACATGAATTCCATCAACATGTCATTCCGGGTTCCGTACATGCTACATATATGACGGATTCGGCAATCATTCATTTCTGACTTGTGAGCATGTGGATTACAAACCTTTCATCCACCAAACAATGCGTATATACACTTAGAATTATTTAATCTGACTTCATAGATTTTTCTCTCACCAGGTTCTAAAATCGTATATCTAGCACCAGAAAACACACTTTGAGCGAATTCTCACAAATACACATGTAATTTACATTGTTTAAATAACTATGGCTTTCCGTATTACGAACATGTTTCATGCATCACGGATTCCTCAAACTTGAATTTCTGAGTTGTGAAAATGCGCATGACTGATATTTCAAACACCAAACATGTTACCTATGCACTATGAAATATTTATTTTGACTTCGTTGCTTCTGCCTATCACCAGGTTCAAGAATCACACTTTGATCCCAGAAAAACCCTCTTGGAGCGAATCCCTCCCTAGTGAATATGTAATTTGAATAGATTCCATCTAAATGACATTCCGTGTTCCGTTCATGCTACATATATGACGGATTTGACAAACATGCATTCCTGAGTTGAGAGCATGAGGATTACTAATATTTCATCGTCTATAAAAGGAACATTTTCATCTAGACACGTGTACACATTTTCACAATCTTTCCCTAACACCAAGTCCGAATTTGTGCATTTTTCACAGAAAAATAATTCTGGATCGTTTTCCACCTAACAGATATTTAATATACATGTATTCTTACAACATGGCATTCCGGGATCCGTACATGCTAAATGTACGACGGATTTGGCAATCATGCGTTTCTGACTTGTGAGCATGTGGATTACAGAGCTTTCACCCTCCGAACAAGGCGTATATAGACTTAGAAATATTTCCTCTGACTTCATAGTTTTTTCCTATCACCAGGTTCTAAAATCGGACATTTGGCACAAGAAAACACTCTTTGAGCGAATTCTCACCAATACACATGTAATTTACATTGTTTACATAACCATGGCCTTCCGTATTACGAGCATGTTTCATGCATCACGGATTCCTCAAACATGCATTTCTGAGTTGTGATCATGCGCATGACTGATGTTTCAACCACAAAACAAGTTACCTATGCACTCTGAAATATTTACTTTGACTTTGTAGCTTCTTCCTATCACCAGTTTCAAGAATCACACTTTGATCCCACAAAAACCCTCTAGAGCGAATTCTTCCCTAGACATATGGAATTAGAATAGATTCCATCTACATGATATTCCGTGTTCCGTACATGCTATATAAATGACGGATTCGACAAAAGTACATTACTGAGTTGAGGTCATCTGGATTACTAATCTTTCCTCCTCTATAAAAGTACTATTTTCATCTAGACACGTGTACACATTTTCACAAGCTTTCCCTAACACCAGGTTCGAACTCGTGCATTTTTCACAAAAAAATATTTCTGGAGCGATTTCCACCTAATAGGTATGTAATTTACATGAATTCCATCAACATGGCATTCCGGGTTCCGTACATGCTACATGCATGACTGATTAGACAATCATGAATTTCTGACATGTGAGCATGTGGATTACTAACCTTTCATCCACCAAAAATGCGTATAAACACTTAGAATTCTTTACCTTGACTTCATATATTTTTCTATCACCAGGTACTAAAATCGGACATCTGGCACCAGAAAACACTCTTTGAGCGAATTCTCACCAATACACATGTAATTTACATTGTTTACTTAACCATGGCATTCCGTATTACGAGCATGTTTTATGCATCATGGATTCCTCAAACATGCAGTTCTGAGTTGTGAACATGCGCATGACCAATGTTTCAACAACCAAACAAGTTACCTACGCACTCTGAAAAATTTACTTTGACTTCGCATCTTCTTACTATCACCAGTTTTAAGAATCACACTTTAATCCCATAAAAACCCTCTTGGAGCGAACTCTTCCCTAGAGATATGTAATTGGAATAGATTCCATCTACATTATATTCCGTGTACCTTACATGCTACATACATGACCGATTCGACAAACATGCATTCCTGAGTTGAGAGCATGTGGATTACTAATCTTTCCTCCTCTATAAAAGTAATATTTTCATCTAGACACGTGTACACATTTTCACAAGCTTTCCCTAACTCCAGGTTCGAATTCGTGCTTTTTTCACTGAAAACTAGTTCTGGAGCGATTTCCACCTAACAGATATGTAATTTACATGTATTCCAACAACATGGCATTCCGGGTTCCGTACATACTACATGCATGACGGATTTGGCAATCATGAATTTCTGACTTGTGAGCATGTGGATTACAGACCTTTCACCCTCCGAACAAGGCGTATATAGACTTAGAATTATTTACTCTGACTTCATAGGTTTTTCCTATCACCAGGTTCTAAATTCGGACATTTGGCACCAGAAAACCCTCTTTGAGCGAATTCTCACAAATACACATGTAATTTACATTGTTTACATAACTATGGCATTCCGTATTACGAACATGTTTCATGCATCACGGATTCCTCAAACTTGAATTTCTGAGTTGTGAACATGCGCATGATTGATGTTTCAAACACCAAACAAGTTACCTATGCACTATGAAATATTTATTTTGACTTCGTAGCTTCTGCCTATCACCAGTTTCAAGAATCACACTTTGATCCCAGAAAAAACCTCTTGGAGCGAATCCCTCCCTAGTGATATGTAATTTGAATAGATTCCATCTAAATGACATTCCGTGTTCCGTACATGCTACATATATGACGGATTTGACAAACATGCATTCCTGAGTTGAGAGCATGAGGATTACTAATCTTTCATCCTCTATAAAAGGAATATTTTCATCTAGACACGTGTACACATTGTCACAAGCTTTCCCTAACACCAGGTTCGAATTCGTGCATTTTACACAGAAAAATAGTTCTGGAGCGATTTCCACCTAATAGGTATGTAATTTACATGAATTCCATCAACATGGCATTCCGGGTTCCGTACATGCTACATGTATGACGGATTTGGCAATCATGCATTTCTGACTTGTGAGCATGTGGATTACAGACCTTTCACCCTCCGAACAAGGCGTATATAGACTTAGAAATATTTACTCTGACTTCATAGGTTTTTCCTATCACCAGGATCTAAAATCGGACATTTGGCTCCAGAAACACTCTTTGAGCGAATTCTCACCAATACACATGTAATATACATTGTTTACATAACCATGGAATTCCGTATCACGAGCATGATTCATGCATCACGGATTCCTCATACATGCATTTCTGAGTTGTGAACATGCGCATGACTGATGTTTCAACAACCAAACAAGTTTCCTACTCACTCTGAAATATTTAATTTGACTTCGTAGCTTCTTCCTATCACCAGTTTCAAGAATCACACTTTGATCCCACAAAAAAACTCTTGTAGGGACTACTTCCCTAGAGATATGTAATTTGAATCGATTCCATCTACATGATATTTCGTGTTCCGTACATGCTACATACATGACGGATTCGACAAATATACATCCTGAGTTGAGGTCATCTGGATTACTAATCTTTCAACCTCTATAAAAGTAATATTTTCATCTAGACACGTGTACACATTTTCACAAGCTTTCCCTAAAACCAGCTTCGAATTCGTGCATTTTTCACAAAAAATATTTCTGAAGCAATTTCCACCTAATAGGTTTGTAATTTACATGAATTCCATCATCATGGCATTCCGGGTTCCGTACATGCTACATGCATGACGGATTCGGCAATCATGCATTTCTGACTTGTGAGCTTGTGGATTACTGACCTTTCATCCACCAAAAAATGCGTATATACACTTAGAACTATTTACTCTGATTTCATAGATTTTTCTATCACCAGGTTCTAAAATCGGACATCTGGCACCAGAAAACACTCTTTGAGCGAATTCTGACATATACACAGGTAATTTACATTGTTTACATATCCATGGCATTCCGTATTACGAACATGTTTCATGCATCATGTATTCCTCAAACTTGAATTTCTGAGTTGTGAACATGCGCATGACTAATGTTTCAACCACCAAACAAGTTACCTATGCACTATGAAATATTTATTTTGACTTCGTAGCTTCTGCCTATCACCAGTTTCAAGAATCACACTTTGATCCCAGAAAAACCCTCTTGGAGAGAATCCCTCCCTAGTGATATGTAATTTGAATAGATTCCATCTAAATGATATTCCGTGTTCCGTACATGCTACATATATGACGGATTTGACAAACATGCATTCCTGAGTTCAGAACATGTGGATTTCTAATCTTTCATCCTCTATAAATGGAATATTTTCATCTAGACACGTGTACACATTTTCACAAGCTTTCCCTAACACCAGGTTCGAATTCATGCATTTCACAGAAAAATAATTCTGGAGCGATTTCCACCTAATAGTTTTGTAATTTACATGAATTCCATCAACATGGCTTTCCGGGTTCCGTACATGATACATGCATGACGGATTCGGCAATCATGCGTTTCTGACTTGTGACGATGTAGATTACAGACCTTTCATCCACCAAAAAAGGCATATATAGGCTTAGAAATATTTACTCTGACTTCATAGATTTTTTCTATCACCAGGTTCTAAAATCGGACATTTGGCACCAGAAAACACTTTCTTAGCGAATTCTCACGAATACACATGTAATTTACATTGTTTACATAACCATGGTGTTCCGTATTATGAACTTGTTTCATGCAACACGGATTCTTCAAACTTGCATTTCTGATTTGTGAACATGTGCATGACTGAAGTTTCAAACACCAAACAATTTAAGTATGCACTCTGTAATATTTACTTTGATTCCGTAGTTTCTTCCTATCACCAGTTTCAAGAATCACACTTGGAACCCAGAAAAACCATCTTTTAGCGAATTCTACCCTAGAGATATGTAATTTGAATAGATTCAATCTATGTGATATTCCGTGTTCCGTACATGCTACATAAATGACGGATTCGACAAATATACATTCCTGAGTGGAGAGCATGTGGATTATTAATCTTTCATCTTCTATAAAAGGAATATATTCTTCTAGACACGTGTACACATTTTCACAAGCTTTCCCTAACACGAAGTTCGAATTTGTGCATTTTCCACAGAGAAATAGTTCTGGAGCGATTTCCTCCTAACAGATATATAATTTTCATGAATCCCAACAACATGGCATTCCAGGTTCCGTACATGCTACATGTATGACGGATCGGCTATCATACGTTTCTGACTTGTGAGCATGTGGATTACTGACTTTTCATTCACCAAACAAGGCGTATATAGGCTTAGAAATATTTATTCTGACTTCATAGATATTTTCTATCACAAGGTTCTAAATTCGGACATTTGGTACCAGAAAACACTCTTTGAGCGAATTCTCACCAATACACATGTAATTTACATTGTTCACATAACTATGGAATTCCGTATTAAGAACATGTTTCATGCATCACGGATTCTTCAAACATGCATTTCTGAGCTGTGAACATGAGCATGACTGATTTTTCAAACACCAAAAAAGTTACATATGCACTCTAAAATATTTACTTTGACTTTGTAGCATCTACCTATCACCAGTTTCAAGAATCATACTTTGATCCCACAAAAACACTCTTGGAGCGAATTCTACCCTAGAGATATGTAATTGGAATAGATTCCATCTACATTATATTCCGTGTTCCTTACATGCTACATACATGACCGATTCAACAAACATGCATTCCTGAGTTGAGAGCATGTGGATTACTAATCTTTCATCCTCTATAAAAGGAATATTTTCATCTAGACACATGTACACATTTTCACAAGCTTTCCCTAACACCAGGTTCGAATTCGTGCATTTTTCAGGGAAAAAATTTTCTGGAGCGAATTCCACCTAATAGGTATGAAATTTACATGAATTCCATCGACATGGCATTCCGGGTTCCGTACATGCTACATGCATGACGGATTTGGCAATCATGCATTTCTGACTTGTGAGCATGTGGATTACTAACCTTTCATCCACCGAAGAATGCGCATATACACTTAGAATTATTTACTCTGACTTCATAGATTTTTCTATCACCAGGTTCTAAAATCGGACATCTGGCTCCAGAAAACACTCTTTGAGCGAATTCTCAAAAATACACATGTAATTTACAGTGTTTACATAACCATGGCATTCCGTATTACGAGCATGTTTCATGCATCACGGATTCCTCAAACATACATTTCTGAGTTGTGAACATGCGCATGACTGATGTTTCAACCACCAAACAAGTTACCTATGCACTCTGAAATATTTACTTTGACTTTGTAGCTTCTTCCTATCACCAGTTTCAAGAATCACACTTTGATCCCACAAAAACTCTCTTAGAGCGAATTCTTCTCTAGAGATATATAATTTGAATAGATCCCATCTACATGATATTCCGTGTTCCGTACTTGCTACATATATGACGGATTCGACAAATACACATTCCTGAGTTGAGGTCATCTGGATTACTAATCATTCCTCCTCTATAAAAGTAGTATTTTCATCTAGACACGTGTACACATTTTCACAAGCTTTCCCTAAAACCAGGTTCGAATTCATGCATTTTTCACAAAAAAATATTTCTGGAGCGATTTCCACCTAATAGTTATGTAATTTACATGAATTCCATCAACATGGCATTCCGGGTTCCGTACATGATACATGCATGACAGATTCGGTAATCATGCATTTCTGACTTGTGAGCATGTGGATTACTGACCTTTCATCCACCAAACAATGCGTATATACACTTCGAATTATTTACTCTGACTTCATAGATTTTTCTATCACCAGGTTCTAAAATCGGAAATCTGGCACCAGAAAACACTCTTTGAGCGAATTCTCACCAATACAAATGTAATTTACATTGTTTACATAACCATGGCATTCCGTATTACGAACATGTTTCATGCGTCACGGATTCCTCAAACATGCATTTCTGAGTTGTGAACATGCACATGACTGATGTTTCAACCACCAAATAAGTTAAATTTGCACTGTGAAATATTCACTTTACTTCGTAGCTTCTTCCTATCACCAGTTTCAAGAATCAAAATTTGATCCAAAATACCCTCTTGGAGCGAATTCTTCCCTAGAGATATATAATTAGAATAGATTCCATCTACATTATATTCCGTGTTCCGTACATGCTACATACATGACGGATTCGACAAACATGCATTCCTGAGTTGAGGGCATCTGGATTACTAATCTTACATCCTCTATAAAAGGAATATTTTCATCTAGACACGTGTACACATTTTCACAAGTGTTCCGTAACACAAGGTTCAAATTCGTGCATTTTTCACAGAAAAATATTTCTGCAGCGATTTCCACCTAATAGGTATGTAATTTACATGAAAACCATCAACATGGCATTCCGGGTTCTGACAATGCTACATGCATGATGTATTCGACAATCATGTGTTTCTGACTTGTGAGCATGTGGATTACTGACCTTTCACCCTCTGAACAAGGCGTGTATAGACTTAGAAATATTCTCCCTGACTTGATAGGTTTTTCCTATCACCAGGTTGTAAAATCGGACATTTGGCACCAGAAATATTTCTTTGAGCGAATTCACACCAATACACATATAATTTACATTGTTTACATAACCATGGCGTTCCGTATTAGGAACATGTTTCATGCAACACAGATTCCTCAAACATGCATTTCTGAGCTGTGAACATGCGCATGACTGATGTTTCAAACACCAAACAAGTTAACTTTGCACTCTGAAATATTCAATTTGACTTCGTAGCTTCTTCCTATCACCAGTTTCAAGAATCATACTTTGATCCCTCAAAAACCCTCTTGGAGCGAATTCTTCCCTAGAGATATGTAATTTGAATAGATTCCATCTACATTATATTCCGTGTTCGGTACATACTACATACATGACGGATTCGACAAAAGTACATTACTGAGTTGAGGTCATCTGGATTACTAATCTTTCCTCCTCTATAAAAGTAATATTTTCATCTAGACACGTGTACACATTTTCACAAGCTTTCCCAAAAACCAGGTTCGAATTCGTGCATTTTTCACAAAAAAATATTTCTGGAGCGATTTCCACCTAACAGATATGTAATTTACATGTATTCCAACAACATGGCATTCCGGGTTCCGTACTTGCAACATGCATGACGGATTTGGCAATCATGCATTTCTGACTTGTGAGAATGTGGATTACAGACCTTTCACCCTCCGAACAAGGCGTATATAGACTTAGAATTATTTACTCTGACTTCATAGGTTTTTTCTATCACCAGGTTCTAAAATCGGACATTTGGCACCAGAAAACACTCTTTGAGCGAATTCTCACCAATACACATGTAATTTACATTGTTTACATAACCATGGAATTCCGTATTACGAGCATGTTTCATGCATCACGGATTCCTCAAACATGCATTTCTGAGTTGTGAACATGCGCATGACTGATGTTTCAATCACCAAACAAGTTACCTATGCACTCTGAAATATTTACTTTGACATTGTAGCTTCTTCCTATCACCAGTTTCAAGAATCAAACTTTGATCCCACAAAAACCCTCTTGGAGCGAATTCTTCTCTAAAAATATGTAATTTGATAAGATTCCATCTAAATGATATTCCGTGTTCCGTACATGCTACATATATGACGGATTCGACAAATATACATTCTTGAGTTGTGATCATCTGGATTAATAAGCTTTCCTCCTCTATAAATATAATATTTTCATTTAGACACGTGTACACATTTTCACAAGCTTTCCCTAAAACCAGGTTCGAATTCGTGCATTTTTCACAAAAAAATATTCCTGGAACGATTTCCACCTAATATGTATGTAATTTACATGAATTCCATCAACGTGTCATTCCGGGTTTTGTACATGCTACATGCATGACGGATTCGGCAATCATGCATTTCTGACTTGTGAGCATGTGGATTACTGACCTTTCATCCACCAAACAATTCGTATATACACTTAGGATTATTTAATCTGACTTCATAGATTTTTCTATCACCAGGATTTAAATCGGACATCTGGCACCAGAAAATACTCTTTGAGCGAATTCTCACCAATACACATGTAATTTACATTGTTTACATAACCATGGCATTCCGTATTACGAACATGTTTAATGCATCACGGATTCCTCAAACTTGTATTTCTGAGTTGTGAACATGGGCATGACTGATTTTTCAAACACCAAACAAGTTACCTATGCACTCTGAAATATTTACTTTGACTTTGTAGCATCTACCTATCACCAGTTTCAAGAATCATTCTTTGATCCCACAAAAACACTCTTGGAGCGAATACTACCCTAGAGATATGTAATTGGAATAGATTCCATCTACATTATATTCCGTGTTCCTTACATGCTACATACATGACCGATTCGACAAACATGCATTCCTGAGTTGAGAGCATGTGGATTACTAATCTTTCATCCTCTATAAAAGGAATATTTTCATCTAGACACGTGTACACATTTTCACAAGCTTTCCCTAACACCAGGTTCGAATTCGTGCATTTTTTACAGAAAAATAGTTCTGGAGCGAATTCCACCTCACAGATATGTAATTTACATGAAATCCAACAACATGGCTTTCCGGGTTCCGTACATGCTACTTGTATGACGGATTTGGCAATCATGCGTTTCTGACTTCTGAGCATGTGGATTACTATCTTTCACCCTCTGAACCAGGTGTATATAGACTTAGAAATATTTACTCTGACTTCATAGGTTTTTCCTATCACCAGGTTCTAAAATCGGACATTTGGCACGAGAAAACACTCTTTGAGCGAATTCTCACCAATACACATGTAATTGACATTGTTTACATAACCATGCAATTCCGTATTACGAGCAAGTTTCATGCATCACAGATTCCTGAAACATGCATTTCTGAGTTGTGAACATGAGCATGACTGATATTTCAACCACCAAACAAGTTACATATGCACTAGGAAATATTTATTTTGACTTTGTAGATTCTGCCTATCACCAGTTTCAAGAATCACACATTGATCCCAGAAAAAATCTCTTGAAGCGATTTCTACCCTAGAGATATGTAATTTCAATTGATTCCATCTACATGATTTTCCGTATTCCTTACATGCTACATACAAGACGGCTTTGACAAACATGCATTTCTGAGTTGAGAGCATGTGGATTACTAATCTTTCATCCTCTATAAAAGGAATATTTTCATCTAGACACGTGTACACATTTTCACAAGCTTCCCTAACACCAGGTTCGAATTCGTGCATTTTGCACAGAAAAATATTTCTGGAGCGATTTCCACCTAATAGGTATGTAATTTACATGAATTCCATCAACATGGCATTTAGTGTTCCGTTCATGCTACATGTATGACGGATTTGACAAACATGCATTCCTGAGTTGAGAGCATGTGTATTACTAATCTTTCATTCGCTATAAAAGGAATATTTTAATCTAGACACGTGTACAAACTTTCACAAGCTTTCCCTAACACCAGGTTCGAATTCGTGAATTTTTCACAGAAAAATAGTTCTGGAACGATTTCCACCTAACAGATATGTAATTTACATATATTCCAACAACATGGCATTCCGGGTTTCGTACATTCTACATGTATGACGGATTTGGCAATCATGCGATTCTGACTTGTGAGCATGTGGATTTCAGACCTTTCACCCTCCGAACAAGGCGTATATACACTTAGAATTATTTATTCTGACTTCGTAGATTTTTCCTATCACCAGGTTCTAAAATCGGACATTTGGCACCAGAAAACACTCTTTGAGCGAATTCTCACAAATACACATGTAATTTACATTGTTTACATAACCATGGAATTCCGTATTACGAGCATGTTTCATGCATCACGGATTCCTCAAACATGCATTTCTGAGTTGTGAACATGCACATGAATGATGTTTCAACCACCAAACATGTTACCTATGCACTCTGAAATATTTACTTTGACTTTGTAGCTTCTTCCTATCACTAGTTTCAAGAATCACACTTTGATCCCACAAAAACCCTCTGGAGCGAATCCTTCCCTAGACATATGTAATTTGCATAGATTCCATCTACATGATATTCCATGTTCCGTATATGCTACATACATGACGGATTCGACAAACATGCATTCCTGAGTTGAGGTCATCTGGATTACTAATCTTTCCTCCTCTATAAAAGTAATATTTTCATCTAGACACGTGTACACATTTTCACAAGCTTTCCCTAAAACCAGGTTCGAATTCGTGCATTTTTCACAAAAAATATTTCTGGAGCGATTTCCACCGAAATAGTATGTAATTTACATGAATTCCATCAACATGGCATTCCGGGTTCCGTACATGCTACATGCATGACGGATTCGGCAATCATGCATTTCTGACTTGTGAGCATGTGGATTACTGACCTTTCATCCACCAAACAATGCGTATATACACTTAGAATTATTTATCTGAATTCATAGATTTTTCTATCACCAGGTTCTAAAATCGGACATCTGGCACCAGAAAACACTCTTTGAGCGAATTCTCACCAATAAACATGTAATTTTCATTGTTTACATAACCATGATATTCCGTATTATGAACTTGTTTCATGCATCACGGATTCCTCAAACTTGCATTTCTGATTTGTGAACATGTGCATGACTGAAGTTTCAAGCACCAAACAAGTTAAGTATGCACTCTGAAATATTTACTTTGATTCCGTAGCTTCTTCCTATCACCAGTTTCAAAAATCACACTTGGAACCCAGAAAAACCATCTTTTAGCGAATTCTACCCTAGAGATATGTAATTTGAATAGATTCAATCTATGTGATATTCCGTGTTCCGAACATGCTACATACATGACGGATTCGCCAAATATACATTCCTGAGTGGAGAGCATGTGGATTATTAATCTTTCATCCTCTATAAAAGGAATATTTTCTTATAGAATATGTACACATTTTCACTAGCTTTCCCTAACACAAGGTTCGAATTCGTGCATTTCTCACAGAAGAAATGTTTTGGAGCGATTTCCACCTCACAGATATGTAATTTACATGAATTCCGTCAACATGGCTTTCCGGGTTCCGTACATGCTTCATGTATGACGGATCGGCTATCATACGTTTCTGACTTGTGAGCATGTGGATTACTGACTTTTCATTCACCAAACAAGGCGTATATAGGCTTAGAAATATTTATTCTGACTTCATAGATATTTTCTATCACCAGGTTCTAAATTCGGACTTTTGGTACCAGAAAACACTCTTTGAGCGAATTCTCACCAATACACATGTAATTTACATTGTTCACATAACTATGGAATTCCGTATTAAGAACATGTTTCATGCATCATGGATTCTTCAAACATGCATTTCTGAGTTGTGAACATGTGCATGACTGATGTTTCAAACACCAAAAAAGTTACATATGCACTCTGAAATATTTACTTTTACTTCGTAGCTTCTTTCTATCATCAGTTTCAAGAATCACACTTTGATCCCACAAAAACTTTCTTGGAGCGAATTCTACCCTAGAGATATGTAATTTGAATAGATCCCATCTACATGATATATCGTGTTTCGTGCATGCTACATATATGATGGATTCGAAAACCATACATTCCTGAGTTGAGGTCATCTGGATTACTAATCTTTCCTTCTCTATAAAAGTAATTTTTTCATCTAGACACGTGTACACATTTTCACAAGCTTTCCCTAAAACCAGGTTCGAATACGTGCATTATTCACAAAAAATATTTCTGGAGCGATTTCCACCGAATAGGTATGTAATTTACATGAATTCCATCAACATGGCATTCCGGGTTCCGTACATGCTATATGCATGACGGATTCGGCAATCATGCATTTCTGACTTGTGAGCATGTGGATTACTGACCTTTCATCCACCAAACAGTGCGTATATACACTTAGAATTATTTACTCTGACTTCATAGATTTTTCTATCACCAAGTTCTAAAATCGGACATCTGGCACCAGAAAACACTCTTTGAGCGAATTCTCACAAATACACATGTAATTTACATTGTTTACATAACCATGTCATTCCGTACTACGAACATGTTTCATGCATCACGGATTCCTGAAACATGCATTTCTGAGTTGTGAAAATGCGCATGACTGATATTTCAACCACCAAACAAGTTACATATGCACTATGAAATATTTATTTTGACTTTGTAGCTTCTGCCTATCACCAGTTTCAAGACTCACACTTTGATCCCAGAAAAAACCTCTTGGAGCGATTTCTACCCTAGAGATATGTAATTTCAATTGATTCCATCTACATGATATTCCGTATTCCTTACATGCTACATACAAGACGGCTTTGACAAACATGCATTTCTGAGTTGGGAGCATGTGGATTACTAATCTTTCATCCTTTATAAAAGGAATATTTTCATCTAGACACGTGTACACATTTTCACAAGCTTTCCCTAACACCAGGTTCGAATTCGTGCATTTTACACAGAAAAATATTTCTGGAGCGATTTCCACCTGATAGGTATGTAATTTACATGAATTCCATCAACGTGTCATTCCGGGTTTTGTACATGCTACATGCATGACGGATTCGGCAATCATGCATTTCTGACTTGTGAGCATGTGGATTACTGACCTTTCATCCACCAAACAATTCGTGTATCCACTTACGATTATTTACTCTGACTTCATAGATTTTTCTATCACCAGGATTTAAATCGGACATTTGGCACCAGAAAACACTCTTTGAGCGAATTCTCACCAATACACATGTAATTTACATTGTTTACATAACCATGGCATTCCGTATTACGAACATGTTTCATGCATCACGGATTCCTCAAACTTGTATTTCTGAGTTGTGAACATGCGCATGACTGATGTTTCAACCACCAAACAAGTTACCTATGCACTCTGAAATATTTACTTTGACTTTGTAGCTTCTTCCTATCACCAGTTTCAAGAATCACACTTTGATCACACAAAAACTCTCTTAGAGCGAATTCTTCTCTAGAGATATATAATTTGAATAGATCCCATCTACATGATATTCCGTGTTCCGTACTTGCTACATATATGACGGATTCGACAAATACACATTCCTGAGTTGAGGTCATCTGGATTACTAATCATTCCTCCTCTATAAAAGTACTATTTTCATCTAGACACGTTTACACATTTTCACAAGCTTTCCCTAAAACCAGGTTCGAATTCATGCATTTTTCACAAAAAAATATTTCTGGAGCGATTTCCACCTAATAGTTATGTAATTTACATGAATTCCATCAACATGGCATTCCGGGTTCCGTACATGATACATGCATGACAGATTCGGCAATCATGCATTTCTGACTTGTGAGCATGTGGATTACTGACCTTTCATCCACCAAACAATGCGTATATACACTTAGAATTATTTACTCTGACTTCATAGGTTTTTCTATCACCAGGTTCTAAAATCGGACATCTGGCACCAGAAAACACTCTTTGAGCGAATTCTCACCAATACAAATGTAATTTACATTGTTTACATAACCATGGAATTCCGTATTACGAGCATGTTTTATGCGTCACGGATTCCTCAAACATGCATTTCTGAGTTGTGAACATGCACATGACTGATGTTTCAACCACCAAACAAGTTAAATTTGCACTGTGAAATATTCACTTTACTTCGTAGCTTCTTCCTATCACCAGTTTCAAGAATCAAAATTTGATCCAAAAAACCCTCTTGGAGCGAATTCTTCCCTAGAGATATATAATTAGAATAGATTCCATCTACATTATATTCCGTGTTCCGTACATGCTACATACATGACGGATTCGACAAACATGCATTCCTGAGTTGAGGGCATCTGGATTACTAATCTTACATCCTCTATAAAAGGAATATTTTCATCTAGACACGTGTACACATTTTCACAAGTGTTCCGTAACACAAGGTTCGAATTCGTGCATTTTTTACAGAAAAATAGTTCTGGAGCGAATTCCACCTAACAGATATGTAATTTACATGAAATCCAACAACATGGCATTCCGGGTTCCGTACATGCTAC
Source organism: Vicugna pacos (assembly GCF_048564905.1). Lineage (NCBI taxonomy): Eukaryota > Metazoa > Chordata > Mammalia > Artiodactyla > Camelidae > Vicugna > Vicugna pacos. The sequence goes on along the minus strand of NW_027328741.1, from coordinate 35,787,987 downwards.
ATGTATGACGGATTTGGCAATCATGCATTTCTGACATGTGAGCATGTGGATTACAGATCTTTCATCATCCGAACAAGGCGTATATAGTCTTAGAAATATTTACTCTGACTTCATAAGTTTTTCCTATCACCAGGTTCTAAAATCGGACATTTGGCACCAGAAAACCCTCTTTGAGCGAATTCTCACCAATACACATGTAATTTACATTGTTTACATAAACATGGAATTCGGTATTACGAGCATGTTTCATGCATCACGGATTCCTCAAACATGCACTTCTGAGTTGTGAACATGCACATGACTGATGTTTCAACCACCAAACAAGTTACCTATGCACTCTGAAATATTTACTTTGACTTTGTAGCTTCTTCCTATCACCAGTTTCAAGAATCACATTTTGATCCCACAAAAACCCTCTTGGAGCGAATTATTCCCTAGAGATATGTAATTTGAATCGATTCCATCTACATGATATTCCGTGTTCCGTAAATGCTACATACATGACGGATTTGACAAACATGCATTCCTGAGTTGAGAGCATGTGGATTACTAATCTTTCATCCTCTAAAAATGGAATATTTTCATCTAGACCCGTGTACACATTTTCACAAGTTTTCCCTAAAACCAGGTTCGAATTCATGCATTTTTCACAGAAAAATAGTTCTGGAGCGATTTCCACCTAACAGATATGTAATTTACATTTATTACAACAACATGGCATTCCGGGTTCCGTACATGCTACATGCATGACGGATTCGGCAATCATGCATTTCTGACCTGTGTTCATGTGGATTAAAATCTTTTCACCCTCCGAACCATGCGTATATAGACTTAGAATTATTTCCTCTGACTTCATAGATTTTTCCTATCACTAGGTTGTAATTTCGGACATTTGGCAACAGAAAAAATTCTTTGAGCGTATTCTCAACAATACACATGTAGTTTACATTGTTTACTAAACCAGAATTCCGTATTTCGAGCATGTTTCATGCATCACGGATTCTTCAAACATGCATTTCTGAGTTGTGAACATGCGTATGACTGATGTTTCAACCACCAAACATATACCTATGCACTATGAAATATTTACTTTGACTTCGTAGCTTCTGCTTATCACCAGTTTTAAGAATCACACTTTGATCCCAGAATAACATCTTGGAGCGAATTCTTCCCTAGAGATATGTAATTTGAATCGATTCCATCTACATGATATTCCGTGTTCCGTAAATGCTACATACATGACGGATTTGACAAACTTGCATTCCTGAGTTGAGAGCATGTGGATTACTAATCTTTCTTCCACTATAAATGGAATATTTTTATCTAGACACGTGTACACATTTTCACAATCTTTCCCTAACACCAGGTTCGAATTCGTGCATTTTTCAAAGAAAAATAGTTCTGGAGCGATTTCCACCTAACAGATATGTAATTTACATGTATTCCAACAACATGGCATTCCGGGTTCCGTACATGCTACATGCATGACGGATTCGGCAATCATGCATTTCTGACTTGTAAGCATGTGGATTACAGATCTTTCACCATTCGAACAAGGCGTATAAAGACTTAGAAATGTTTACTCTGACTTCATATTTTTTTCCTATCACCAGGTTCTATAATCGGACATTTGGCACAAGAAAACACTCTTTGGGCGAATTCTCACCAATAAACATGTAATTTACATTGTTTACATAACCATGGAATTCCGTATTACAAGCATGTTTCATGCATCACAGATTCCTCAAACATGCACTTCTGAGTTGTGAACATGCGCATGACTGATGTTTCAACCACCAAACAAGTTACCTATGCACTCTGAAATATTTACTTTGACTTTGTAGCTTCTTCCTATCACCAATTTCAAGAATCACACTTTGATACCACAAAAACCCTGTTGGAGCGAATTCTTCCCTAGAGATATTTAATTTGAATCGATTCCATCTACATGATATTCCGGGTTCCGTACATGCTACGTGTATGACGGTTTTGGCAATTATGCATTTCTGACCTGTGAGAATGTGGATTAAAGTCCTTTCACCCTCCGAACAAGGCGTATATAGCCTTAGAAATATTTCCTCTGACTTCATAGGTTTTTCCTATCACCAGGTTGTAAATTCGGACATTTGGCACCAGAAAAAATTCTTTGAGCGTATTCTCAACAATACACATGTAGTTTACATTGTTTACAAAACAAGAATTCCGTATTTCGAGCTTGTTTCATGCTTCACGGATTCCTCAAACATGCATTTCTGAGTTGTGAACATGCGCATGACTGATGTTTCAACCACCAAACAAGTTACCTATGCACTCTGAAATATTTACTTTGACTTTGTAGCTTCTGCCTATCACCAGTTTCAAGAATCACACTTTGATCCCAGAATAACATCTTGGAGCGAATTCTTCCCTAGAGATATGTAATTTGAATAGTTTCCATCTACATGATATTCCGTGTTTCGTACATGCTACATATATGACGGATTCGACAAATGTACATTCCTGAGTTGAGGTCATCTGGATTACTAATCTTTCCTCCTCTATAAAAGTAATATTTTCATCTAGACACGTGTACACATTTTCACAAGCTTTCCCTAAAACCAGGTTCGAATTCGTGCATTTTTCACAAAAAATATTTCTGGAGCTATTTCCACCTAATAGGTATGTAATTTACATGAATTCAATCAACATGGCATTCCGGGTTCCGTACATGCTACATGCATAACGGATTCGGCAATCATGCATTTCTGACTTGTGAGCATGTGGATTACTGAGCTTTCATCCACCAAACAATGCGTATAATCACTTAGAATTATTTACTCTGACTTCATAGATTTTTCTATCACCAGGTTCTAAAATCGGACATCTGGCACCAGAAAACACTTTTTGAGCAAATTCTCACAAATACACATGTAATTTACATTGTTTACATAACCATGGAATTCCGTATTACGAACATGTTTCATGCATCACGGATTCCTCAAACATGCACTTCTGAGTTGTGAACATGCGCATGACTGATGTTTCTAACACCAAACAAGTTACCTATGCTCTATGAAATATTTATTTTGACTTTGTAGCTTCTGCCTATCACCAGTTTCAAGAATCACACTTTGATCCCACAAAAACCCTCTTGGTGCGAATTCTACCCTAGAGATATGTAATTTGACTAGATGCCATCTACATGATATTCCGTGTTCCGTACATGCTACATACATGACGGATTTGACAAACATGCATTCCTGAGTTGAGAGCATGTGGATTACTAATCTTTCATCCTCTATAAAATTAATATTTTCATCTAGACACATGTACACATTTTCACAAGCTTTCCCAAAAACCAGGTTCGAATTCGTGCATTTTTCACAGAAAAATAGTTCTGGAGCGATTTCCACCTAACAGATATGTAATTTACATGTATTCCAACAACATGGCATTCCGGGTTCCGTACATGATACATGCATGACGGATTCGGCAATCATGCATTTCTGACTTGTAAGCATGTGGATTACAGATCTTTCACCATCCGAACAAGGCGTATAAAGACTTAGAAATATTTACTCTGACTTCATAATTTTTTCCTATCACCAGGTTCTAAAATCGGACATTTGGCACAAGAAAACACTCTTTGGGCGAATTCTCACCAATAACCATGTAATGTACATTGTTTACATATCCATGGAATTCCGTATTACAACCATGTTTCATGCATCACGGATTCCTCAAACATGCACTTCTGAGTTGTGAACATGCGCATGACTGATGTTTCAACCACCAAACAAGTTACCTATGCACTCTGAAATATTTACTTTGACTTTGTAGCTTCTTCCTATCACCAGTTTCAAGAATCACACTTTGATACCACAAAAACCCTGTTGGAACGAATTCTTCCCTAGAGATATTTAATTTGAATCGAATCCATCTACATGATATTCCGGGTTCCGTACATGCTACGTGTATGACGGTTTTGGCAATTATGCATTTCTGACTTGTGAGAATGTGGATTAAAGTCCTTTCACCCTCCGAATAAGGCGTATATAGCCTTAGAAATATTTCCTCTGACTTCATAGGTTTTTCCTATCACCAGGTTCTAAAATCGGACATTTGGCACCAGAAAAAGCTCTTTGAGCGAATTCTCACCAATACACATGTAATTTACATTGTTTACATAACCATGGAATTCCGTATTACGAGCATGTTTCATGCATCACGGATTCCTCAAACATGCACTTCTGAGTTGTGAACATGCGCATGACTGATGTTTCTAACACCAAAAAATTTCCTATGCTCTATGAAATATTTATTTTGACTTTGTAGCTTCTGCCTATCACCAGTTTCAAGAATCACACTTTGATCCCACAAAAACCCTCTTGGTGCGAATTCTACCCTAGAGATATGTAATTTGACTAGATGCCATCTACATGATATTCCGTGTTCCGTACATGCTACATACATGACGGATTTGACAAACATGCATTCCAGAGTTGAGAGCATGTGGATTACTAATCTTTCATCCTCTATAAAATTAATATTTTCATCTAGACACGTGTACACATTTTCAAAAGCTTCCCCTAACACCAGGTTCTAATTCGTGCATTTTTCACAGAAAAAAAGTTCTGGAGAGATTTCCACCTAACAGATATGTAATTTACATGTATTCCAACAACATGGCATTCCGGGTTCCGTACATGATACATGTATGACGGATTTGGCAATCATGCATTTCTGACTTGTGAGCATGTGGATTACAGACCTTTCACCCTCCGAACAAGGCGTATATAGACTTAGAATCTTTACTCTGACTTCATAGGTTTTTCCTTTCACCAGGTTCTTAAATCGGACATGTGGCACCAGAAAACACTCTTTGAGCGAATACTCACCAATACACATGTAATTTCCATTGTTTACATTACCATGGCATTGCGTATTACGAACATGTTTCATGCATCACGGATTCCTCAAACTTGAATTTCTGAGTTGTGAACAGGCGCATGACTGATGTTTCAACCATCAAACAATTTAAATATGCACTCTGAAATATTTAATTTCACTTTGTACATTCTACGTATCACCAGTTTCAAGAATCACACTTTGATTCCAGAAAAACCCTCTTGGAGCGAATTCTTCCCTACAGATATGTAATTGGAATCGATGCCATCTACATGATATTCTGTGTTCCATACATGCTACATATATGACGGATTTGACAAACATGCTTTTCTGAGTTGAGAGCATGAGGATTACTAATCTTTCCTCCTCTATAAAAGGAATAATTTCATCTAGACACGTGTACACATTTTCAGAAGTTTTCCTTAACACCAAGTTCGAATTCGTGCATTTTTCACAGAAAAATAGTTCTGGAACGATTTCCACCTAACAGATATGTAATTTACATGTATTCCAACAACATGGCATTCCGGGTTTCGTACATGCTACATGTATGACGGATTTGGCAATCATGCATTTCTGACTTGTGAGTATGTGGATTACAGATCTTTCATCCTCCGAACAATGCGTATATAAACTTAAAATTATTTACTCTGACTTCATAAGTTTTTCCTATCACCAGGTTCTAAAATCGGACATTATGCACCAGAAAACACTCCTTGAGCGAATTCTCACCAATACCCATGTAATTTACATTCTTTACATAACCATGGAATTCCGTATTACGAGCATGTTTCATGCATCACGGATTCCTCAAACATGCACTTCTGAGTTGTGAACATGTGCATGACTGATGTTTCAACCACCAAACAATTTACCTATGCACTCTGAAATATTTACTTTGTCTTTGTAGCTTCTTCCTATCACCACTATCAAGAATCACATTTTGATCCCACAAAAACCCTCTTGGAGCGAATTCTTCCCTAGAGACATGTAATTTGAATCGATTCCATCTACATGATATTCAGTGTTACGTACATGCTACATACTTGACGGATTTGACAAACATGCATTCCTAGTTGAGAGCATGTGGATTACTAATCTATCATCCTCTATAAATGGAATATTTTTATCTAGACACGTGTACACATTTTCACAAGCTTTCCCTAACACCAGGTTCGAATTCGTGCATTTTTCACAGAAAAATAATTCTGGAACGTTTTCCACCTAACAGATATGTAATTTACATGTATTCCAACAACATGGCATTCCGGGTTCCGTACATGCTACATGTATGACGGAATCGGCAATCATGCATTTCTGACTTGTGAGCATGTGGATTACAGATCTTTCACCATCCGAACAAGGCGTATATAGACTTAGAATTATTTACTCTGACTTCATAAATTTTTCCTATCACCAGGTTCTAAAATCGGACATTTGGCATCAGAAAACCCTCTTTGTGCGAAATCTCACCAATACACATGTAATTTACATTGTTTACATAACCATGGCATTCCGTATTATGAACATGATTCATGCATCACGGATTCCTCAAACATGCAATTCTGAGTTGTGAACATGCGCATGAATGATATTTCAACCACCAAACAAGTTACCTATGCACTCTGAAATATTCATTTTAACTTTGTAGCTTCTTACTATCACCAGTTTCAAGAATCACACTTTGATCCCACAAAAAAACCCTTGGAGCGAATTTTTCCCTTGAGATATGTAATTTAATCGATACCATCTACATTATATTCTTTGTTCCGTACATGCTACATACATGACGGATTTGACAAACATGTATTCCTGAGTTGAGAGCATGTGGATTACTAATCTTTCATCCTCTATAAAAGGAATATTTTCATCTAGACACGTGTACACATTTTCACAAGCTTTCCCAAAAACCAGGTTCGAATTCGTGCATTTTTCACAGAAAAATAGTTCTGGAGCGATTTCCACCTAACAGATATGTAATTTACATGTATTACATCAACAAGGCATTCCGGGTTCCGTACATGCTACATGCATGACGGATTCGGCAATCATGCATTTCTGACTTGTGAGCATGTGGATTAGTGACCTTTCATCCCCCAAACAATGCGTATATACACTTAGAATTATTTACTCTGACTTCATAGATTTTTCTAACACCAGGATCTAAAATCGGATATCTGGCACCAGAAAACACTCTTTGAGTGAATTCTCACCAATACACATGTAATTTACATTGTTTACATAACCATGGCATTCCGTATTATGAACATGTTTCATGCATCACGGATTCCTCAAACATGCACTTCTGAGTTGTGAACATGCGCATGAATGATATTTCAACCACCAAACAAGTTACCTATGCACTCTGAAATATTCATTTTGACTTTGTAGCTTCTTCCTATCACCAGTTTCAAGAATCACACTTTGATCCCACAAAAACACCCTTGGAGCGAATTTTTCCCTTGAGATATGTAATTTAATCGATACCATCTACATTATATTCTTTGTTCCGTACATGCTACATACATGACGGATTTGACAAACATGTATTCCTGAGTTGAGAGCATGTGGATTACTAATCTTTCATCCTCTATAAAAGGAATATTTTCATCTAGACACGTGTAAACATTTTCACAAGCTTTCCCAAAAACCAGGTTCGAATTCGTGCATTTTTCACAGAAAAATAGTTCTGGAGCGATTTCCACCTAACAGATATGTAATTTACATGTATTCCAACAACAAGGCATTCCCGGTTCCGTACATGCTACATGCATGACGGATTCGGCAATCATGCATTTCTGACTTGTGAGCATGTGGATTAGTGACCTTTCATCCCCCAAACAATGCGTATATACACTTAGAATTATTTACTCTGACTTCATAGATTTTTCTAACACCAGGATCTAAAATCGGATATCTGGCACCAGAAAACACTCTTTGAGTGAATTCTCACAAATACACATGTAATTTACATTGTTTACATAACCATGGAATTCCATATTACGAACATGTTTCATGCATCACGGATTCCTCAAACATGCACTTCTGAGTTGTGAACATGCGCATGACAGATCTTTCAACCACCAAACAAGTTACATATGCACTGTGAAATATTTAATTTGACTTTGTAGCTTCTGCCTATCAGCAGTTTCAAGAATCACACTTTGATCCCACAAAAACCCTCTTGGAGCGAACTCTTCCCTAGAGATATGTAATTTGAATCGATTCCATCTACATGATATTCCGTGTTCCGTACATGCTACATACATGACGAATTTGACAAACATGCATTCCTGAGTTGAGAGCATGTGGATTACTAATCTTTCATCCTCTATAAAAGGAATATTTTCATCTAGACACGTGTACACATTTTCACAAGCTTTCCCTAACACCAGGTTCGAATTCGTGCATTTTTCCCAGAAAAATAATTCTGGAACGATTTCCAACTAACAGATTTGTAATTTACATGTATTCCAACAACATGGCATTTCGGGTTCCGTACATGCTACATGCATGACGGATTAGGCAATCATGCATTTCTGACTTGTGACCATGTGGATTACTTACCTTTCATCCCCCAAACAATGCGTATAATCACTTAGAATTATTTACTCTGACTTCATAGATTTTTCTATCACCAGGTTCTAAAATCGGACATCTGGCACCAGAAAACACTTTTTGAGCAAATTCTCACAAATACACATGTAATTTACATTGTTTACATAACCATGGAATTCCGTATTACGAACATGTTTCATGCATCACGGATTCCTCAAACATGCACTACTGAGTTGTGAACATGCGCATGACTGATGTTTCAAACACCAAACAAATTATCTATGCTCTATGAAATATTTATTTTGACTTTGTAGCTTCTGCCTATCACCAGTTTCAAGAATCACACTTTGATCCCACAAAAACCCTCTTGGTGCGAATTCTACCCTAGAGATATGTATTTTGACTAGATGCCATCTACATGATATTCCGTGTTCCGTACATGCTACATACATGACGGATTTGACAAACATGCATTCCTGAGTTGAGAGCATGTGGATTACTAATCTTTCATCCTCTATAAAAGTAATATTTTCATCTAGACACATGTACACATTTTCACTAGCTTTCCCAAAAACCAGGTTCGAATTCGCACATTTTTCACAGAAAAAAAGTTCTGGAGCGATTTCCACCTAACAAATATGTAATTTACATGTATTCCAACAACATGGCATTCCGGGTTCCGTTCATGCTACATGTATGAAGGATTTGGCAATCATACATTTCTGACTTGTGAGCATTTGGATTACAGATCTCTCACCATCCGAACAAGGCGTATATAGACATAGAAATATTTACTCTGACCTTCATAAGTTTTTCCTATCACCAGGTTCTAAAATCGGACATTTGGCACCAGAAAACCCTCTTTGAGCGAATTCTCACCAATACACATGTAATTTTCATTGTTTACATAACCATGGAATTCCGTATTAGGAGCATGTTTCATGAATCACGGATTCCTCAAACATGCACTTCTGAGTTGTGAACATGCGCATGACTGATGTTTCAACCACCAAACAAGTTACCTATGCACTCTGAAATATTTACTTTGACTTTGTAGCTTCTTCCTATCACCAGTTTCAAGAATCACACTTTGATCCCACAAAAACCCGCTTGGAGCGAATTCTTCCCTAGAGATATGTAATTTGAGTCGATTCCATCTACATGATATTCCGTGTTCCGTACATGCTACATACATGACGGATTTGACAAAAATGTATTCCTGAGTTGAGAGCATGTGGATTACTAATCTTTCATCCTCTATAAAAGGAATATTTTCATCTAGACACGTGTACACATTTTCAGAAGTTTTCCATAACACCAGGTACGAATTCGTGCATTTTACACAGAAAAATAGTTCTGAAACGATTTCCACCTAACAGATATGTAATTTACATGTATTCCAACAACATCGCATTCCGGGTTCCGTACATGCTACATGCATGATGGATTAGGCAATCATGCATTTCTGACTTGTGAGCATGTGGATTACTGACCTTTCATCCACCAAAAAATGCATATATACACTTAGAATTATTTACTCTGACTTCATAGTTTTTTCTATCACCAGGATCTAAAATCGGACATCTGGTACCAGAAAACACTCTTTGAATGAATTCTCACAAATACACATGTAATTTACATTGTTTACATAACCATGGAATTCCGTATTACGAACATGTTTCATGCATCACGGATTCCTCAAACATGCACTTCTGAGATGTGAACATGCGCATGACTGATGTTTCAACCACCAAACAAGTTACCTATGCACTGTGAAATATTTACTTTGACTTTGTAGCTTCTTCCTATCACCAGTTTCAAGAATCACACTTTGATCCCACAAAAACACGCTTGGAGCGAATTCTTCCCTAGAGATATGTAATTTGAATCGATTCCATCTACATGATATTCCGTGTTCCGTACATGCTACATACATGACGGATTTGACAAACATGAATTCCTGAGTTGAGAGCATGTGGATTACTAATCTTTCATCCACTATATATGGAATATTTTCATCTAGACACGTGTACACATTTTCACAAGTTTTCCCTAAAACCAGGTTCGAATTCGTGCATTTTTCACAGAAAAATAGTTCTGAAGCGATTTCCACCTAACAGATATGTAATTTACATGTATTCCAACAACATGGCATTTCGGGTTCCGTACATGCTACTTGCATGACTAATTGGGCAATCATGAATTTCTGACTTGTGAGCATGTGGATTAGTGTCCTTTCATCCACCAAAAAATGCGCATATACACTTAGAATTATTTACTCTGACTTCATAGATTTTTCTATCACCAGGTTCTAAAATCGGATATCTGGCACCAGAAAAAACTCTTTGAGTGAATTCTCACCAATACACATGTAATTTACATTGTTTACATAACCATGGAATTCCGTATTACGAGCATGTTTCATGCATCACGGATTCCTCAAACATGCACTTCTGAGTTGTGAACATGCGCATGACTGATGTTTCAACCACCAAACAAGTTACCTATGCACTCTGAAATATTTACTTTGACTTTGTAGCTTCTTCCTATCACCAGTTTCAAGAATCCCATTTTGATCCCACAAAAACCCTCTTGGAGCGAATTCTTCCCTAGAGATATGTAATTTGAATCGATTCCATCTACATGATATTCCGTGTTCCGTACATGCTACATACATGACGGATTTGACAAACATGCATTCCTGAGTTGAGAGCATGTGGATTACTAATCTTTCATCCTCTAAAAATGGAATATTTTTATCTAGACCCGTGTACACATTTTCACATGTTTTCCCTAAAACCAGGTTCGAATTCATGCATTTTTCACAGAAAAATAGTTCTGGAGCGATTTCCACCTAACAGATATGTAATTTACATGTATTACAACAACATGGCATTCCGGGTTCCGTACATGCTACATGTTTTACGGATTCGGCAATCATGCATTTCTGACTTGTGAGCATGTGGATTACAGATCTTTCATCCTCCAAACAATGCGTATATAGACTTAGAAATATTTACTCTGACTTCATATGTTTTTCCAATCACCAGGTTCTAAAATCGGACATTTGGCACCAGAAAACTCTCTTTGAGCGAATTCTCACCAATACCCATGTAATTTACATTGTTTACATAACCATGGAATTCCGTATTACGAACATGTTTCATGCATCACGGATTCCTCAAACATGCACTTCTAAGTTTCGAACATGTGTATGACTGATGTTTCAACTACCAAACAAGTTACCTATGCACTCTGAAATATATACTTTGACTTTGTAGCTTCTTCCTTTCACCACTTTCAAGAATCACACTTTGATTCCACAAAAACCCTCTTGGAGCAAACTCATCCCTAGAGATATGTAATTTGAATCGATTCCATCTACATGATATTCCGTGTTCCGTACATGCTACATACATGACGGATTTGACAAACATGCATTCCTGAGTTGAGAGCATGTGGATTACTAATCTTTCATCCTCTATAAATGGAATATTTTCATCTAGACACGTGTACACATTTTCACAAGCTTTCCCTAACACCAGGTTCGAATTCGTGCATTTTTCACAGAAAAATAATTCTGGAATGATTTTCACCTAACAGATTTGTAATTTACATGTTTTCCAACAACATGGCATTCCGGGTTCCGTACATGCTACATGTATTACGGATTCGGCAATCATGCATTTCTGACTTGTGATCATGTGGATTACAGATCTTTCACCTTCCGATCAAGGCGTATATAGACTTAGAAATATTTACTCTGAATTCATAAGTTTTTCCTATCACCAGTTTCTAAAATCGGACATTTGGCACCAGAAAACTCTCTTTGAGCGAATTCTCACCAATACACATGTAATTTACATTGTTTACATAACCGTGGAATTCCGTATTACGAGCATGTTTCATGCATCACGGATTCCTCAAACATGCACTTCTGAGTTGTGAACATGCGCATGACTGATGTTTCAAACACCAAACAAGTTACCTATGCACTCTGAAATATTTACTTTGACTTTGTAGCTTCTTCCTATCACCAGTTTCAAGAATCACACTTTGATCCCACAAAAACCCTCTTGGAGCGAATTCTTCCCTAGAGATATGTAATTTGAATCGATTCCATCTACATGATATTCCGTGTTCCGTACATGCTACATACATGACGGATTTGACAAACTTGCATTCCTGAGTTGAGAGCATGTGGATTACTAATCTTTCTTCCACTATAAATGGAATATTTTCATCTAGACACGTGTACACATTTTCACAAGTTTTCCCTAAAACCAGGTTCCAATTCGTGCATTTCTCACAGAAAAACAGTTCTGGAGCGATTTCCAACTAACAGATATGTAATTTACATGTATTCCAACAACATGTCATTCCGGGTTCCGTACATGCTACATGCATGACGGATTTGGCAATCATGCATTTCTGACTTGTGAGCATGTGGATTAAAATCTTTTCACCCTCCGAACCATGCGTATATAGACTTAGAATTATTTCCTCTGACTTCTTAGGTTTTTCCTATCACCAGGTTGTTATTTCGGACATTTGGAACCACAAAAAATTTTTGTGCGTATTCTCAACAATACACATGTAGTTTACATTTTTTACTAAACCAGAATTCCGTATTTCGAGCATGTTTCATGCATCATGGATTCTTCAAACATGCATTTCTGAGTTGCGATCATGCGTCTGACTGATGTTTTAACCACCAAACAAGTTACCTATGCACTATGAAATATTTACTTTGACTTCGTAGCTTCTGCTTATCACCAGTTTTAAGGATCACACTTTGATCCCAGAATAACATCTTGGAGCGAATTCTTCCCTAGAGATATGTAATTTGAATAGATTCCATCTACATGATATTCCGGGTTCCGTACATGCTACGTGTATGACGGTTTTGGCAATTATGCATTTCTGACTTGTGAGAATGTGGATTAAAGTCCTTTCACCATTCGAACAAGGCGTATAAAGACTTAGAAATGTTTACTCTGACTTCATATTTTTTTCCTATCACCAGGTTCTATAATCGGACATTTGGCACAAGAAAACACTCTTTGGGCGAATTCTCACCAATAAACATGTAATTTACATTGTTTACATAACCATGGAATTCCGTATTACAAGCATGTTTCATGCATCACAGATTCCTCAAACATGCACTTCTGAGTTGTGAACATGCGCATGACTGATGTTTCAACCACCAAACAAGTTACCTATGCACTCTGAAATATTTACTTTGACTTTGTAGCTTCTTCCTATCACCAATTTCAAGAATCACACTTTGATACCACAAAAACCCTGTTGGAGCGAATTCTTCCCTAGAGATATTTAATTTGAATCGATTCCATCTACATGATATTCCGGGTTCCGTACATGCTACGTGTATGACGGTTTTGGCAATTATGCATTTCTGACCTGTGAGAATGTGGATTAAAGTCCTTTCACCCTCCGAACAAGGCGTATATAGCCTTAGAAATATTTCCTCTGACTTCATAGGTTTTTCCTATCACCAGGTTGTAAATTCGGGCATTTGGCACCAGAAAAAATTCTTTGAGCGTATTCTCAACAATACACATGTAGTTTACATTGTTTACAAAACAAGAATTCCGTATTTCGAGCTTGTTTCATGCATCACGGATTCCTCAAACATGCATTTCTGAGTTGTGAACATGCGCATGACTGATGTTTCAACCACCAAACAAGTTACCTATGCACTCTGAAATATTTACTTTGACTTTGTAGCTTCTGCCTATCACCAGTTTCAAGAATCACACTTTGATCCCAGAATAACATCTTGGAGCGAATTCTTCCCTAGAGATATGTAATTTGAATAGTTTCCATCTACATGATATTCCGTGTTTCGTACATGCTACATATATGACGGATTCGACAAATGTACATTCCTGAGTTGAGGTCATCTGGATTACTAATCTTTCCTCCTCTATAAAAGTAATATTTTCATCTAGACACGTGTACACATTTTCACAAGCTTTCCCTAAAACCAGGTTCGAATTCGTGCATTTTTCACAAAAAATATTTCTGGAGCTATTTCCACCTAATAGGTATGTAATTTACATGAATTCCATCAACATGGCATTCCGGGTTCCGTACATGCTACATGCATAACGGATTCGGCAATCATGCATTTCTGACTTGTGAGCATGTGGATTACTGAGCTTTCATCCACCAAACAATGCGTATAATCACTTAGAATTATTTACTCTGACTTCATAGATTTTTCTATCACCAGGTTCTAAAATCGGACATCTGGCACCAGAAAACACTTTTTGAGCAAATTCTCACAAATACACATGTAATTTACATTGTTTACATAACCATGGAATTCCGTATTACGAACATGTTTCATGCATCACGGATTCCACAAACATGCACTTCTGAGTTGTGAACATGCGCATGACTGATGTTTCTAACACCAAACAAGTTACCTATGCTCTATGAAATATTTATTTTGACTTTGTAGCTTCTGCCTATCACCAGTTTCAAGAATCACACTTTGATCCCACAAAAACCCTCTTGGTGCGAATTCTACCCTAGAGATATGTAATTTGACTAGATGCCATCTACATGATATTCCGTGTTCCGTACATGCTACATACATGACGGATTTGACAAACATGCATTCCTGAGTTGAGAGCATGTGGATTACTAATCTTTCATCCTCTATAAAATTAATATTTTCATCTAGACACATGTACACATTTTCACAAGCTTTCCCAAAAACCAGGTTCGAATTCGTGCATTTTTCACAGAAAAATAGTTCTGGAGCGATTTCCACCTAACAGATATGTAATTTACATGTATTCCAACAACATGGCATTCCGGGTTCCGTACATGATACATGCATGACGGATTCGGCAATCATGCATTTCTGACTTGTAAGCATGTGGATTACAGATCTTTCACCATCCGAACAAGGCGTATAAAGACTTAGAAATATTTACTCTGACTTCATAATTTTTTCCTATCACCAGGTTCTAAAATCGGACATTTGGCACAAGAAAACACTCTTTGGGCGAATTCTCACCAATAACCATGTAATGTACATTGTTTACATATCCATGGAATTCCGTATTACAACCATGTTTCATGCATCACGGATTCCTCAAACATGCACTTCTGAGTTGTGAACATGCGCATGACTGATGTTTCAACCACCAAACAAGTTACCTATGCACTCTGAAATATTTACTTTGACTTTGTAGCTTCTTCCTATCACCAGTTTCAAGAATCACACTTTGATACCACAAAAACCCTGTTGGAACGAATTCTTCCCTAGAGATATTTAATTTGAATCGAATCCATCTACATGATATTCCGGGTTCCGTACATGCTACGTGTATGACGGTTTTGGCAATTATGCATTTCTGACTTGTGAGAATGTGGATTAAAGTCCTTTCACCCTCCGAATAAGGCGTATATAGCCTTAGAAATATTTCCTCTGACTTCATAGGTTTTTCCTATCACCAGGTTCTAAAATCGGACATTTGGCACCAGAAAACCCTCTTTGAGCGAATTCTCACCAATACACATGTAATTTACATTGTTTACATAACCATGGAATTCCGTATTACGAGCATGTTTCATGCATCACGGATTCCTCAAACATGCACTTCTGAGTTGTGAACATGCGCATGACTGATGTTTCTAACACCAAAAAATTTCCTATGCTCTATGAAATATTTATTTTGACTTTGTAGCTTCTGCCTATCACCAGTTTCAAGAATCACACTTTGATCCCACAAAAACCCTCTTGGTGCGAATTCTACCCTAGAGATATGTAATTTGACTAGATGCCATCTACATGATATTCCGTGTTCCGTACATGCTACATACATGACGGATTTGACAAACATGCATTCCAGAGTTGAGAGCATGTGGATTACTAATCTTTCATCCTCTATAAAATTAATATTTTCATCTAGACACGTGTACACATTTTCAAAAGCTTCCCCTAACACCAGGTTCTAATTCGTGCATTTTTCACAGAAAAATAGTTCTGGAGAGATTTCCACCTAACAGATATGTAATTTACATGTATTCCAACAACATGGCATTCCGGGTTCCGTACATGATACATGTATGACGGATTTGGCAATCATGCATTTCTGACTTGTGAGCATGTGGATTACAGACCTTTCACCCTCCGAACAAGGCGTATATAGACTTAGAATCTTTACTCTGACTTCATAGGTTTTTCCTTTCACCAGGTTCTTAAATCGGACATGTGGCACCAGAAAACGCTCTTTGAGCGAATACTCACCAATACACATGTAATTTCCATTGTTTACATTACCATGGCATTGCGTATTACGAACATGTTTCATGCATCACGGATTCCTCAAACTTGAATTTCTGAGTTGTGAACAGGCGCATGACTGATGTTTCAACCATCAAACAATTTAAATATGCACTCTGAAATATTTAATTTCACTTTGTACATTCTACGTATCACCAGTTTCAAGAATCACACTTTGATTCCAGAAAAACCCTCTTGGAGCGAATTCTTCCCTACAGATATGTAATTGGAATCGATGCCATCTACATGATATTCTGTGTTCCATACATGCTACATATATGACGGATTTGACAAACATGCTTTTCTGAGTTGAGAGCATGAGGATTACTAATCTTTCCTCCTCTATAAAAGGAATAATTTCATCTAGACACGTGTACACATTTTCAGAAGTTTTCCTTAACACCAAGTTCGAATTCGTGCATTTTTCACAGAAAAATAGTTCTGGAACGATTTCCACCTAACAGATATGTAATTTACATGTATTCCAACAACATGGCATTCCGGGTTTCGTACATGCTACATGTATGACGGATTTGGCAATCATGCATTTCTGACTTGTGAGTATGTGGATTACAGATCTTTCATCCTCCGAACAATGCGTATATAAACTTAAAATTATTTACTCTGACTTCATAAGTTTTTCCTATCACCAGGTTCTAAAATCGGACATTATGCACCAGAAAACACTCCTTGAGCGAATTCTCACCAATACCCATGTAATTTACATTCTTTACATAACCATGGAATTCCGTATTACGAGCATGTTTCATGCATCACGGATTCCTCAAACATGCACTTCTGAGTTGTGAACATGTGCATGACTGATGTTTCAACCACCAAACAATTTACCTATGCACTCTGAAATATTTACTTTGTCTTTGTAGCTTCTTCCTATCACCACTATCAAGAATCACATTTTGATCCCACAAAAACCCTCTTGGAGCGAATTCTTCCCTAGAGACATGTAATTTGAATCGATTCCATCTACATGATATTCAGTGTTACGTACATGCTACATACTTGACGGATTTGACAAACATGCATTCCTAGTTGAGAGCATGTGGATTACTAATCTATCATCCTCTATAAATGGAATATTTTTATCTAGACACGTGTACACATTTTCACAAGCTTTCCCTAACACCAGGTTCGAATTCGTGCATTTTTCACAGAAAAATAATTCTGGAACGTTTTCCACCTAACAGATATGTAATTTACATGTATTCCAACAACATGGCATTCCGGGTTCCGTACATGCTACATGTATGACGGAATCGGCAATCATGCATTTCTGACTTGTGAGCATGTGGATTACAGATCTTTCACCATCCGAACAAGGCGTATATAGACTTAGAATTATTTACTCTGACTTCATAAATTTTTCCTATCACCAGGTTCTAAAATCGGACATTTGGCATCAGAAAACCCTCTTTGTGCGAAATCTCACCAATACACATGTAATTTACATTGTTTACATAACCATGGCATTCCGTATTATGAACATGATTCATGCATCACGGATTCCTCAAACATGCAATTCTGAGTTGTGAACATGCGCATGAATGATATTTCAACCACCAAACAAGTTACCTATGCACTCTGAAATATTCATTTTAACTTTGTAGCTTCTTACTATCACCAGTTTCAAGAATCACACTTTGATCCCACAAAAAAACCCTTGGAGCGAATTTTTCCCTTGAGATATGTAATTTAATCGATACCATCTACATTATATTCTTTGTTCCGTACATGCTACATACATGACGGATTTGACAAACATGTATTCCTGAGTTGAGAGCATGTGGATTACTAATCTTTCATCCTCTATAAAAGGAATATTTTCATCTAGACACGTGTACACATTTTCACAAGCTTTCCCAAAAACCAGGTTCGAATTCGTGCATTTTTCACAGAAAAATAGTTCTGGAGCGATTTCCACCTAACAGATATGTAATTTACATGTATTACATCAACAAGGCATTCCGGGTTCCGTACATGCTACATGCATGACGGATTCGGCAATCATGCATTTCTGACTTGTGAGCATGTGGATTAGTGACCTTTCATCCCCCAAACAATGCGTATATACACTTAGAATTATTTACTCTGACTTCATAGATTTTTCTAACACCAGGATCTAAAATCGGATATCTGGCACCAGAAAACACTCTTTGAGTGAATTCTCACCAATACACATGTAATTTACATTGTTTACATAACCATGGCATTCCGTATTATGAACATGTTTCATGCATCACGGATTCCTCAAACATGCACTTCTGAGTTGTGAACATGCGCATGAATGATATTTCAACCACCAAACAAGTTACCTATGCACTCTGAAATATTCATTTTGACTTTGTAGCTTCTTCCTATCACCAGTTTCAAGAATCACACTTTGATCCCACAAAAACACCCTTGGAGCGAATTTTTCCCTTGAGATATGTAATTTAATCGATACCATCTACATTATATTCTTTGTTCCGTACATGCTACATACATGACGGATTTGACAAACATGTATTCCTGAGTTGAGAGCATGTGGATTACTAATCTTTCATCCTCTATAAAAGGAATATTTTCATCTAGACACGTGTAAACATTTTCACAAGCTTTCCCAAAAACCAGGTTCGAATTCGTGCATTTTTCACAGAAAAATAGTTCTGGAGCGATTTCCACCTAACAGATATGTAATTTACATGTATTCCAACAACAAGGCATTCCCGGTTCCGTACATGCTACATGCATGACGGATTCGGCAATCATGCATTTCTGACTTGTGAGCATGTGGATTAGTGACCTTTCATCCCCCAAATAATGCGTATATACACTTAGAATTATTTACTCTGACTTCATAGATTTTTCTAACACCAGGATCTAAAATCGGATATCTGGCACCAGAAAACACTCTTTGAGTGAATTCTCACAAATACACATGTAATTTACATTGTTTACATAACCATGGAATTCCATATTACGAACATGTTTCATGCATCACGGATTCCTCAAACATGCACTTCTGAGTTGTGAACATGCGCATGACAGATCTTTCAACCACCAAACAAGTTACATATGCACTGTGAAATATTTAATTTGACTTTGTAGCTTCTGCCTATCAGCAGTTTCAAGAATCACACTTTGATCCCACAAAAACCCTCTTGGAGCGAACTCTTCCCTAGAGATATGTAATTTGAATCGATTCCATCTACATGATATTCCGTGTTCCGTACATGCTACATACATGACGAATTTGACAAACATGCATTCCTGAGTTGAGAGCATGTGGATTACTAATCTTTCATCCTCTATAAAAGGAATATTTTCATCTAGACACGTGTACACATTTTCACAAGCTTTCCCTAACACCAGGTTCGAATTCGTGCATTTTTCCCAGAAAAATAATTCTGGAACGATTTCCAACTAACAGATTTGTAATTTACATGTATTCCAACAACATGGCATTTCGGGTTCCGTACATGCTACATGCATGACGGATTAGGCAATCATGCATTTCTGACTTGTGACCATGTGGATTACTTACCTTTCATCCCCCAAACAATGCGTATAATCACTTAGAATTATTTACTCTGACTTCATAGATTTTTCTATCACCAGGTTCTAAAATCGGACATCTGGCACCAGAAAACACTTTTTGAGCAAATTCTCACAAATACACATGTAATTTACATTGTTTACATAACCATGGACTTCCGTATTACGAACATGTTTCATGCATCACGGATTCCTCAAACATGCACTACTGAGTTGTGAACATGCGCATGACTGATGTTTCAAACACCAAACAAATTATCTATGCTCTATGAAATATTTATTTTGACTTTGTAGCTTCTGCCTATCACCAGTTTCAAGAATCACACTTTGATCCCACAAAAACCCTCTTGGTGCGAATTCTACCCTAGAGATATGTATTTTGACTAGATGCCATCTACATGATATTCCGTGTTCCGTACATGCTACATACATGACGGATTTGACAAACATGCATTCCTGAGTTGAGAGCATGTGGATTACTAATCTTTCATCCTCTATAAAAGTAATATTTTCATCTAGACACATGTACACATTTTCACTAGCTTTCCCAAAAACCAGGTTCGAATTCGCACATTTTTCACAGAAAAAAAGTTCTGGAGCGATTTCCACCTAACAAATATGTAATTTACATGTATTCCAACAACATGGCATTCCGGGTTCCGTTCATGCTACATGTATGAAGGATTTGGCAATCATACATTTCTGACTTGTGAGCATTTGGATTACAGATCTCTCACCATCCGAACAAGGCGTATATAGACATAGAAATATTTACTCTGACCTTCATAAGTTTTTCCTATCACCAGGTTCTAAAATCGGACATTTGGCACCAGAAAACCCTCTTTGAGCGAATTCTCACCAATACACATGTAATTTTCATTGTTTACATAACCATGGAATTCCGTATTAGGAGCATGTTTCATGAATCACGGATTCCTCAAACATGCACTTCTGAGTTGTGAACATGCGCATGACTGATGTTTCAACCACCAAACAAGTTACCTATGCACTCTGAAATATTTACTTTGACTTTGTAGCTTCTTCCTATCACCAGTTTCAAGAATCACACTTTGATCCCACAAAAACCCGCTTGGAGCGAATTCTTCCCTAGAGATATGTAATTTGAGTCGATTCCATCTACATGATATTCCGTGTTCCGTACATGCTACATACATGACGGATTTGACAAAAATGTATTCCTGAGTTGAGAGCATGTGGATTACTAATCTTTCATCCTCTATAAAAGGAATATTTTCATCTAGACTCGTGTACACATTTTCAGAAGTTTTCCATAACACCAGGTACGAATTCGTGCATTTTACACAGAAAAATAGTTCTGAAACGATTTCCACCTAACAGATATGTAATTTACATGTATTCCAACAACATCGCATTCCGGGTTCCGTACATGCTACATGCATGATGGATTAGGCAATCATGCATTTCTGACTTGTGAGCATGTGGATTACTGACCTTTCATCCACCAAAAAATGCATATATACACTTAGAATTATTTACTCTGACTTCATAGTTTTTTCTATCACCAGGATCTAAAATCGGACATCTGGTACCAGAAAACACTCTTTGAATGAATTCTCACAAATACACATGTAATTTACATTGTTTACATAACCATGGAATTCCGTATTACGAACATGTTTCATGCATCACGGATTCCTCAAACATGCACTTCTGAGATGTGAACATGCGCATGACTGATGTTTCAACCACCAAACAAGTTACCTATGCACTGTGAAATATTTACTTTGACTTTGTAGCTTCTTCCTATCACCAGTTTCAAGAATCACACTTTGATCCCACAAAAACACGCTTGGAGCGAATTCTTCCCTAGAGATATGTAATTTGAATCGATTCCATCTACATGATATTCCGTGTTCCGTACATGCTACATACATGACGGATTTGACAAACATGAATTCCTGAGTTGAGAGCATGTGGATTACTAATCTTTCATCCACTATATATGGAATATTTTCATCTAGACACGTGTACACATTTTCACAAGTTTTCCCTAAAACCAGGTTCGAATTCGTGCATTTTTCACAGAAAAATAGTTCTGAAGCGATTTCCACCTAACAGATATGTAATTTACATGTATTCCAACAACATGGCATTTCGGGTTCCGTACATGCTACTTGCATGACTAATTGGGCAATCATGAATTTCTGACTTGTGAGCATGTGGATTAGTGTCCTTTCATCCACCAAAAAATGCGCATATACACTTAGAATTATTTACTCTGACTTCATAGATTTTTCTATCACCAGGTTCTAAAATCGGATATCTGGCACCAGAAAAAACTCTTTGAGTGAATTCTCACCAATACACATGTAATTTACATTGTTTACATAACCATGGAATTCCGTATTACGAGCATGTTTCATGCATCACGGATTCCTCAAACATGCACTTCTGAGTTGTGAACATGCGCATGACTGATGTTTCAACCACCAAACAAGTTACCTATGCACTCTGAAATATTTACTTTGACTTTGTAGCTTCTTCCTATCACCAGTTTCAAGAATCCCATTTTGATCCCACAAAAACCCTCTTGGAGCGAATTCTTCCCTAGAGATATGTAATTTGAATCGATTCCATCTACATGATATTCCGTGTTCCGTACATGCTACATACATGACGGATTTGACAAACATGCATTCCTGAGTTGAGAGCATGTGGATTACTAATCTTTCATCCTCTAAAAATGGAATATTTTTATCTAGACCCGTGTACACATTTTCACATGTTTTCCCTAAAACCAGGTTCGAATTCATGCATTTTTCACAGAAAAATAGTTCTGGAGCGATTTCCACCTAACAGATATGTAATTTACATGTATTACAACAACATGGCATTCCGGGTTCCGTACATGCTACATGTTTTACGGATTCGGCAATCATGCATTTCTGACTTGTGAGCATGTGGATTACAGATCTTTCATCCTCCAAACAATGCGTATATAGACTTAGAAATATTTACTCTGACTTCATATGTTTTTCCAATCACCAGGTTCTAAAATCGGACATTTGGCACCAGAAAACTCTCTTTGAGCGAATTCTCACCAATACCCATGTAATTTACATTGTTTACATAACCATGGAATTCCGTATTACGAACATGTTTCATGCATCACGGATTCCTCAAACATGCACTTCTAAGTTTCGAACATGTGTATGACTGATGTTTCAACTACCAAACAAGTTACCTATGCACTCTGAAATATATACTTTGACTTTGTAGCTTCTTCCTTTCACCACTTTCAAGAATCACACTTTGATTCCACAAAAACCCTCTTGGAGCAAACTCATCCCTAGAGATATGTAATTTGAATCGATTCCATCTACATGATATTCCGTGTTCCGTACATGCTACATACATGACGGATTTGACAAACATGCATTCCTGAGTTGAGAGCATGTGGATTACTAATCTTTCATCCTCTATAAATGGAATATTTTCATCTAGACACGTGTACACATTTTCACAAGCTTTCCCTAACACCAGGTTCGAATTCGTGCATTTTTCACAGAAAAATAATTCTGGAATGATTTTCACCTAACAGATTTGTAATTTACATGTTTTCCAACAACATGGCATTCCGGGTTCCGTACATGCTACATGTATTACGGATTCGGCAATCATGCATTTCTGACTTGTGATCATGTGGATTACAGATCTTTCACCTTCCGATCAAGGCGTATATAGACTTAGAAATATTTACTCTGAATTCATAAGTTTTTCCTATCACCAGTTTCTAAAATCGGACATTTGGCACCAGAAAACTCTCTTTGAGCGAATTCTCACCAATACACATGTAATTTACATTGTTTACATAACCGTGGAATTCCGTATTACGAGCATGTTTCATGCATCACGGATTCCTCAAACATGCACTTCTGAGTTGTGAACATGCGCATGACTGATGTTTCAAACACCAAACAAGTTACCTATGCACTCTGAAATATTTACTTTGACTTTGTAGCTTCTTCCTATCACCAGTTTCAAGAATCACACTTTGATCCCACAAAAACCCTCTTGGAGCGAATTCTTCCCTAGAGATATGTAATTTGAATCGATTCCATCTACATGATATTCCGTGTTCCGTACATGCTACATACATGACGGATTTGACAAACTTGCATTCCTGAGTTGAGAGCATGTGGATTACTAATCTTTCTTCCACTATAAATGGAATATTTTCATCTAGACACGTGTACACATTTTCACAAGTTTTCCCTAAAACCAGGTTCCAATTCGTGCATTTCTCACAGAAAAACAGTTCTGGAGCGATTTCCAACTAACAGATATGTAATTTACATGTATTCCAACAACATGTCATTCCGGGTTCCGTACATGCTACATGCATGACGGATTTGGCAATCATGCATTTCTGACTTGTGAGCATGTGGATTAAAATCTTTTCACCCTCCGAACCATGCGTATATAGACTTAGAATTATTTCCTCTGACTTCTTAGGTTTTTCCTATCACCAGGTTGTTATTTCGGACATTTGGCACCACAAAAAATTTTTGTGCGTATTCTCAACAATACACATGTAGTTTACATTTTTTACTAAACCAGAATTCCGTATTTCGAGCATGTTTCATGCATCATGGATTCTTCAAACATGCATTTCTGAGTTGCGAACATGCGTCTGACTGATGTTTTAACCACCAAACAAGTTACCTATGCACTATGAAATATTTACTTTGACTTCGTAGCTTCTGCTTATCACCAGTTTTAAGGATCACACTTTGATCCCAGAATAACATCTTGGAGCGAATTCTTCCCTAGAGATATGTAATTTGAATAGATTCCATCTACATGATATTCCGGGTTCCGTACATGCTACGTGTATGACGGTTTTGGCAATTATGCATTTCTGACTTGTGAGAATGTGGATTAAAGTCCTTTCACCCTCCGAACAAGGCGTATATAGCCTTAGAAATATTTCCTCTGACTTCATAGGTTTTTCCTATCACCAGGTTGTAAATTCGGACATTTGGCACCAGAAAAAATTCTTTGAGCGTATTCTCAACAATACACATGTAGTTTACATTGTTTACAAAACAAGAATTCCGTATTTCGAGCTTGTTTCATGCATCACGGATTCCTCAAACATGCATTTCTCAGTTGTGAACATGCGCATGACTGATGTTTCAACCACCAAACAAGTTACCTATGCACTCTGAAATATTTACTTTGACTTTGTAGCTTCTGCCTATCACCAGTTTCAAGAATCACACTTTGATCCCTGAATAACATCTTGGAGCGAATTCTTCCCTAGAGATATGTAATTTGAATAGTTTCCATCTACATGATATTCCGTGTTTCGTACATGCTACATATATGACGGATTCGACAAATGTACATTCCTGAGTTGAGGTCATCTGGATTACTAATCTTTCCTCCTCTATAAAAGTAATATTTTCATCTAGACACGTGTACACATTTTCACAAGCTTTCCCTAAAACCAGGTTCGAATTCGTGCATTTTTCACAAAAAATATTTCTGGAGCTATTTCCACCTAATAGGTATGTAATTTACATGAATTTCATCAACATGGCATTCCGGGTTCCGTACATGCTACATGCATAACGGATTCGGCAATCATGCATTTCTGACTTGTGAGCATGTGGATTACTGAGCTTTCATCCACCAAACAATGCGTATAATCACTTTGAATTATTTACTCTGACTTCATAGATTTTTCTATCACCAGGTTCTAAAATCGGACATCTGGCACCAGAAAACACTTTTTGAGCGAATTCTCACCAATACCCATGTAATTTACATTGTTTACATAACCATGGAATTCCGTATTACGAACATGTTTCATGCATCACGGATTCCTCAAACATGCACTTCTAAGTTGTGAACATGTGCATGACAGATGTTTCAACTACCAAACAAGTTACCTATGCACTCTGAAATATTTACTTTGACTTTGTAGCTTCTTCCTTTCACCACTTTCAAGAATCACACTTTGATTCCACAAAAACCCTCTTGGAGCGAACTCTTCCCTAGAGATATGTAATTTGAATCGATTCCATCTACATGATATTCCGTGTTCCGTACATGCTACATACATGACGGATTTGACAAACATGCATTCCTGAGTTGAGAGCATGTGGATTACTAATCTTTCATCCTCTATAAATGGAATATTTTCATCTAGACACGTGTACATATTTTCACAAGCTTTCCCTAACACCAGGTTCGAATTCGTGCATTTTTCACAGAAAAATAATTCTGGAACGATTTTCACCTAACAGATTTGTAATTTACATGTTTTCCAACAACATGGCATTCCGGGTTCCGTACATGCTACATGTATTACGGATTCGGCAATCATGCATTTCTGACTTGTGAGCATGTGGATTACAGATCTTTCACCTTCCGATCAAGGCGTATATAGACTTAGAAATATTTACTCTGAATTCATAAGTTTTTCCTATCACCAGTTTCTAAAATCGGACCTTTGGCACCAGAAAACCCTCTTTGAGCGAATTCTCACCAATACACATGTAATTTACATTGTTTACATAACCATGGAATTCCGTATTACGAGCATGTTTCATGAATCACGGATTCCTCAAACATGCACTTCTGAGTTGTGAACATGCGCATGACTGATGTTTCAACCACGAAACAAGTTACATATGCACTCTGAAATATTTACTTTGACTTTGTAGCTTCTTCCTATCACCAGTTTCAAGAATCACACTTTGATCCCACAAAAACCCTCTTGGAGCGAATTCTTCCCTAGAGATATGTAATTTGAATCGATTCCATCTACATGATATTCCGTGTTCCGTACATGCTACATACATGACGGATTTGACAAACTTGCATTCCTGAGTTGAGAGCATGTGGATTACTAATCTTTCTTCCACTATAAATGGAATATTTTCATCTAGACACGTGTACACATTTTCACAAGTTTTCCCTAAAACCAGGTTCCAATTCGTGCATTTCTCACAGAAAAACAGTTCTGGAGCGATTTCCACCTAACAGATATGTAATTTACATGTATTCCAACAACATGGCATTCCGGGTTCCGTACATGATACATGCATGACGGATTCGGCAATCATGCATTTCTGACTTGTGAGCATGTGGATTAAAATCTTTTCACCCTCCGAACCATGCGTATATAGACTTAGAAATATTTCCTCTGACTTCTTAGGTTTTTCCTATCACCAGGTTGTTATTTCGGACATTTGGCACCAGAGAAATTCTTTGTGCGTATTCTCAACAATACACATGTAGTTTACATTGTTTACTAAACCAGAATTCCGTATTTCGAGCATGTTTCATGCATCATGGATTCTTCAAAC
Organism: Vicugna pacos; assembly: GCF_048564905.1. Lineage (NCBI taxonomy): Eukaryota > Metazoa > Chordata > Mammalia > Artiodactyla > Camelidae > Vicugna > Vicugna pacos. The sequence continues at coordinate 35,760,303 of NW_027328741.1, read as the reverse complement.
ATGCATTTCTGAGTTGTGAACATGCGTATGACTGATGTTTCAACCACCAAACAAGTTACCTATGCACTATGAAATATTTAGTGTGACTTCGTAGCTTCTGCTTATCACCAGTTTTAAGAATCACACTTTGATCCCAGAATAACATCTTGGAGCGAATTCTTCCCTAGAGATATGTAATTTGAATAGTTTCCATCTACATGATATTCCGTGTTTCGTACATGCTACATATATGACGGATTCGACAAATGTACATTCCTGAGTTGAGGTCATCTGGATTACTAATCTTTCCTCATCTATAAAAGTAATATTTTCATCTAGACACGTGTACACATTTTCACAATCTTTCCCTAACACCAGGTTCGAATTCGTGCATTTTTCACAGAAAGATATTTCTGGAACAGTTTCCACCTAACAGATATGTAATTTACACATATTCCAACAACATGGCAATCCGGGTTCCGTACATGCTATGTGTATGACGGATTCGGCAATCATGCATTTCTGACTTGTGAGCATGTGGATAACAGATCTTTCACATTCCGATCAATGCGTATATAGACTTAGAAATATTTACTCTGAATTCATAAGTTTTTCCTATCACCAGTTTCTAAAATCGGACATTTGGCACCAGAAAACCCTCTTTGAGCGAATTCTCACCAATACACATGTAATTTACATTGTTTACATAACCATGGAATTCCGTATTACGAGCATGTTTCATGAATCACGGATTCCTCAAACATGCACTTCTGAGTTGTGAACATGCGCATGACTGATGTTTCAACCACCAAACAAGTTACCTATGCACTCTGAAATATTTACTTTGACTTTGTAGCTTCTTCCTATCACCAGTTTCAAGAATCACACTTTGATCCCACAAAAACCCTCTTGGAGCGAATTCTTCCCTAGAGATATGTAATTTGAATCGATTCCATCTACATGATATTCCGTGTTCCGTACATGCTACATACATGACGGATTTGACAAACTTGCATTCCTGAGTTGAGAGCATGTGGATTACTAATCTTTCTTCCACTATAAATGGAATATTTTCATCTAGACACGTGTACACATTTTCACAAGTTTTCCCTAAAACCAGGTTCCAATTCGTGCATTTCTCACAGAAAAACAGTTCTGGAGCGATTTCCAACTAACAGATATGTAATTTACATGTATTCCAACAACATGGCATTCCGGGTTCCGTACATGCTACATGCATGACGGATTCGGCAATCATGCATTTCTGACTTGTGAGCATGTGGATTAAAATCTTTTCACCCTCCGAACCATGCGTATATAGACTTAGAATTATTTCCTCTGACTTCTTAGGTTTTTCCTATCACTAGGTTGTTATTTCGGACATTTGGCACCAGAAAAAATTCTTTGTGCGTATTCTCAACAATACACATGTAGTTTACATTGTTTACTAAACCAGAATTCCGTATTTCGAGCATGTTTCATGCATCACGGATTCCTCAAACATGCATTTCTGAGTTGTGAACATGCGTATGACTGATGTTTCAACCACCAAACAAGTTACCTATGCACTATGAAATATTTACTTTGACTTCGTAGCTTCTGCTTATCACCAGTTTTAAGAATCACACTTTGATCCCAGAATAACATCTTGGAGCGAATTCTTCCCTAGAGATATGTAATTTGAATAGTTTCCATCTACATGATATTCCGTGTTTCGTACATGCTACATATATGACGGATTCGACAAATGTACATTCCTGAGTTGAGGTCATCTGGATTACTAATCTTTCCTCATCTATAAAAGTAATATTTTCATCTAGACACGTGTACACATTTTCACAATCTTTCCCTAACACCAGGTTCGAATTCGTGCATTTTTCACGAAAGATATTTCTGGAACAGTTTCCACCTAACAGATATGTAATTTACATGTATTCCAAAAACATGGGAATCCGGGTTCCGTACATGCTATGTGTATGACGGATTCGGCAATCATGCATTTCTGACTTGTAAGCATGTGGATTACAGATCTTTCACCATCCGAACAAGGCGTATAAAGACTTAGAAATATTTACTCTGACTTCATAATTTTTTCCTATCACCAGGTTCTAAAATCGGACATTTGGCACAAGAAAACACTCTTTGGGCGAATTCTCACCAATAACCATGTAATTTACATTGTTTACATAACCATGGAATTCCGTATTACGAGCATGTTTCATGCATCACGGATTCCTCAAACATGCACTTCTGAGTTGTGAACATGCGCATGACTGATGTTTCAACCACCAAACAAGTTACCTATGCACTCTGAAATATTTACTTTGACTTTGTAGCTTCTTCCTATCACCAGTTTCAAGAATCACACTTTGATACCACAAAAACCCTGTTGGAGCGAATTCTTCCCTAGAGATATTTAATTTGAATCGATTCCATCTACATGATATTCCGGGTCCAGTACATGCTACGTGTATGACGGTTTTGGCAATTATGCTTTTTTGACTTGTGAGAATGTGGATTAAAGTCCTTTCACCCTCCGAACAAGGCGTATATAGCCTTAGAAATATTTCCTCTGACTTCATAGGTTTTTCCTATCACCAGGTTGTAAATTCGGACATTTGGCACCAGAAAAAATTCTTTGAGCGTATTCTCAACAATACACATGTAGTTTACATTGTTTACAAAACAAGAATTCCGTATTTCGAGCATGTTTCATGCATCACGGATTCCTCAAACATGCATTTCTTAGTTGTGAACATGCGCATGACTGATGTTTCAACCACCAAACAAGTTACCTAGGCACTCTGAAATATTTACTTTGACTTTGTAGCTTCTGCCTATCACCAGTTTCAAGAATCACACTTTGATCCCAGAATAACATCTTGGAGCGAATTCTTCCCTAGAGATATGTAATTTGAATAGTTTCCAACTACATGATATTCCGTGTTTCGTACATGCTACATATATGACGGATTCGACAAATATACATTCCTGAGTTGAGGTCATCTGGATTACTAATCTTTCCTCCTCTATAAAAGTAATATTTTCATCTAGACACGTGTACACATTTTCACAAGCTTTCCCTAAAACCAGGTTCGAATTCGTGCATTTTTCACAAAAAATATTTCTGGAGCTATTTCCACCTAATAGGTATGTAATTTACATGAATTCCATCAACATGGCATTCCGGGTTCCGTACATGCTACATGCATAACGGATTCGGCAATCATGCATTTCTGACTTGTGTGCATGTGGATTACTGAGCTTTCATCCACCAAACAATGCGTATAATCACTTAGAATTATTTACTCTGACTTCATAGATTTTTCTATCACCAGGTTCTAAAATCGGACATCTGGAACCAGAAAACACTTTTTGAGCAAATTCTCTCAAATACACATGTAATTTACATTGTTTACATAACCATGGAATTCCGTATTACGAACATGTTTCATGCATCACGGATTCCTCAAACATGCACTTCTGTGTTGTGAACATGCGCATGACTGATGTTTCTAACACCAAACAAGTTACCTATGCTCTATGAAATATTTATTTTGACTTTGTAGCTTCTGCCTATCACCAGTTTCAAGTATCACACTTTGATCCCACGAAAACCCTCTTGGTGCGAATTCTACCCTAGAGATATGTAATTTGACTAGATGCCATCTACATGATATTCCGTTTTCCGTACATGCTACATACATGACGGATTTGACAAACATGCATTCCTGAGTTGAGAGCATGTGGATTACTAATCTTTCATCCTCTATAAAATTAATATTTTCATCTAGACACATGTACACATTTTCACAAGCTTTCCCAAAAACCAGGTTCGAATTCGTGCATTTTTCACAGAAAAATAGTTCTGGAGCGATTTCCACCTAACAGATATGTAATTTACATGTATTCCAACAACATGGCATTCCGGGTTCCGTACATGCTACATGTATGAAGGATTTGGCAATCATGCATTTCTGACTTGTGAGCATTTGGATTAGTGACCATTCATCCACCAAACAATGCGTATATACACTTAGAATAATTTATTCTGACTTCATAGATTTTTCTATCACCAGGATCTAAAATCGGACATCTGGTACCAGAAAACACTCTTTGAGTGAATTCTCACAAATACACATGTAATTTACATTGTTTACATAACCATGGAATTCCGTATTACGAACATGTTTCATGCATCACGGATTCCTCAAACATGCACTTCTGAGTTGTGAACATGCGCATGACTGATGTTTCAACCACCAAACAAGTTACATATGCACTCTGAAATATTTACTTTGACTTTGTAGCTTCTGCCTATCACCAGTTTCAAGAATCACACTTTGATCCCACAAAAACCCTCTTGGAGCGAATTCTTCCCTAGAGAAATGTAATTTGAATCGATTCCATCTACATGATATTCCGTGTTCCGTACATGCTACATACATGACGGATTTGACAAACATGTATTCCTGAGTTGAGAGCATGTGAATTACTAATCTTTCATACTCTATAAAAGGAATATTTTCATCTAGACACGTGTACACATTTTCAGAATTTTTCCCTAACACCAGGTTCGAATTCATGCATTTTTCAAAAAAAATAGTTCTGGAACGATTTCCACCTAACAGATATGTAATTTACATGTATTCCAACAACATGGCATTCCGGGTTCCGTACATGCTACATGTATGACGGATTTGGCAATCATGCATTTCTGACTTGTGAGCATGTGGATTACAGATCTTAAATCCTCCAAACAATGCGTATATAGACTTAGAAATATTTACTCTGACTTCATAAGTTTTTCCTATCACCAGGTTCTAAAATCGGACATTTGGCACCAGAAAAATCTCTTTGAGCGAATTCTCACCAATACCCATGTAATTTACATTGTTTACATAACCATGGAATTCCGTATTACGAACATGTTTCATGCATCACGGATTCCTCAAACATGCACTTCTAAGTTGTGAACATGTGCATGACAGATGTTTCAACTACCAAACAAGTTACCTATGCACTCTGAAATATTTACTTTGACTTTGTAGCTTCTTCCTTTCACCACTTTCAAGAATCACACTTTGATTCCACAAAAACCCTCTTGGAGCGAACTCTTCCCTAGAGATATGTAATTTGAATCGATTCCATCTACATGATATTCCGTGTTCCGTACATGCTACATACATGACGGATTTGACAAACATGCATTCCTGAGTTGAGAGCATGTGGATTACTAATCTTTCATCCTCTATAAATGGAATATTTTCATCTAGACACGTGTACACATTTTCTCAAGCTTTCCCTAAAACCAGGTTCGAATTCGTGCATTTTTCACAGAAAAATAATTCTGGAACGATTTTCACCTAACAGATTTGTAATTTACATGTATTACAACAACATGGCATTCCGGGTTCCGTACATGCTACATGTATTACGGATTCGGCAATCATGCATTTCTGACTTGTGAGCATGTGGATTACAGATCTTTCACCTTCCGATCAAGGCGTATATAGACTTAGAAATATTTACTCTGAATTCATAAGTTTTTCCTATCACCAGTTTCTAAAATCGGACCTTTGGCACCAGAAAACCCTCTTTGAGCGAATTCTCACCAATACACATGTAATTTACATTGTTTACATAACCATGGAATTCCGTATTACGAGCATGTTTCATGAATCACGGATTCCTCAAATATGCACTTCTGAGTTGTGAACATGCGCATGACTGATGTTTCAACCACCAAACAAGTTACCTATGCATTCTGAAATATTTACTTTGACTTTGTAGCTTCTTCCTATCACCAGTTTCAAGAATCACACTTTGATCCCACAAAAACCCTCTTGGAGCGAATTCTTCCCTAGAGATATGTAATTTGAATCGATTCCATCTACATGATATTCCGTGTTCCGTACATGCTACATACATGATGGATTTGACAAACTTGCATTCCTGAGTTGAGAGCATGTGGATTACTAATCTTTCTTCCACTATAAATGGAATATTTTCATCTAGACACGTGTACACATTTTCACAAGTTTTCCCTAAAACCAGGTTCCAATTCGTGCATTTCTCACAGAAAAACAGTTCTGGAGCGATTTCCACCTAACAGATATGTAATTTACATGTATTCCAACAACATGGCATTCCGGGTTCCGTACATGCTACATGCATGACGGATTCGGCAATCATGCATTTCTGACTTGTGAGCATGTGGATTAAAATTTTTTCACCCTCCGAACCATGCGTATATAGACTTAGAATTATTTCCTCTGACTTCTTAGATTTTTCCTATCACCAGGTTGTTATTTCGGACATTTGACACCAGAGAAAATTCTTTGTGCGTATTCTCAACAATACACATGTAGTTTACATTGTTTACTAAACTAGAATTCCGTATTTCGAGCATGTTTCATGCATCATGGATTCTTCAAACATGCATTTCTGAGTTGTGAACATGCGTATGACTGATGTTTCAACCACCAAACAAGTTACCTATGCACTATGAAATATTTAGTGTGACTTCGTAGCTTCTGCTTATCACCAGTTTTAAGAATCACACTTTGATCCCAGAATAACATCTTGGAGCGAATTCTTCCCTAGAGATATGTAATTTGAATAGATTCCATCTACATGATATTCCGTGTTTCGTACATGTTACATATATGACGGATTCGACAAATGTACATTCCTGAGTTGAGGTCATCTGGATTACTAATCTTTCCTCATCTATAAAAGTAATATTTTCATCTAGACACGTGTACACATTTTCACAATCTTTCCCTAACACCAGGTTCGAATTCGTGCATTTTTCACAGAAAGATATTTCTGGAACAGTTTCCAACTAACAGATATGTAATTTACATATATTCCAACAACATGGCAATCCGGGTTCCGTACATGCTATGTGTATGACGGATTCGGCAATCATGCATTTCTGACTTGTGAGCATGTGGATTACAGATCTTTCACATTCCGATCAATGCGTATATAGACTTAGAAATATTTACTCTGAATTCATAAGTTTTTCCTATCAACAGTTTCTAAAATCGGACATTTGGCACCAGAAAACCCTCTTTGAGCGAATTCTCACCAATACACATGTAATTTACATTGTTTACATAACCATGGAATTCCGTATTACGAGCATGTTTCATGAATCACGGATTCCTCAAACATGCACTTCTGAGTTGTGAACATGCGCATGACTGATGTTTCAACCACCAAACAAGTTACATATGCACTCTGAAATATTTACTTTGACTTTGTAGCTTCTTCCTATCACCAGTTTCAAGAATCACACTTTGATCCCACAAAAACCCTCTTGGAGCGAATTCTTCCCTAGAGATATGTAATTTGAATCGATTCCATCTACATGATATTCCGTGTTCCGTACATGCTACATACATGACGGATTTGACAAACTTGCATTCCTGAGTTGAGAGCATGTGGATTACTAATCTTTCTTCCACTATAAATGAAATATTTTCATCTAGACACGTGTACACATTTTCACAAGTTTTCCCTAAAACCAGGTTCCAATTCGTGCATTTCTCACAGAAAAACAGTTCTGGAGCGATTTCCAACTAACAGATATGTAATTTACATGTATTCCAACAACATGGCATTCCGGGTTCCGTACATGCTACATGCATGACGGATTCGGCAATCATGCATTTCTGACTTGTAAGCATGTGGATTACAGATCTTTCACCATCCGAACAAGGCTTATAAAGACTTAGAAATATTTACTCTGACTTCATAATTTTTTCCTATCACCAGGTTCTAAAATCGGACATTTGGCACAAGAAAACCCTCTTTGGGCGAATTCTCACCAATAAACATGTAATTTACATTGTTTACATAACCATGGAATTCCGTATTACGAACATGTTTCATGCATCACGGATTCCTCAAACATGCACTTCTGAGTTGTGAACATGCGCATGACTGATGTTTCAACCACCAAACAAGTTACCTATGCACTCTGAAATATTTACTTTGACTTTGTAGCTTCTGCCTATCACCAGTTTCAAGAATCACACTTTGATCCCACAAAAACCCTCTTGGAGCGAATTCTTCCATAGAGAAATGTAATTTGAATCGATTCCATCTACATGATATTCCGTGTTCCGTACATGCTACATACATGACGGATTTGACAAACATGTATTCCTGAGTTGAGAGCATGTGAATTACAAATCTTTCATACTCTATAAAAGGAATAATTTCATCTAGACACGTGTACACATTTTCAGAATTTTTCCCTAACACCAGGTTCGAATTCATGCATTTTTCAAAAAAAATAGTTCTGGAACGATTTCCACCTAACAGATATGTAATTTACATGTATTCCAACAACATGGCATTCCGGGTTCCGTACATGCTACATGTATGACGGTTTTGGCAATCATGCATTTCTGACTTGTGAGCATGTGGATTACAGATCTTTCATCCTCCAAACAATGCGTATATAGACTTAGAAATATTTACTCTGACTTCATAAGTTTTTCCTATCACCAGTTTCTAAAATCGGACATTTGGCACCAGAAAACCCTCTTTGAGCGAATTCTCACCAATACACATGTAATTTACATTGTTTACATAACCATGGAATTCCGTATTACGAGCATGTTTCATGCATCACGGATTCCTCAAACATGCACTTCTGAGTTGTGAACATGCGCATGACTGATGTTTCAACCACCAAACAAGTTACCTATGCACTCTGAAATATTTACTTTGACTTTGTAGCTTCTTCCTATCACCAGTTTCAAGAATCACACTTTGATCCCACAAAAACCCTCTTGGAGCGAATTCTTCCCTAGAGATATGTAATTTGAATCGATTCCATCTACATGATATTCCGTGTTCCGTACATGCTACATACATGACGGATTTGACAAACTTGCATTCCTGAGTTGAGAGCATGTGGATTACTAATCTTTCTTCCACTATAAATGGAATATTTTCATCTAGACACGTGTACACATTTTCACAAGTTTTCCCTAAAACCAGGTTCCAATTCGTGCATTTCTCACAGAAAAACAATTCTGGAGCGATTTCCACCTAACAGATATGTAATTTACATGTATTCCAACAACATGGCATTCCGGGTTCCGTACATGCTATGTGTATGACGGATTCGGCAATCATGCATTTCTGACTTGTAAGCATGTGGATTACAGATCTTTCACCATCCGAACAAGGCGTATAAAGACTTAGAAATATTTACTCTGACTTCATAATTTTTTCCTATCACCAGGTTCTAAAATCGGACATTTGGCACAAGAAAACACTCTTTGGGCGAATTCTCACCAATAACCATGTAATTTACATTGTTTACATAACCATGGAATTCCGTATTACAAGCATGTTTCATGCATCACGGATTCCTCAAACATGCACTTCTGAGTTGTGAACATGCGCATGACTGATGTTTCAACCACCAAACAAGTTACCTATGCACTCTGAAATATTTACTTTGACTTTGTAGCTTCTTCCTATCACCAGTTTCAAGAATCACACTTTGATACCACAAAAACCCTGTTGGAGCGAATTCTTCCCTAGAGATATTTAATTTGAATCGATTCCATCTACATGATATTCCGGGTCCCGTACATGCTACGTGTATGACGGTTTTGGCAATTATGCATTTCTGACTTGTGAGAATGTGGATTAAATTCCTTTCACCCTCCGAATAAGGCGTATATAGCCTTAGAAATATTTCCTCTGACTTCATAGGTTTTTCCTATCACCAGTTTGTAAATTCGGACATTTGGCACCAGAAAAATTTCTTTGAACGTATTCTCAACAATACACATGTAGTTTACATTGTTTACAAAACAAGAATTCCGTATTTCGAGCATGTTTCATGCATCACGGATTCCTCAAACATGCATTTCTTAGTTGTGAACATGCGCATGACTGATGTTTCAACCACCAAACAAGTTACCTAGGCACTCTGAAATATTTACTTTGACTTTGTAGCTTCTGCCTATCACCAGTTTCAAGAATCACACTTTGATCCCAGAATAACTTCTTGGAGCGAATTCTTCCCTAGAGATATGTAATTTGAATAGTTTCCATCTACATGATATTCCGTGTTTCGTACATGCTACATATATGACGGATTCGACAAATGTACATTCCTGAGTTGAGGTCATCTGGATTACTAATCTTTCCTCCTCTATAAAAGTAATATTTTCATCTAGACACGTGTACACATTTTCACAAGCTTTCCCTAAAACCAGGTTCGAATTCGTGCATTTTTCACAAAAAATATTTCTGGAGCTATTTCCACCTTATAGGTATGTAATTTACATGAATTCCATCAACATGGCATTCCGGGTTCCGTACATGCTACATGCATAACGGATTCGGCAATCATGCATTTCTGACTTGTGTGCATGTGGATTACTGAGCTTTCATCCACCAAACAATGCGTATAATCACTTAGAATTATTTACTCTGACTTCATAGATTTTTCTATCACCAGGTTCTAAAATCGGACATCTGGAACCAGAAAACACTTTTTGAGCAAATTCTCACAAATACACATGTAATTTACATTGTTTACATAACCATGGAATTCCGTATTACGAACATGTTTCATGCATCACGGATTCCTCAAACATGCACTTCTGTGTTGTGAACATGCGCATGACTGATGTTTCTAACACCAAACAAGTTACCTATGCTCTATGAAATATTTATTTTGACTTTGTAGCTTCTGCCTATCACCAGTTTCAAGTATCACACTTTGATCCCACGAAAACCCTCTTGGTGCGAATTCTACCCTAGAGATATGTAATTTGACTAGATGCCATCTACATGATATTCCGTTTTCCGTACATGCTACATACATGACGGATTTGACAAACATGCATTCCTGAGTTGAGAGCATGTGGATTACTAATCTTTCATCCTCTATAAAATTAATATTTTCATCTAGACACATGTACACATTTTCACAAGCTTTCCCAAAAACCAGGTTCGAATTCGTGCATTTTTCACAGAAAAATAGTTCTGGAGCGATATCCACCTAACAGATATGTAATTTACATGTATTCCAACAACATGGCATTCCGGGTTCTGTACATGCTACATGCATGACGGATTCGGCAATCATGCATTTCTGACTTGTAAGCATGTGGATTACAGATCTTTCACCATCCGAACAAGGCGTATAAAGACTTAGAAATATTTACTCTGACTTCATAATTTTTTCCTATATCCAGGTTCTAAAATCGGACATTTGGTACGAGAAAACACTCTTTGAGCGAATTCTCACCAATAACCATGTAATTTACATTGTTTACATAACCATGGAATTCCGTATTACAAGCATGTTTCATGCATCACGGATTCCTCAAACATGCACTTCTGAGTTGTGAACATGCGCATGACTGATGTTTCTAACACCAAACAAGTTACCTATGCTCTATGAAATAATTATTTTGACTTTGTAGCTTCTGCCTATCACCAGTTTCAAGAATCACACTTTGATCCCACAAAAACCCTCTTGGTGCGAATTCTACCCTAGAGATATGTAATTTGACTAGATGCCATCTACATGATATTCCGTGTTCCGTACATGCTACATACATGACGGATTTGACAAAGATGCATTCCTGAGTTGAGAGCATGTGGATTACTAATCTTTCATCCACTATATATGGAAGATTTTCATCTAGACACGTGTACACATTTTCACAAGTTTTCCCTAAAACCAGGTTCGAATTCGTGCATTTTTCACAGAAATATTGTTCTGGAGCGATTTCCACCTAACAGATATGTAATTTACATGTATTCCAACAACATGGCATTTCGGGTTCCGTAAATGCTACATGCATGACTAATTATGCAATCATGCATTTCTGACTTGTGAGCATGTGGATTAGTGACCTTTCATCCACTAAAAAATGCGTATATACACTTAGAATTATTTACCCTGACTTCGTAGATTTTTCTATCACCAGGTTCTAAAATCGGATATCTGGCACCAGAAAAGACTCTTTGAGTGAATTCTCACAAATACACATGTAATTTACCTTGTTTACATAACCATGGAATTCCGTATTGCGAACATGTTTCATGCATCACGGATTCCTCAAACATGCACTTCTGAGTTGTGAACATGCGCATGACTGATGTTTCAACCACCAAACAAGTTACCTATGCACTCTGAAATATTTACTGTGACTTTGTATCTTCTGCCTATCACCAGTGTCAAGAATCACACTTTGATCCCACAAAAACCCTCTTGGAGCGAATTCTTCCCTAGAGATATGTAATTTGAATCGATTCCATCTACATGATATTCCGTGTTCCGTACATGCTACATACATGACGGATTTGACAAAAATGTATTCCTGAGTTGAGAGCATGTGGATTACTAATCTTTCATCCTCTATAAAAGGAATATTTTCATCTAGACACATGTACACATTTTCAGAAGTTTTCCCTAACACCAGGTTCGAATTCGTGCATTATTCACAGAAAAATAGTTCTGGAACGATTTCCACCTAACAGATATGTAATTTACATGTATTCCAACAACATGGCATTCCGGGTTCCGTACATGCTACATGTATGACGGATTTGGCAATCATGCATTTCTGACATGTGAGCATGTGGATTACAGATCTTTCATCATCCGAACAAGGCGTATATAGACTTAGAAATATTTACGCTGACTTCATAAGTTTTTCCTATCACCAGGTTCTAAAATCGGACATTTGGCACCAGAAAACACTCTTTGAGCGAATTCTCAACAATACACATGTAATTCATATTGTTTACATAACCATGGAATTCCGTATTACGAGCATGTTTCATGCATCACGGATTCCTCAAACATGCACTTCTGAGTTGTTAACATGTGCATGACTGATGTTTCAACCACCAAACAAGTTACATATGCACTCTGAAATATTTACTTTGACTTTGTAGCTTCTGCCTATCACCAGTTTCAAGAATCACACTTTGATCCCACAAAAACACTCTTGGAGCGAATTCTTCCCTAGAGATATGTAATTTGAATCGATTCCATCTACATGATATTCCGTGTTCCGTACATGCTACATACATGACGGATTTGACAAACATGTATTCCTGAGTTGAGAGCATGTGGATTACTATTCTTTCATCCTCTATAAAAGGAATATTTTCATCTAGACACGTGTACACATTTTCAGATTTTTTCCCTAACACCAGGTTCGACTTCGTGCATTTTTCACAGAAAAATAGTTCTGGAGCGATTTCCACCTAACAGATATGTAATTTACATGTATTCCAACAACATGGCATTCCGGGTTCCATACATGCTACATGCATGATGGATTAGGCAATCATGCATTTCTGACTTGTGAGCATGTGGATTACTGACCTTTCATCCACCAAAAAATGCGTATATACACTTAGAATTATTTCCTCTGACTTCAGAGATTTTTCCTATCACCAGGTTGTAATTTCGGACATTTGGCACCAGAAAAAATTCTTTGAGCGTATTCTCAACAATACACATGTTGTTTACATTGTTTACTAAACCAGAATTCCGTATTTCGAGCATGTTTCATGCATCACGGATTCTTCAAACATGCATTTCTGAGTTGTGAACATGCGTATGACTGATGTTTCAACCACCAAACAAGTTACCTATGCACTATGAAATATTTACTTTGACTTCGTAGCTTCTGCTTATCACCAGTTTTAAGAATCACACTTTGATCCCAGAATAAAATCTTGGAGCGAATTCTTCCCTAGAGATATGTAATTTGAATAGATTCCATCTACATGATATTCCGTGTTTCGTACATGTTACATATATGACGGATTCGACAAATGTACATTCCTGAGTTGAGGTCATCTGGATTACTAATCTTTCCTCATCTATAAAAGTAATATTTTCATCTAGACACGTGTACACATTTTCACAATCTTTCCCTAACACCAGGTTCGAATTGGTGCATTTTTCACAGATAGATATTTCTGGAACAGTTTCCACCTAACAGATATGTAATTTACATGTATTCCAACAACATGGCATTCCGGGTTCCGTACATGCTACATGTATGACGGATTTGGCAATCATGCATTTCTGACATGTGAGCATGTGGATTACAGATCTTTCATCATCCGAACAAGGCGTATATAGTCTTAGAAATATTTACTCTGACTTCATAAGTTTTTCCTATCACCAGGTTCTAAAATCGTACATTTGGCACCAGAAAACCCTCTTTGAGCGAATTCTCACCAATACACTTGTAATTTACATTGTTTACATAACCATGGAATTCCGTATTACGAGCATGTTTCATGCATCACGGATTCCTCAAACATGCACTTCTGAGTTGTGAACATGCGCATGACTGATGTTTCAAACAGCAAACAAGTTACCTATGCACTCTGAAATATTTACTTTGACTTTGTAGCTTCTTCCTATCACCAGTTTCAAGAATCACATTTTGATCCCACAAAAACCCTCTTGGAGCGAATTCTTCCCTAGAGATATGTAATTTGAATCGATTCCATCTACATGATATTCCGTGTTCCGTACATGCTACATACATGACGGATTTGACAAACATGCATTCCTGAGTTGAGAGCATGTGGATTACTAATCTTTCATCCTGTATAAATGGAATATTTTCATCAAGACACGTGTACACATTTTCACAAGTTTTCCCTAAAACCAGGTTCGAATTCGTGCATTTCTCACAGAAAAACAATTCTGGAGCGATTTCCACCTAACAGATATGTAATTTACATGTATTCCAACAACATGGCATTCCGGGTTCCGTACATGCTACATGTATGATGGATTCGGCAATCATGCATTTCTGACTTGTGAGCATGTGGATTACAGATCTTTCACCCTCCGAACAAGGCGTATATAGAATTAGAAATATTTACTAAGACTTCATAAATTTTTCCTATCACCAGGTTCTAAAATCGGACATTTGGCACCAGAAAACACTCTTTGAGCGAATTGTCACCAATACACATGTAATTTACATTGTTTACATAACCATGGAATTCCGTATTATGAACATGTTTCATGCATCACGGATTCCTCAAACATGCACTTCTGAGTTGTGTATATGCGCATGACTGATGTTTCAACCACCAAACAATTTACCTATGCACTCTGAAATATTTACTTAGACTTCGTAGCTTCTTCCTATCACCAGTTTCAAGAATCACACTTTGATCCCACAAAAACCCTCTTGGAGCGAATTCTACCCTAGAGATATGTAATTTGAATAGATCCCATCTAAATGATATTCCGTGTTTCGTTCATGCTACATATAGGATGGATTCGACAAACATATATTCCTGAGTTGAGTTCATCTGGATTACCAATCTTTCATCCTCTATAAAAGGAATATTTTCATCTAGACCCGTGTACAAATTTTCACAAGCTTTCCCTAACACCAGGTTCGAATTCGTGCATTTTTCACAGAAAAATTGTTCTGGAGCGATTTCCACCTTATAGGTATGTAATTTACATGAATTCCATTAACATGGCATTCTGGGTTCCGTACATGCTACATGTGTGACCGATTCGGCTATCATGCGTTTCTGACTTGTGAACATGTGGATTACTGACCTTTCATCCACCAAACAATGTGTATATTCACTTAGAAATATTAAGTCTGCTTTCATAGGTTTTTCCTATCACCAGTTTCTAAAAGCGGACTTTTAGCACCAGAAAACTCTCTTTGAGCGTATACTCATGAATGCACATGTAATTTACATTGTTTACATAACCATGGATTTCCGTATTACGAACATGATTCATGCATCACGGATTCCTCAAACATGCATTTCTGAGTTGTGAACATGTGCATGACTGATGTTTCAAACACCAAACAAGTTACATATGCACTCTGAAATATTTACTTTGACTTTGCAGCTTCTTCCTATCACCAGTTTCAGGAATCACACTTTGATCCCAGAAAAACCCTTTTGGAGCCAATTTTACCCTAGAGATATCTAATTTGAATTGATTTCATCTACATGATATTCCGTTTCCCGTATATGCTACATACATGACGGATTCGAAAAACATGCATTCCTGATCGGAGAGCATGTGGATTATTAATCTTTCATTCTCTATTAAAGGAATATTTTCATCGAGACACGTGTACACATTTTCACAAGCTTTCCCTAAAACCAGGATCTAATTCGTGCATTTTTCACAGAAGAAAAGTTCTGGAGCGATTTCCACCTAACAGATATGTAATTTACATGAATTCCATGAACATGGCATTCCTGGTTCTGTACATGCTACCTGTATGACGGATTTGGCAATCATGCGTTTCTGACTTGTGAGCATGTGGATTACTGACCTTTCATCCACCAAACAAGGCGTATATAGACTTAGAAATATTTACTCTGACATCATAGGTTTTTCCTATCACCAGGTTCTAAAATCGGACATTTGGCACAAGAAAACACTCTATGAGCGAATTCTCACCAATACACATGTTATTTCCATTGTTTACATAACCATGGAATTCCGTTTTATGAACAGGTTTCCTGCATCACGGATTCCTCAAACATGAATTTCTGAGTTGTGAACATGTGCATGACTGAATTTTCAAACACCAAACAAGTTACCTATGCACTCTGAAATATTTACTTTGACTTTGTAGCTTCTTCCAATCACCAGTTTGAAGAATCAAACTTTGATCCCACAAAAACCTTCTTGGACCGAATTCTTCCTTAGAGATACGTACTTTGAATAGTTTACATCAACATAATATTCCTTGTTCCGTACATGCTACATACATGACGAATTCGAGAAACATGCATTCCTGATTTGAGGGCATCTGAATTACCAATCTTTCATCCTCTATAAATGGTATATTTTCATCTAGACACGTGTACACATTTTCACAAGCTTTCCCTAACACCAGGTTCTAATTCGTGCATTTTTCACAGAAGAAAATTTCTGGAGCGACTTCCACCTAAAAGATATGTAATTTACATGAATTCCATCAACATGGCATTCCGGGTTCTGTACATTCTACATGCATGACGGATTCAGCAACAATGTGTTTCTGACTTGTGAGCATGTGGATTACTGACCTTTCGTCCACCAAGCAAGGCGTATATTCACTTAGAAATATTAAGTTTGTCTTCATAGGTTTTTCCTATCACCAGGTTCCAAAATCGGACATTTGTCATCAGAAAACACTCTTTGAGCGAATTCTCACCAATACACATGTAATTTACATTCTTTACATAACCATGGAATTCCGTATTACCAACATGTTTCATGCATCACGGATTCCTCAAAAATGCATTTCTGAGTTGTGTACATGCGCATGACTGATGTTTCAACCACCAAACAGGTTACCTATGCACTCTGAAATATTTACTTTGACTTCGTAGCTTCTTCCTATCACCAGCTTCAAGAATCACACTTTGATCCCAGAAAAACCCTCTTGGAGCGAATTCTACCCTAGAGATATGTAATTTGAATAGATCCCATCTAAATGATATTCCGTGTTTCGTTCATGCTACATAGATGATGGATTCGACAAACATATATTCCTGAGTTGAGTTCATATGGATTACCAATCTTTCATCCTCTATAAAAGGAATATTTTCATCTAGACACATGTACAAATTTTCACAAGCTTTCCCTAACACCAGGTTCGAATTCGTGCATTTTTCACAGAAAAATTGTTCTGGAGCGATTTCCACCTTATAGGTATGTAATTTACATGAATTCCTTCAACATGGCATTCCGGGTTCCGTACATGCTACATGTGTGATGGATTCGGCTATCATGCATTTCTGACTTGTGAGCATGTGGATTACTGACCTTTCATCCACCAAACAAGGTGTATATTCACTTAGAAATATTAAGTCTGCCTTCATAGGTTTTTCCTATCACCAGTTCCTAAAAGCGGACATTTGGCACCAGAAAACACTCTTTGAACGAATTCTCGGCAATACACATTTAATTTACATTGTTTACATAACCATGGCATTCCGTTTTCCTAATATGTTTCATGCATTACGGATTCCTCAAACATGAATTTCTGAGTTGTAAACTTGCGCATGACTGATGTTTCAAACACCAAACATGTTACATATGCACTCTGAAATATTTACTTTGACTTCGTAGCTTCTTCCTATCACCAGTTTTAAGAATCACACTTTGATCCCACAAAAACCCTCTTGAAGCGAATTCTTCCCTAGAGATATGTAATTTGAATTGATTCCATCTACATGATATTCCGTGTTCCGTACATGCTACATACATGACGCATTCGACAAACATGCATTCCTGAGTTGAGGGCATCTGGATTATTAATCTTTCATGAAAAGGAATATTTTCATCTAGACCCTTGTACAAATTTTAACAAGATTTCCCTAACAACAGGTTCTAATTCGTGCATTTTTCACAGAAGAAACGTTCTGGAGCGATTTCCACCTAACAGATATGTAATTTACATGAATACCATCAACATTGCCTTCCGGGTTCCGTACATGCTACATGCATGACGGATTCGGCAATCATGAGTTTCTGACTTGTGAGCATGTGGATTACTGACCTTTCATCCACCAAACAAGGCGTATATAGACTTAGAAATATTTATTCTGACATCATAGGTTTTTCCTATCACCAGGTTCTAAAATCGGACATTTGGCACAAGAAAACACTCTTTGAGCGAATTCTCACCAATACACATGTTATTTCCATTGTTTACATAACCATGGAATTCCGTATTATGAACAGGTTTCCTGCATCACGGATTCCTCAAACATGAATTTCTGAGTTGTGAACATGTACATGACTGAAGTTTCAAACACCAAACATGTTACCTATGCACTCTGAAATATTTACTTTGACTTTGTAGCTTCTTCCTATCACCAGTTTGAAGAATCACACTTTGATCCCACAAAAACCCTCTTGGACCGAATTCTTCCTTAGAGATACGTACTTTGAATAGTTTACATCTACATAATATTCCTTGTTCCGTACATGCTACATACATGACGGATGCGACAAACATGCATTCCTGAGTTGAGGGCATCTGAATTACCAATCTTTCATCCTCTATAAATGGTATATTTTCATCTAGACACGTGTACACATTTTTACAAGCTTTCCCTAACACCAGGTTCTAATTCGTGCATTTTTCTCAGAAGAAAAATTCTGGTGCGACTTCCACCTAAAAGATATGTAATTTACATGAATTCCATCAACATGGCATTCCGGGTTCTGTACATGCTACATGCATGATGGATTCAGCAACAATGTTTTTCTGACATGTGAGCATGTGGATTACTGACCTTTCGTCCACCAAGCAAGGCGTATATTCACTTAGAAATATTTAGTTTTACTTCATAGGTTTTTCCTATCACCAGGTTACAAAATCGGACATTTGTCATCAGAAAACACTCTTTGAGCGAATTCTCACCAATACACATGTAATCTTCATTCTTTAAATAACCATGGAATTCCGTATTACGAACATGTTTCATGCATCACGGATTCTTCAAAAATGCATTTCTGAGTTGTGTACATGCGCATGACTGATGTTTCAAACACCAAACAAGTTACCTATGCACTCTGAAATATTTACTTTGACTTCGTAGCTTCTTCCTATCACCAGTTTCAAGAATCACACTTTGATCCCTCAAAAACCCTCTTGGAGCGAATTCTACCCTAGAGATATGTAATTTGAATAGGTACCTTCTAAATGATATTCCGTGTTTCGTTCATGCTACATATATGATGGATTCGACAAACATATATTCCTGAGTTGAGTTCATCTGGATTACCAATCTTTCATCCTCTATAAAAGGAATATTTTCATCTAGACACATGTACAAATTTTCACAAGCTTTCCCTAATACCAGGTTCGAATTCGTGCATTTTTCACAGAAAAATTGTTTTGGAGCGATTTCCACCTTATAGGTATGTAATTTACATGAATTCCTTCAACATGGCATTCCGGGTTCCGTACATGATACATGTGTGATGGATTCGGCTATCATGCGTTACTGACTTGTGAACATGTGGATTGCTGACCTTTCATCCACCAAACAAGGTGTATATTCACTTCGAAATATTAAGTCTGCCTTCATAGGTTTTTCCTATCACCAGTTTCTAAAAGCGGACATTTGGCACCAGAAAACACTCTTTGAAAGAATTCTCGCCAATACACATTTAATTTACATTGTTTACATAACCATGGCATTCCGTATTCCAAATATGTTTCATGCATCACGTATTTCTCAAACATGAATTTCTGAGTTGTAAACTTGCGCATGACTGATGTTTCAAACACCAAACAAGTTACCTATGCACTCTGAAATATTTACTTTGACTTTGTAGCTTCTTCCTATCACCAGTTTCAAGAATCACACTTTGATACCACAAAAACCCTGTTGGAGCGAATTCTTCCCTAGAGACATTTAATTTGAATCGATTCCATCTACATGATATTCCGGGTTCCGTACATGCTACGTGTATGACGGTTTTGGCAATTATGCATTTCTGACTTGTGAGAATGTGGATTAAAGTCCTTTCACCATCCGAACAAGGCGTATATAGCCTTACAATTATTTCCTCTGACTTCATAGGATTTTCCTATCACCTGGTTGTATATTCGGACATTTGGCACCAGAAAAATTTCTTTGAGCATATTCTCAACAATACACATGTAGTTTACATTGTTTACATAACCATGGAATTCCGTATTACGAGCATGTTTCATGCAACACGGATTCCACAAACATGCATTTCTGAGTTGTGAACATGCGCATGACTGATGTTTCAACCACCAAACAAGTTACCTATGCACTCTGAAATATTTACTTTGACTTTGTAGCTTCTTCCTATCACCAGTTTCAAGAATCACACTTTAATCCCACAAAAACCCTCTTGGATCAAATACTTCCCTAGAGATATATAATTTGAATCGATTCCATCTACATGATATTCCGTGTTCCGTACATGCTACATACATGACGGATTTGACAAACATGCATTCCTGAGTTGAGAGCATGTGGATTACTAATGTTTCATCCTCTAAAAATGGAATATTTTCATCTAGACACGTGTGCACATTTTCACAATCTTTCCCTAAATCCAGGTTCGAATTCGTGCATTTTTCACAGAAGAAACGTTCTGGAGCGACTTCCAACTAAAAGATATGTAATTTACATGAATACCATCAACATTGCCTTCCGGGTTCCGTACATGATACATGCATGACGGCTTAGGAAATCATGCATTTCTGACTTGTGAGCATGTGGATTACTTACCTTTCATCCACCAAACAATGCGTATATACACTTAGAATTATTTACTCTGACTTCATAGATTTTTCTATCACCAGCATCTAAAATCGGACATCTGGCACCAGAAAACACTTTTTGAGCAAATTCTCTACAAATACACATGTAATTTACATTGTTTACATAACCATGGTATTCCGTATTACGAACATGTTTCATGCATCACGGATTCCTCAATCATGCACTTCTGAGTTGTGAACATGCGCATGACTGATGTTTCAAACACCAAACATGTTACATATGCACTCTGAAATATTTACTTTGACTTTGTAGCTTCTTCCTATCACCAGTTTCAAGAATCACACTTTGATCCCACAAAAACCCTCTTGGAGCGAATTCTTCCCTAGAGATATGTAATTTGAATCGATTCCATCTACATGATATTCCGTGTTCCGTACATGCTACATACATGACGGAAGTGACAAACATGCATTCCTGAGTTGAGAGCATGTGGATTACTAATCTTTTATCCTCTAAAAAAGGAATATTTTCATCTAGACACGTGTACACATTTTCACAAGCTTTCCCTAAAACCAGGTTCAAATTCGTGCATTTTTCACAGAAAAAAATTTCTGGAGCGATTTCCACCTAACAGATATGTAATTTACATGTATTCCAACAACATGGCATTCCGGGTTCCGTACATGCTACATGCATGACGGATTAGGCAATCATGCATTTCTGACTTGTGAGCATGTGGATTACTTACCTTTCATCCACCAAACAATGCGTATAAACACTTAGAATTATTTCCTTGACTTCATAGATTTTACTATCACCAGGTTCTAAAATCAGACATATGGCACCTGAAAACACTTTTTGAGCGAATACTCACATATACACATGTAATTTACATTGCTTACATAACCATGGAATTCCGTATTATGAGCATGTTTCATGCATCACGGATTCTTCAAACATGAACTTCTGAGTTGTGAACATGTGCATGACTGATGTTTCAACCACCAAACATGTTTCCTATGCACTCTGAAATATTTACTTTGACTTTGTAGCTTCTGCCTATCACCAGTTTCAAGAATCACACTTTGATCCCACAAAAACCCTCTTGAAGCGAATTCTTCCCTAGAGATATGTAATTTGAATGGATTCCATCTACATGATATTCCGTGTTCCGTACATGCTACATACATGACGGAGTCGACAAACATGCATTCCTGAGTTGAGGGCATCTGGATTATTAATCTTTCATCCTCTATTAAAGAATATATTCATCTAGAAGCGTGTACAAATTTTCACAAGCTTTCCCTAACACCAGGTTCTAATTCGTGCATTTTTCACAGAAGAAAACTTCTGGAGCGACTTCCAACTAAAAGATATGTAATTTACATGAATACCATCAACATTGCCTTCCGGGTTCCGTACATGCTACATGCATGACGGATTCGGCAATCATGAGTTTCTGACTTGTGAGCATGTGGATTACTGACCTTTCATCCACCAAACAAGGCGTATATAGACTTAGAAATATTTACTCTGACATCATAGGTTTTTCCTATCACCAGTTTCTAAAATCGGACATTTGGCACAAGAAAACCCTCTTTGAGGGAATTCTCACCAATACACATGTTATTTCCATTGTTTACATAACGATGGAATTCCGTATTATGAACAGGTTTCCTGCATCACGGATTCCTCAAACATGAATTTCTGAGTTGTGAACATGTACATGACTGAAGTTTCAAACACCAAACAAGTTACCTATGCACTCTGAAATATTTACTTTGACTTTGTAGCTTCTTCCAATCACCAGTTTGAAGAATCACACTTTGATCCCACAAAAACCCTCTTGGACCGAATTCTTCCTTAGAGATACGTACTTTGAATAGTTTACATCTACATAATATTCCTTGTTCCGTACATGCTACATACATGACGGATGAGACAAACATGCATTCCTGAGTTGAGGGCATCTGGATTACTAATCTTTCATCCTCTATAAAAGGAATATTTTCATCTAGACACGTGTACAAATTTTCACAAGCTTTCCATAACACCAGGTTCTAATTCGTGCATTTTTCACAGAAGAAATTTCTGGAGCGATTTCCACCTAACAGGTATGTAATTTATATGAATTCCATCAATATGGATTTCCGGGTTCCGTACATGCTACATATGTGATGGATACGACAATCATACGTTTCTGACTTGTGAGCATGTGGATTACTGACCTTTCATTCACTAAAAAACACGTATATAGGCTTAGAAATATTTACTCTGACTTCATAGGTTTTTTCTATTACCAGGTTCTAAATTCTGACATTTGGCACCAGAAAACACTCTTTGAGCGAATTCTCACCAATACACATGTAATTTACATTGTTTACATAACCACGGCATTCCTCATTCCAAACATGATTCATGCATCACGGATTCCTCCAACATGCATTTCTGAGTTGTGAACATGCGCATGACTGATGTTTCAACCACCAAACAAGTTACCTATGCACTCTGAAATATTTACTTTGACTTCGTAGCTTCTACCTATCACCAGTTTCAAGAATCACACTTTGATCCCACAAAAACCCTCTTGGAGCGAATTGTACCCTTGAGATATGTAATTTGAATAGATCCCATCTACATGAAATTCCGTGTTTCGTGCATGCTACATATAGGATGGATTCGACAAACATACATTACTGAGTTGAGGGCATCTGTATTATTCATCTTTCATCCTCTATAAAAGGAATATTTTCATCTAGACACGTGTACACATTTTCACAAGCTTTCCCTAACACCAGGTTCGAATTCGTGCATTTTTCACAGAAAAATTGTTCTGGAGCGATTTCCACCTAATAGGTATTTAATTTACATGAATTCCATCAATATGGCATTCCGGGTTCCGTACATGCTACATGTGTGATGGATTCGGCTATCATGCGTTTCTGACTTGTGAGCATGTGGATTACTGACCTTTCATCCACCAAAATGTGTATATTCACTTAGAAATATTAAGTCTGCCTTCATAGGTTTTTCCTATCACCAGTTTCTAAAAGCAGACATTTAGCACCAGAAAACACTCTTTGAACGAATTCTCGTCAATACATATTTAATTTACATTGTTTACATAACCATGGCATTCCGTATTCCAAACTTGTTTCATGCATCACGGATTCCTCAAACATGAATTTCTGTGTTGTAAACTTGCGCATGACTGATGTTTCAAACACCAAGCATGTTACATATGCACTCTGAAATATTTACTTTGACTTCGTAGCTTCTTCCTATCACCAGTTTTAAGAATCACACTTTGATCCCACAAAAACCCTCTTGAAGCGAATTCTTCCCTAGAGATATGTAATTTGAATTGATTCCATCTACATGATATTCCGGGTTCCGTACATGCTACGTGTATGACGGTTTTGGCAATTATGCATTTCTGACTTGTGAGAATGTGGATTAAAGTCCTTTCACCATCCGAACAAGGCGTATATAGCCTTACAAATATTTCCTCTGACTTCATAGGATTTTCCTATCACCAGGTTGTAAATTCGGACATTTGGCACCAGAAAAAATTCTTTGAGCATATTCTCAACAATACACATGTAGTTTACATTGTTTACATAACCATGGAATTCCGTATTATGAGCATGTTTCATGCAACACGGATTCCACAAACATGCATTTCTGAGTTGTGAACATGCGCATGACTGATGTTTCAACCACCAAACAAGTTACCTATGCACTCTGAAATATTTACTTTGACTTTGTAGCTTCTTCCTATCACCAGTTTCAAGAAACACACTTTAATCCCACAAAAACCCTCTTGGATCAAATACTTCCCTAGAGATATATAATTTGAATCGATTCCATCTACATGATATTCCGTGTTCCGTACATGCTACATACATGACGGATTTGACAAACATGCATTCCTGAGTTGAGAGCATGTGGATTACTAATGTTTCATCCTCTAAAAATGGAATATTTTCATCTAGACACGTGTGCACATTTTCACAATCTTTCCCTAAATCCAGGTTCGAATTCGTGCATTTTTCACAGAAAAATTGTTCTCTAGCGATTTCCACCTAACAGATATGTAATTTACATGTATTCCAACAACATGGCATTCCGGGTTCCGTACATGATACATGCATGACGGCTTAGGAAATCATGCATTTCTGACTTGTGAGCATGTGGATTACTTACCTTTCATCCACCAAACAATGCGTATATACACTTAGAATTATTTACTCTGACTTCATAGATTTTTCTATCACCAGCTTCTAAAATCGGACATCTGGCACCAGAAAACACTTTTTGAGCAAATTCTCTACAAATACACATGTAATTTACATTGTTTACATAACCATTGAATTCCGTATTACGAACATGTTTCATGCATCACGGATTCCTCAATCATGCACTTCTGAGTTGTGAACATGCGCATGACTGATGTTTCAAACACCAAACATGTTACATATGCACTCTGAAATATTTACTTTAACTTTGTAGCTTCTTCCTATCACCAGTTTCAAGAATCACACTTTGATCCCACAAAAACCCTCTTGGAGCGAATTGTTCCCTAGAGATATGTAATTTGAATCGATTCCATCTACATGATATTCCGTGTTCCGTACATGCTACATACATGACGGATTTGACAAACATGCATTCCTGAGTTGAGAGGATGTGGATTACTAATCTTTCATCCTGTATAAATGGAATATTTTCATCTAGACACGTGTACACATTTTCACAAGTTTTCCCTAAAACCAGGTTCGAATTCGTGCATTTCTCACATAAAAATATTTGTGGAGCGATTACCAGCTAAGAGATACGTAATTTACATGTATTCCAACAACATGGCATTCCGGGTTCCGTACATGCTACATGTATGATGGATTCAGCAATCATGCATTTCTTACTTGTGAGCATGTGGATTACAGATCTTTCACCCTCCGAACAATGCGTATATAGAATTAGAAATATTTACTAAGACTTCATAAATTTTTCCTATCACCAGGTTCTAAAATCGGACATTTGGCACCAGAAAACACTCTTTGAGCGAATTCTCACCAATACACATGTAATTTACATTGTTTACATAACCATGGAATTCCGTATTATGAGCATGTTTCATACATCACGGATTCCACAAACATGCATTTCTGAGTTGTGAACATGCGCATGACTGATGTTTCAACCACCAAACAATTTACCTGTGCACGCTGAAATATTTACTTTGACTTTGTAGCTTCTGCCTATCACCAGATTCAAGAATCACACTTTGATCCCACAAAAACACTCTTGGAGTGAATTCTTCCCTAGAGATATGTAATTTGAATCGATTCCATCTACATGATATTCCATGTTCCGTACATGCTACATACATGACGGAAGTGACAAACATGCATTCCTGAGTTGAGAGCATGTGGATTACTAATCTTTTATCCTCTAAAAAAGGAATATTTTCATCTAGACACGTGTACACATTTTCACAAGCTTTCCCTAAAACCAGGTTCGAATTCGTGCATTTTTCACAGAAAAAAATTTCTGGAGCGATTTCCACCTAACAGATATGTAATTTACATGTATTCCAACAACATGGCATTCCGGGTTCCGTACATGCTACATGCATGACGGATTAGGCAATCATGCATTTCTGACTTGTGAGCATGTGGATTACTTACCTTTCATCCACCAAACAATGCGTATAAACACTTAGAATTATTTCCTTGACTTCATAGATTTTACTATCACCAGGTTCTAAAATCAGACATATGGCACCTGAAAACACTTTTTGAGCGAATACTCACATATACACATGTAATTTACATTGCTTACATAACCATGGAATTCCGTATTATGAGCATGTTTCATGCATCACGGATTCTTCAAACATGAACTTCTGAGTTGTGAACATGTGCATGACTGATGTTTCAACCACCAAACATGTTTCCTATGCACTCTGAAATATTTACTTTGACTTTGTAGCTTCTGCCTATCACCAGTTTCAAGAATCACACTTTGATCCCACAAAAACCCTCTTGAAGCGAATTCTTCCCTAGAGATATGTAATTTGAATGGATTCCATCTACATGATATTCCGTGTTCCGTACATGCTACATACATGACGGATTCGACAAACATGCATTCCTGAGTTGAGGGCATCTGGATTATTAATCTTTCATCCTCTATTAAAGAATATATTCATCTAGAAGCGTGTACAAATTTTCACAAGCTTTCCCTAACACCAGGTTCTAATTCGTGCATTTTTCACAGAAGAAAAGTTCTGGAGCGACTTCCAACTAAAAGATATGTAATTTACATGAATACCATCAACATTGCCTTCCGGGTTCCGTACATGCTACATGCATGACGGATTCGGCAATCATGAGTTTCTGACTTGTGAGCATGTGGATTACTGACCTTTCATCCACCAAACAAGGCGTATATAGACTTAGAAATATTTACTCTGACATCATAGGTTTTTCCTACCACCAGTTTCTAAAATCGGACATTTGGCACAAGAAAACCCTCTTTGAGGGAATTCTCACCAATACACATGTTATTTCCATTGTTTACATAACGATGGAATTCCGTATTATGAACAGGTTTCCTGCATCACGGATTCCTCAAACATGAATTTCTGAGTTGTGAACATGTGCATGACTGAAGTTTCAAACACCAAACAAGTTACCTATGCACTCTGAAATATTTACTTTGACTTTGTAGCTTCTTCCAATCACCAGTTTGAAGAATCACACTTTGATCCCACAAAAACCCTCTTGGACCGAATTCTTCCTTAGAGATACGTACTTTGAATAGTTTACATCTACATAATATTCCTTGTTCCGTACATGCTACATACATGACGGATGAGACAAACATGCATTCCTGAGTTGAGGGCATCTGGATTACTAATCTTTCATCCTCTATAAAAGGAATATTTTCATCTAGACACGTGTACAAATTTTCACAAGCTTTCCATAACACCAGGTTCTAATTCGTGCATTTCTCACAGAAGAAATTTCTGGAGCGATTTCCACCTAACAGGTATGTAATTTATATGAATTCCATCAATATGGATTTCCGGGTTCCGTACATGCTACATATGTGATGGATACGACAATCATACGTTTCTGACTTGTGAGCATGTGGATTACTGACCTTTCATTCACTAAAAAACACGTATATAGGCTTAGAAATATTTACTCTGACTTCATAGGTTTTTTCTATTACCAGGTTCTAAATTCTGACATTTGGCACCAGAAAACACTCTTTGAGCGAATTCTCACCAATACACATGTAATTTACATTGTTTACATAACCATGGCATTCCTCATTCCAAACATGATTCATGCATCACGGATTCCTCCAACATGCATTTCTGAGTTGTGAACATGCGCATGACTGATGTTTCAACCACCAAACAAGTTACCTATGCACTCTGAAATATTTACTTTGACTTCGTAGCTTCTACCTATCACCAGTTTCAAGAATCACACTTTGATCCCACAAAAACCCTCTTGGAGCGAATTGTACCCTTGAGATATGTAATTTGAATAGATCCCATCTACATGAAATTCCGTGTTTCGTGCATGCTACATATAGGATGGATTCGACAAACATACATTACTGAGTTGAGGGCATCTGTATTATTCATCTTTCATCCTCTATAAAAGGAATATTTTCATCTAGACACGTGTACACATTTTCACAAGCTTTCCCTAACACCAGGTTCGAATTCGTGCATTTTTCACAGAAAAATTGTTCTGGAGCGATTTCCACCTAATAGGTATTTAATTTACATGAATTCCATCAACATGGCATTCCGGGTTCCGTACATGCTACATGTGTGATGGATTCGGCTATCATGCGTTTCTGACTTGTGAGCATGTGGATTACTGACCTTTCATCCACCAAAATGTGTATATTCACTTAGAAATATTAAGTCTGCCTTCATAGGTTTTTCCTATCACCAGTTTCTAAAAGCAGACATTTAGCACCAGAAAACACTCTTTGAACGAATTCTCGTCAATACATATTTAATTTACATTGTTTACATAACCATGGCATTCCGTATTCCAAACTTGTTTCATGCATCACGGATTCCTCAAACATGAATTTCTGTGTTGTAAACTTGCGCATGACTGATGTTTCAAACACCAAGCATGTTACATATGCACTCTGAAATATTTACTTTGACTTCGTAGCTTCTTCCTATCACCAGTTTTAAGAATCACACTTTGATCCCACAAAAACCCTCTTGAAGCGAATTCTTCCCTAGAGATATGTAATTTGAATTGATTCCATCTACATGATATTCCGGGTTCCGTACATGCTACGTGTATGACGGTTTTGGCAATTATGCATTTCTGACTTGTGAGAATGTGGATTAAAGTCCTTTCACCATCCGAACAAGGCGTATATAGCCTTACAAATATTTCCTCTGACTTCATAGGATTTTCCTATCACCAGGTTGTAAATTCGGACATTTGGCACCAGAAAAAATTCTTTGAGCATATTCTCAACAATACACATGTAGTTTACATTGTTTACATAACCATGGAATTCCGTATTACGAGCATGTTTCATGCAACACGGATTCCACAAACATGCATTTCTGAGTTGTGAACATGCGCATGACTGATGTTTCAACCACCAAACAAGTTACCTATGCACTCTGAAATATTTACTTTGACTTTGTAGCTTCTTCCTATCACCAGTTTCAAGAATCACACTTTAATCCCACAAAAACCCTCTTGGATCAAATACTTCCCTAGAGATATATAATTTGAATCGATTCCATCTACATGATATTCCGTGTTCCGTACATGCTACATACATGACGGATTTGACAAACATGCATTCCTGAGTTGAGAGCATGTGGATTACTAATGTTTCATCCTCTAAAAATGGAATATTTTCATCTAGACACGTGTGCACATTTTCACAATCTTTCCCTAAATCCAGGTTCGAATTCGTGCATTTTTCACAGAAAAATTGTTCTCTAGCGATTTCCACCTAACAGATATGTAATTTACATGTATTCCAACAACATGGCATTCCGGGTTCCGTACATGATACATGCATGACGGCTTAGGAAATCATGCATTTCTGACTTGTGAGCATGTGGATTACTTACCTTTCATCCACCAAACAATGCGTATATACACTTAGAATTATTTACTCTGACTTCATAGATTTTTCTATCACCAGCTTCTAAAATCGGACATCTGGCACCAGAAAACACTTTTTGAGCAAATTCTCTACAAATACACATGTAATTTACATTGTTTACATAACCATTGAATTCCGTATTACGAACATGTTTCATGCATCACGGATTCCTCAATCATGCACTTCTGAGTTGTGAACATGCGCATGACTGATGTTTCAAACACCAAACATGTTACATATGCACTCTGAAATATTTACTTTAACTTTGTAGCTTCTTCCTATCACCAGTTTCAAGAATCACACTTTGATCCCACAAAAACCCTCTTGGAGCGAATTGTTCCCTAGAGATATGTAATTTGAATCGATTCCATCTACATGATATTCCGTGTTCCGTACATGCTACATACATGACGGATTTGACAAACATGCATTCCTGAGTTGAGAGGATGTGGATTACTAATCTTTCATCCTGTATAAATGGAATATTTTCATCTAGACACGTGTACACATTTTCACAAGTTTTCCCTAAAACCAGGTTCGAATTCGTGCATTTCTCACATAAAAATATTTGTGGAGCGATTACCAGCTAAGAGATACGTAATTTACATGTATTCCAACAACATGGCATTCCGGGTTCCGTACATGCTACATGTATGATGGATTCAGCAATCATGCATTTCTTACTTGTGAGCATGTGGATTACAGATCTTTCACCCTCCGAACAATGCGTATATAGAATTAGAAATATTTACTAAGACTTCATAAATTTTTCCTATCACCAGGTTCTAAAATCGGACATTTGGCACCAGAAAACACTCTTTGAGCGAATTCTCACCAATACACATGTAATTTACATTGTTTACATAACCATGGAATTCCGTATTATGAGCATGTTTCATACATCACGGATTCCACAAACATGCATTTCTGAGTTGTGAACATGCGCATGACTGATGTTTCAACCACCAAACAATTTACCTGTGCACGCTGAAATATTTACTTTGACTTTGTAGCTTCTGCCTATCACCAGATTCAAGAATCACACTTTGATCCCACAAAAACACTCTTGGAGTGAATTCTTCCCTAGAGATATGTAATTTGAATCGATTCCATCTACATGATATTCCATGTTCCGTACATGTTACATACATGACGGAAGTGACAAACATGCATTCCTGAGTTGAGAGCATGTGGATTACTAATCTTTTATCCTCTAAAAAAGGAATATTTTCATCTAGACACGTGTACACATTTTCACAAGCTTTCCCTAAAACCAGGTTCGAATTCGTGCATTTTTCACAGAAAAAAATTTCTGGAGCGATTTCCACCTAACAGATATGTAATTTACATGTATTCCAACAACATGGCATTCCGGGTTCCGTACATGCTACATGCATGACGGATTAGGCAATCATGCATTTCTGACTTGTGAGCATGTGGATTACTTACCTTTCATCCACCAAACAATGCGTATAAACACTTAGAATTATTTCCTTGACTTCATAGATTTTACTATCACCAGGTTCTAAAATCAGACATATGGCACCTGAAAACACTTTTTGAGCGAATACTCACATATACACATGTAATTTACATTGCTTACATAACCATGGAATTCCGTATTATGAGCATGTTTCATGCATCACGGATTCTTCAAACATGAACTTCTGAGTTGTGAACATGTGCATGACTGATGTTTCAACCACCAAACATGTTTCCTATGCACTCTGAAATATTTACTTTGACTTTGTAGCTTCTGCCTATCACCAGTTTCAAGAATCACACTTTGATCCCACAAAAACCCTCTTGAAGCGAATTCTTCCCTAGAGATATGTAATTTGAATGGATTCCATCTACATGATATTCCGTGTTCCGTACATGCTACATACATGACGGATTCGACAAACATGCATTCCTGAGTTGAGGGCATCTGGATTATTAATCTTTCATCCTCTATTAAAGAATATATTCATCTAGAAGCGTGTACAAATTTTCACAAGCTTTCCCTAACACCAGGTTCTAATTCGTGCATTTTTCACAGAAGAAAAGTTCTGGAGCGACTTCCAACTAAAAGATATGTAATTTACATGAATACCATCAACATTGCCTTCCGGGTTCCGTACATGCTACATGCATGACGGATTCGGCAATCATGAGTTTCTGACTTGTGAGCATGTGGATTACTGACCTTTCATCCACCAAACAAGGCGTATATAGACTTAGAAATATTTACTCTGACATCATAGGTTTTTCCTATCACCAGTTTCTAAAATCGGACATTTGGCACAAGAAAACCCTCTTTGAGGGAATTCTCACCAATACACATGTTATTTCCATTGTTTACATAACGATGGAACTCCGTATTATGAACAGGTTTCCTGCATCACGGATTCCTCAAACATGAATTTCTGAGTTGTGAACATGTGCATGACTGAAGTTTCAAACACCAAACAAGTTACCTATGCACTCTGAAATATTTACTTTGACTTTGTAGCTTCTTCCAATCACCAGTTTGAAGAATCACACTTTGATCCCACAAAAACCCTCTTGGACCGAATTCTTCCTTAGAGATACGTACTTTGAATAGTTTACATCTACATAATATTCCTTGTTCCGTACATGCTACATACATGACGGATGAGACAAACATGCATTCCTGAGTTGAGGGCATCTGGATTACTAATCTTTCATCCTCTATAAAAGGAATATTTTCATCTAGACACGTGTACAAATTTTCACAAGCTTTCCATAACACCAGGTTCTAATTCGTGCATTTCTCACAGAAGAAATTTCTGGAGCGATTTCCAACTAACAGGTATGTAATTTATATGAATTCCATCAATATGGATTTCCGGGTTCCGTACATGCTACATATGTGATGGATACGACAATCATACGTTTCTGACTTGTGAGCATGTGGATTACTGACCTTTCATTCACTAAAAAACACGTATATAGGCTTAGAAATATTTACTCTGACTTCATAGGTTTTTTCTATTACCAGGTTCTAAATTCTGACATTTGGCACCAGAAAACACTCTTTGAGCGAATTCTCACCAATACACATGTAATTTACATTGTTTACATAACCATGGCATTCCTCATTCCAAACATGATTCATGCATCACGGATTCCTCCAACATGCATTTCTGAGTTGTGAACATGCGCATGACTGATGTTTCAACCACCAAACAAGTTACCTATGCACTCTGAAATATTTACTTTGACTTCGTAGCTTCTACCTATCACCAGTTTCAAGAATCACACTTTGATCCCACAAAAACCCTCTTGGAGCGAATTGTACCCTTGAGATATGTAATTTGAATAGATCCCATCTACATGAAATTCCGTGTTTCGTGCATGCTACATATAGGATGGATTCGACAAACATACATTACTGAGTTGAGGGCATCTGTATTATTCATCTTTCATCCTCTATAAAAGGAATATTTTCATCTAGACACGTGTACACATTTTCACAAGCTTTCCCTAACACCAGGTTCGAATTCGTGCATTTTTCACAGAAAAATTGTTCTGGAGCGATTTCCACCTTATAGGTATTTAATTTACATGAATTCCATCAACATGGCATTCCGGGTTCCGTACATGCTACATGTGTGATGGATTCGGCTATCATGCGTTTCTGACTTGTGAGCATGTGGATTACTGACCTTTCATCCACCAAAATGTGTATATTCACTTAGAAATATTAAGTCTGCCTTCATAGGTTTTTCCTATCACCAGTTTCTAAAAGCAGACATTTAGCACCAGAAAACACTCTTTGAACGAATTCTCGTCAATACATATTTAATTTACATTGTTTACATAACCATGGCATTCCGTATTCCAAACTTGTTTCATGCATCACGGATTCCTCAAACATGAATTTCTGTGTTGTAAACTTGCGCATGACTGATGTTTCAAACACCAAGCATGTTACATATGCACTCTGAAATATTTACTTTGACTTCGTAGCTTCTTCCTATCACCAGTTTTAAGAATCACACTTTGATCCCACAAAAACCCTCTTGAAGCGAATTCTTCCCTAGAGATATGTAATTTGAATTGATTCCATCTACATGATATTCCGGGTTCCGTACATGCTACGTGTATGACGGTTTTGGCAATTATGCATTTCTGACTTGTGAGAATGTGGATTAAAGTCCTTTCACCATCCGAACAAGGCGTATATAGCCTTACAAATATTTCCTCTGACTTCATAGGATTTTCCTATCACCAGGTTGTAAATTCGGACATTTGGCACCAGAAAAAATTCTTTGAGCATATTCTCAACAATACACATGTAGTTTACATTGTTTACATAACCATGGAATTCCGTATTACGAGCATGTTTCATGCAACACGGATTCCACAAACATGCATTTCTGAGTTGTGAACATGCGCATGACTGATGTTTCAACCACCAAACAAGTTACCTATGCACTCTGAAATATTTACTTTGACTTTGTAGCTTCTTCCTATCACCAGTTTCAAGAATCACACTTTAATCCCACAAAAACCCTCTTGGATCAAATACTTCCCTAGAGATATATAATTTGAATCGATTCCATCTACATGATATTCCGTGTTCCGTACATGCTACATACATGACGGATTTGACAAACATGCATTCCTGAGTTGAGAGCATGTGGATTACTAATGTTTCATCCTCTAAAAATGGAATATTTTCATCTAGACACGTGTGCACATTTTCACAATCTTTCCCTAAATCCAGGTTCGAATTCGTGCATTTTTCACAGAAAAATTGTTCTCTAGCGATTTCCACCTAACAGATATGTAATTTACATGTATTCCAACAACATGGCATTCCGGGTTCCGTACATGATACATGCATGACGGCTTAGGAAATCATGCATTTCTGACTTGTGAGCATGTGGATTACTTACCTTTCATCCACCAAACAATGCGTATATACACTTAGAATTATTTACTCTGACTTCATAGATTTTTCTATCACCAGCTTCTAAAATCGGACATCTGGCACCAGAAAACACTTTTTGAGCAAATTCTCTACAAATACACATGTAATTTACATTGTTTACATAACCATTGAATTCCGTATTACGAACATGTTTCATGCATCACGGATTCCTCAATCATGCACTTCTGAGTTGTGAACATGCGCATGACTGATGTTTCAAACACCAAACATGTTACATATGCACTCTGAAATATTTACTTTAACTTTGTAGCTTCTTCCTATCACCAGTTTCAAGAATCACACTTTGATCCCACAAAAACCCTCTTGGAGCGAATTGTTCCCTAGAGATATGTAATTTGAATCGATTCCATCTACATGATATTCCGTGTTCCGTACATGCTACATACATGACGGATTTGACAAACATGCATTCCTGAGTTGAGAGGATGTGGATTACTAATCTTTCATCCTGTATAAATGGAATATTTTCATCTAGACACGTGTACACATTTTCACAAGTTTTCCCTAAAACCAGGTTCGAATTCGTGCATTTCTCACATAAAAATATTTGTGGAGCGATTACCAGCTAAGAGATACGTAATTTACATGTATTCCAACAACATGGCATTCCGGGTTCCGTACATGCTACATGTATGATGGATTCAGCAATCATGCATTTCTTACTTGTGAGCATGTGGATTACAGATCTTTCACCCTCCGAACAATGCGTATATAGAATTAGAAATATTTACTAAGACTTCATAAATTTTTCCTATCACCAGGTTCTAAAATCGGACATTTGGCACCAGAAAACACTCTTTGAGCGAATTCTCACCAATACACATGTAATTTACATTGTTTACATAACCATGGAATTCCGTATTATGAGCATGTTTCATACATCACGGATTCCACAAACATGCATTTCTGAGTTGTGAACATGTGCATGACTGAAGTTTCAAACACCAAACAAGTTACCTATGCACTCTGAAATATTTACTTTGACTTTGTAGCTTCTTCCAATCACCAGTTTGAAGAATCACACTTTGATCCCACAAAAACCCTCTTGGACCGAATTCTTCCTTAGAGATACGTACTTTGAATAGTTTACATCTACATAATATTCCTTGTTCCGTACATGCTACATACATGACGGATGAGACAAACATGCATTCCTGAGTTGAGGGCATCTGGATTACTAATCTTTCATCCTCTATAAAAGGAATATTTTCATCTAGACACGTGTACAAATTTTCACAAGCTTTCCATAACACCAGGTTCTAATTCGTGCATTTCTCACAGAAGAAATTTCTGGAGCGATTTCCACCTAACAGGTATGTAATTTATATGAATTCCATCAATATGGATTTCCGGGTTCCGTACATGCTACATATGTGATGGATACGACAATCATACGTTTCTGACTTGTGAGCATGTGGATTACTGACCTTTCATTCACTAAAAAACACGTATATAGGCTTAGAAATATTTACTCTGACTTCATTGGTTTTTTCTATTACCAGGTTCTAAATTCTGACATTTGGCACCAGAAAACACTCTTTGAGCGAATTCTCACCAATACACATGTAATTTACATTGTTTACATAACCACGGCATTCCTCATTCCAAACATGATTCATGCATCACGGATTCCTCCAACATGCATTTCTGAGTTGTGAACATGCGCATGACTGATGTTTCAACCACCAAACAAGTTACCTATGCACTCTGAAATATTTACTTTGACTTCGTAGCTTCTACCTATCACCAGTTTCAAGAATCACACTTTGATCCCACAAAAACCCTCTTGGAGCGAATTGTACCCTTGAGATATGTAATTTGAATAGATCCCATCTACATGAAATTCCGTGTTTCGTGCATGCTACATATAGGATGGATTCGACAAACATACATTACTGAGTTGAGGGCATCTGTATTATTCATCTTTCATCCTCTATAAAAGGAATATTTTCATCTAGACACGTGTACACATTTTCACAAGCTTTCCCTAACACCAGGTTCGAATTCGTGCATTTTTCACAGAAAAATTGTTCTGGAGCGATTTCCACCTAATAGGTATTTAATTTACATGAATTCCATCAACATGGCATTCCGGGTTCCGTACATGCTACATGTGTGATGGATTCGGCTATCATGCGTTTCTGACTTGTGAGCATGTGGATTACTGACCTTTCATCCACCAAAATGTGTATATTCACTTAGAAATATTAAGTCTGCCTTCATAGGTTTTTCCTATCACCAGTTTCTAAAAGCAGACATTTAGCACCAGAAAACACTCTTTGAACGAATTCTCGTCAATACATATTTAATTTACATTGTTTACATAACCATGGCATTCCGTATTCCAAACTTGTTTCATGCATCACGGATTCCTCAAACATGAATTTCTGTGTTGTAAACTTGCGCATGACTGATGTTTCAAACACCAAGCATGTTACATATGCACTCTGAAATATTTACTTTGACTTCGTAGCTTCTTCCTATCACCAGTTTTAAGAATCACACTTTGATCCCACAAAAACCCTCTTGAAGCGAATTCTTCCCTAGAGATATGTAATTTGAATTGATTCCATCTACATGATATTCCGGGTTCCGTACATGCTACGTGTATGACGGTTTTGGCAATTATGCATTTCTGACTTGTGAGAATGTGGATTAAAGTCCTTTCACCATCCGAACAAGGCGTATATAGCCTTACAAATATTTCCTCTGACTTCATAGGATTTTCCTATCACCAGGTTGTAAATTCGGACATTTGGCACCAGAAAAAATTCTTTGAGCATATTCTCAACAATACACATGTAGTTTACATTGTTTACATAACCATGGAATTCCGTATTACGAGCATGTTTCATGCAACACGGATTCCACAAACATGCATTTCTGAGTTGTGAACATGCGCATGACTGATGTTTCAACCACCAAACAAGTTACCTATGCACTCTGAAATATTTACTTTGACTTTGTAGCTTCTTCCTATCACCAGTTTCAAGAATCACACTTTAATCCCACAAAAACCCTCTTGGATCAAATACTTCCCTAGAGATATATAATTTGAATCGATTCCATCTACATGATATTCCGTGTTCCGTACATGCTACATACATGACGGATTTGACAAACATGCATTCCTGAGTTGAGAGCATGTGGATTACTAATGTTTCATCCTCTAAAAATGGAATATTTTCATCTAGACACGTGTGCACATTTTCACAATCTTTCCCTAAATCCAGGTTCGAATTCGTGCATTTTTCACAGAAAAATTGTTCTCTAGCGATTTCCACCTAACAGATATGTAATTTACATGTATTCCAACAACATGGCATTCCGGATTCCGTACATGATACATGCATGACGGCTTAGGAAATCATGCATTTCTGACTTGTGAGCATGTGGATTACTTACCTTTCATCCACCAAACAATGCGTATATACACTTAGAATTATTTACTCTGACTTCATAGATTTTTCTATCACCAGCTTCTAAAATCGGACATCTGGCACCAGAAAACACTTTTTGAGGAAATTCTCTACAAATACACATGTAATTTACATTGTTTACATAACCATTGAATTCCGTATTACGAACATGTTTCATGCATCACGGATTCCTCAATCATGCACTTCTGAGTTGTGAACATGCGCATGACTGATGTTTCAAACACCAAACATGTTACATATGCACTCTGAAATATTTACTTTGACTTTGTAGCTTCTTCCTATCACCAGTTTCAAGAATCACACTTTGATCCCACAAAAACCCTCTTGGAGCGAATTCTTCCCTAGAGATATGTAATTTGAATCGATTCCATCTACATGATATTCCGTGTTCCGTACATGCTACATACATGACGGATTTGACAAACATGCATTCCTGAGTTGAGAGCATGTGGATTACTAATCTTTCATCCTCTATAAAAGGAATATTTTCATCTAGACACGTGTACACATTTTCAGAAGTTTTCCCTAACACCAGGTTCGAATTCGTGCATTTTTCACAAAAAAATATTTCTGGAACGATTTCCACCTAGCAGATATGTAATTTACATGTATTCCAACAACATGGCATTCCGGGTTCCGTACATGCTACATGTATGACGGATTTGGCAATCATGCAATTCTGACTTGTGAGTATGTGGATTACAGTTCTTTCATCATCCGATCAATGCGTAGATAGACTTAGAAATATTTACTCTGACTTCATAGGTTTTTCCTATCACCAGGTTCTAAAATCGGACATTTGGCACCAGAAAAATCTCTTTGAGCGAATTCTCACCAATAACCATGTAATTTACATTGTTTACATAACCATGGAATTCCGTATTACGAGCATGTTTCATGCATCACGGATTCCTCAAACATGCACTTCTGAGTTGTGAACATGTGCATGACTGATGTTTCAACCACCAAACAAGTTACCAATGCACTTTGAAATATTTACTTTGACTTTGTAGCTTCTTCCTATCACCACATTCAAGAATCACACTTTGATCCCACAAAAACCCTCTTGGAGCGAATTCTTCCCTAGAGATATGTAATTTGAATCGATTCCATCTAAATGATATTCCGTGTTCCGTACATGCTACATACATGACGGATTTGACAAACATGCATTCCTGAGTTGAGAGCATGTGGATTACTAATCTTTCATCCTCTATAAAAGGACATTTTTCATCTAGACACGTGTACACATTTTCACAAGCTTTCCCTAACACCAGGTTCGAATTCGTGCATTTTTCACAGAAAAATTATTCTGGAACGATTACCACCTAACAGATATGTAATTTACATGTATTCCAACAACATGGCATTCCGGGTTCCGTACATGCTACATGTATGATGGATTCGGCAATCATGCATTTCTGACTTGTGAGCATGTGGATTACAGATCTTTCACCATCCGAAGAAGGCGTATATAGACTTAGAAATATTTACTAAGACTTCATAAATTTTTCCTATCACCAGGTTCTAAAATCGGACATTTGGCACCAGAAAACACTCTTTGAGCGAATTCTCACCAATACACATGTAATTTACATTGTTTACATAACCATGGAATTCCGTATTATGAGCATGTTTCATACATCACGGATTCCACAAACATGCATTTCTGAGATGTGAACATGCGCATGACTGATGTTTCAACCACCAAACAATTTACCTGTGCACGCTGAAATATTTACTTTGACTTTGTAGCTTCTGCCTATCACCAGATTCAAGAATCACACTTTGATCCCACAAAAACACTCTTGGAGTGAATTCTTCCCTAGAGATATGTAATTTGAATCGATTCCATCTACATGATATTCCGTGTTCCGTACATGCTACATACATGACGGAAGTGACAAACATGCATTCCTGAGTTGAGAGCATGTGGATTACTAATCTTTTATCCTCTAAAAAAGGAATATTTTCAT
Source organism: Vicugna pacos (assembly GCF_048564905.1). Lineage (NCBI taxonomy): Eukaryota > Metazoa > Chordata > Mammalia > Artiodactyla > Camelidae > Vicugna > Vicugna pacos. Next base: position 35,719,468 of record NW_027328741.1, on the reverse strand, counting down.
CTAGACACGTGTACACATTTTCACAAGCTTTCCCTAAAACCAGGTTCGAATTCGTGCATTTTTCACAGAAAAAAATTTCTGGAGCGATTTCCACCTAACAGATATGTAATTTACATGTATTCCAACAACATGGCATTCCGGGTTCCGTACATGCTACATGCATGACGGATTAGGCAATCATGCATTTCTGACTTGTGAGCATTTGGATTACTTACCTTTCATCCACCAAACAATGCGTATAAACACTTAGAATTATTTCCTTGACTTCATAGATTTTACTATCACCAGGTTCTAAAATCAGACATATGGCACCTGAAAACACTTTTTGAGCGAATACTCACATATACACATGTAATTTACATTGCTTACATAACCATGGAATTCCGTATTATGAGCATGTTTCATGCATCACGGATTCTTCAAACATGAACTTCTGAGTTGTGAACATGTGCATGACTGATGTTTCAACCACCAAACATGTTTCCTATGCACTCTGAAATATTTACTTTGACTTTGTAGCTTCTGCCTATCACCAGTTTCAAGAATCACACTTTGATCCCACAAAAACCCTCTTGAAGCGAATTCTTCCCTAGAGATATGTAATTTGAATGGATTCCATCTACATGATATTCCGTGTTCCGTACATGCTACATACATGACGGATTCGACAAACATGCATTCCTGAGTTGAGTGCATCTGGATTATTAATCTTTCATCCTCTATTAAAGAATATATTCATCTAGAAGCGTGTACAAATTTTCACAAGCTTTCCCTAACACCAGGTTCTAATTCGTGCATTTTTCTCAGAAGAAAAGTTCTGGAGCGACTTCCAACTAAAAGATATGTAATTTACATGAATACCATCAACATTGCCTTCCGGGTTCCGTACATGCTACATGCATGACGGATTCGGCAATCATGAGTTTCTGACTTGTGAGCATGTGGATTACTGACCTTTCATCCACCAAACAAGGCGTATATAGACTTAGAAATATTTACTCTGACATCATAGGTTTTTCCTATCACCAGGTTCTAAAATCGGACATTTGGCACAAGAAAACCCTCTTTGAGGGAATTCTCACCAATACACATGTTATTTCCATTGTTTACATAACGATGGAATTCCGTATTATGAACAGGTTTCCTGCATCACGGATTCCTCAAACATGAATTTCTGAGTTGTGAACATGTGCATGACTGAAGTTTCAAACACCAAACAAGTTACCTATGCACTCTGAAATATTTACTTTGACTTTGTAGCTTCTTCCAATCACCAGTTTGAAGAATCACACTTTGATCCCACAAAAACCCTCTTGGACCGAATTCTTCCTTACAGATACGTACTTTGAATAGTTTACATCTACAAAATATTCCTTGTTCCATACATGCTACATACATGACGGATGAGACAAACATGCATTCCTGAGTTGAGGGCATCTGGATTACTAATCTTTCATCCTCTATAAAAGGAATATTTTCATCTAGACACGTGTACAAATTTTCACAAGCTTTCCATAACACCAGGTTCTAATTCGTGCATTTCTCACAGAAGAAATTTCTGGAGCGATTTCCACCTAACAGGTATGTAATTTATATGAATTCCATCAATATGGATTTCCGGGTTCCGTACATGCTACATATGTGATGGATACGACAATCATACGTTTCTGACTTGTGAGCATGTGGATTACTGACCTTTCATTCACTAAAAAACACGTATATAGGCTTAGAAATATTTACTCTGACTTCATAGGTTTTTTCTATTACCAGGTTCTAAATTCTGACATTTGGCACCAGAAAACACTCTTTGAGCGAATTCTCACCAATACACATGTAATTTACATTGTTTACATAACCATGGCATTCCTCATTCCAAACATGATTCATGCATCACGGATTCCTCCAACATGCATTTCTGAGTTGTGAACATGCGCATGACTGATGTTTCAACCACCAAACAAGTTACCTATGCACTCTGAAATATTTACTTTGACTTCGTAGCTTCTACCTATCACCAGTTTCAAGAATAACACTTTGATCCCACAAAAACCCTCTTGGAGCGAATTGTACCCTTGAGATATGTAATTTGAATAGATCCCATCTACATGAAATTCCGTGTTTCGTGCATGCTACATATAGGATGGATTCGACAAACATACATTACTGAGTTGAGGGCATCTGTATTATTCATCTTTCATCCTCTATAAAAGGAATATTTTCATCTAGACACGTGTACACATTTTCACAAGCTTTCCCTAACACCAGGTTCGAATTCGTGCATTTTTCACAGAAAAATTGTTCTGGAGCGATTTCCACCTAATAGGTATTTAATTTACATGAATTCCATCAACATGGCATTCCGGGTTCCGTACATGCTACATGTGTGATGGATTCGGCTATCATGCGTTTCTGACTTGTGAGCATGTGGATTACTGACCTTTCATCCACCAAAATGTGTATATTCACTTAGAAATATTAAGTCTGCCTTCATAGGTTTTTCCTATCACCAGTTTCTAAAAGCAGACATTTAGCACCAGAAAACACTCTTTGAACGAATTCTCGTCAATACATATTTAATTTACATTGTTTACATAACCATGGCATTCCGTATTCCAAACTTGTTTCATGCATCACGGATTCCTCAAACATGAATTTCTGTGTTGTAAACTTGCGCATGACTGATGTTTCAAACACCAAGCATGTTACATATGCACTCTGAAATATTTACTTTGACTTCGTAGCTTCTTCCTATCACCAGTTTTAAGAATCACACTTTGATCCCACAAAAACCCTCTTGAAGCGAATTCTTCCCTAGAGATATGTAATTTGAATTGATTCCATCTACATGATATTCCGTGTTTCGTACATGCTACATACATTACGGATTCGACAAACATGCATTTCTGAGTTGAGGGCATCTGGATTATTAATCTTTCATCCTCTATTAAAGGAATATTTTCATCTAGAACCGTGTACAAATTTTAACAAGCTTTCCCTAACACCAGGTTCTAATTCGTGCATTTTTCACAGAAGAAAATTTCTGGAGCGATTTCCCCTTAACAGATATGTAATTTACATGAATACCATCAACATTGCCTTCCAGGTTCCGTACATGCTTCATGCATGACGGATTCGGCAATCATGAGTTTCTGACTTGTGAGCATGTGGATTACTGAACTTTCATCCACCAAACAAGGCTTATATAGACTTAGAAATATTTACTCCGACATCATAGGTTTTTCCTTTCACCAGGTTCTAAAATCGGACATTTGGCACAAGAAAACACTCTTTGAGCGAATTCTCACCAATACACGTGTTATTTCCCTTGTTTACATAACCATGGAATTCCGTATTATGAACAGGTTTCCTGCATCACGGATTCCTCAAACATGAATTTCTGAGTTGTGAACATGTGCATGACTAAAGTTTCAAACACCAAACAAGTTACCTATGCACTCTGAAATATTTACTTTGACTTTGTAGCTTCTTCCAATCACCAGTTTGAAGAATCACACTTTGATCCCACAAAAACCCTCTTGGACCAAATTCTTCCTTAGAGATACGTAATTTGAATAGTTTACATCTTCATAATATTCCTTGTTCCGTACATTCTACATACATTACAGATGCAACAAACATGCATTCCTGAGTTGAGGGCATTTGAATTACCAATCTTTCATCCTCTATAAATGGTATATTTTCATCTAGACACGTGTACACATTTTCACAAGCTTTCCCTAACACCAGGTTCTAATTCGTGCATTTTTCACAAAAGAAAAATTCTGGAGCGACTACCACCTAAAAGATATGTAATTTACATGAATTCCATCAACATGGCATTCCGGGTTCTGTACATGCTACATGCATGACGGATTCAGCAACTATGAGTTTCTGACTTGTGAGCATGTGGATTACTGACCTTTCGTCCACCAAGCAAGGCGTATATTCACTTAGAAATATTTAGTTTGACTTCATAGGTTTTTCCTATCACCAGGTTACAAAATCGGACATTTGTCATCAGAAAACACTCTTTGAGCGAATTCTCACCAATACACATGTAATTTACATTCTTTACATAACCATGGAATTCCATATTACGAACATGTTTCATGCATCACGGATTCCTCAAAAATGCATTTCTGAGTTGTGTACATGCGCATGACTGATGTTTCAACCACCAAACAATTTACATATGCACTCTGAAAAATTTACTTTGACTTCGTAGCTTCTTCCTATCACCAGTTTCAAGAATCACACTTTGATCCCACAAAAACCCTCTTGGAGCGAATTCTACCCTAGAGATATGTAATTTGAATAGATCCCATCTAAATGATATTCCGTGTTTCGTTCATGCTACATATATGATGGATTCGACAAACATATATTCCTGAGTTGAGTTCATTTGGATTACCAATCTTTCATCCTCTATAAAAGGAATATTTTCATCTAGACACATGTACAAATTTTCACAAGCTTTCCCTAACACCAGGTTCGAATTCGTGCATTTTTCACAGAAAAATTGTTCTGGAGCGATTTTCACCTTATAGGTATGTAATTTACATGAATTCCTTCAACATGGCATTCCGGGATTCGTACATGCTACATGTGTGATGGATTCAGCTATCATGCATTTCTGACTTGTGAGCATGTGGATTACTGACCTTTCATCCTCCAAACAAGGTGTATATTCACTTAGAAATATTAAGTCTGCCTTCATAGTTTTTTCCTATCACCAGTTTCTAAAAGCGGACATTTGGCACCAGAAAACACTCTTTGAACAAATTCTCGCCAATACAAATTTAATTTACATTGTTTACATAACCATGGCATTCCGTATTCCAAATATGTTTCATGCATCATGGATTCCTCAAACATGAATTTCTGAGTTGTAAACTTGCGCATGACTGATGTTTCAAACACCAAACATGTTACATATGCACTCTGAAATATTTACTTTGACTTCGTAGCTTCTTCCTATCACCAGTTTTAAGAGTCACACTTTAATCGCACAAAAACCCTCTTGAAGCGAATTCTTCCCTAGAGATATGTAATTAGAATTGATTTCATCTACATGATATTCCGTGTTCCGTACATGCTACATACATGACGGATTCGACAAACATGCATTTCTGAGTTGAGGGCATCTGGATTATTAATCTTTCATCCTCTACTAAAGGAATATTTTCATCTAGACCCGTGTACAAATTTTCACAAGCTTTCCCTAACACCAGGTTCTAATTCGTGCGTTGTTCACAGAAGAAAAGTTCTGGAGCGACTTCCACCTAAAAGATATGTAATTTACATGAATTCCATCAACATGGCTTTCCGGGTACTGTACATGCTACATGCATGACGGATTCAGCAACAATGCGTTTCTGACTTGTGAACATGTGGATTACTGACCTTTCGTCCACCAAGCAAGGCGTACATTCACTTAGAAATATTTAGTTTGACTTCATAGGTTTTTCCTATCACCAGGTTCCAAAATCGGACATTTGTCATCAGAAAACCCTCTTTGAGCGAATTCTCACCAATACACATTTAATTTACATTGTTTATATAACCATGAAATTCCGTATTATGAACATGTTTCATACATCACGGATTCCACAAACATGCATTTCTGAGTTGTGTACATGCGCATGACTGATGTTTCAACCACCAAACAAGTTACCTATGCACTCTGAAATATTTACTTAAACTTCGTAGCTTCTTCCTATCACCAGTTTCAAGAATCACACTTTGATCCCACAAAAACCCTCTTGGAGCGTATTCTACCCTAGAGATATGTAATTTGAATAGATCCCATCTAAATGATATTCCGTGTTTCGTTCATGCTACATATAGGATGGATTCGACAAACATATATTCCTGAGTTGAGTTCATCTGGATTACCAATCTTTCATCCTCTATAAAAGGAATATTTTCATCTAGACACATGTACAAATTTTCACAAGCTTTCCCTAACACCAGGTTCGAATTCGTGCATTTTTCACAGAAAAATTGTTCTGGAGCGATTTCCACCTTATAGGTATGTAATTTACATGAATTCCATTAACATGGCATTCCGGGTTCCGTACATGCTACATGTGTGACCGATTCGGCTATCATGCGTTTCTGACTTGTGAACATGTGGATTACTGACCTTTCATCCACCAAACAATGTGTATATTCACTTAGAAATATTAAGTCTGCTTTCATAGGTTTTTCCTATCACCAGTTTCTAAAAGCGGACATTTAGCACCAGAAAACTCTCTTTGTGCGAATACTCATGAATGCACTTGTAATTTACATTGTTTACATAACCATGGATTTCCGTATTACGAACATGATTCATGCATCACGGATTCATCAAACATGCATTTCTGAGTTGTGTACATGCGCATGACTTATGTTTCAACCACCAAACAAGTTATCTATGCACTCTGAAATATTTACTTAGACTTCGTAGCTTCTTCCTATCACCAGTTTCAAGAATCACACTTTGATCCCACAAAAACCCTCTTGGAGCGAATTCTACCCTAGAGATATGTAATTTGAATAGATCTCATCTAAATGATATTCCGTGTTTCGTTCATGCTACATATAGGATGGATTCGACAAACATATATTCCTGAGTTGAGTTCATCTGGATTACCAAACTTTCATCGTCTATAAAAGGAATATTTTCATCTAGACACATGTACAAATTTTCACAAGCTTTCCCTAACACCAGGTTCGAATTCGTGTATTTTTCACAGAAAAATTTTTCTGGAGCGATTTCCATCTTATAGGTATGTAATTTACATGAATTCCTTCAACATGGCATTCCGGGTTCCATACATGCTACATGTGTGATGGATTTGTCAATCATGAGTTTCTGACTTGTGAGCATTTGGATTACTGACCTTTCGTCCACCAAGCAAGGCGTATATTCACTTAGAAATATTTAGTTTGACTTCATAGGTTTTTCCTATCACCAGGATCCAAAATCGGACATTTGTCATGAGAAAACACTCTTTGAGCGAATTCTCACCAATACACATGTAATTTACATTCTTTACATAACCATGGAATTCCGTAATACGAACATGTTTCATGCATCACGGATTCCTCAAACATGCACTTCTGAGTTGTGAACATGCGCATGACTGATGTTTCAACCACCAAACAAGTTACCTATGCACTCTGAAATATTTACTTTGACTTCGTAGCTTCTTCCTATCACCACTTTCAAGAATCACACTTTGATCCCACAAAAACCCTCTTGGAGCGTATTCTACCCTAGAGATATGTAATTTGAATAGATCCCATCTACATGATGTTCCGTGTTCCGTACATGATACATACATGACGGATTCGACAAACATGCATTCCTGAGTTGAGGGCATCTGGATTACTAATCTTTCATCCTCTATAAAAGGAATATTTTCATCTAGACATGTGTACACATTTTCAGAAGCTTTCCTAACACCAGGTTCGAATTCGTGCATTTTTCACAGAAGAAATTTCTGGAGCGATTTCCACCTAACAAGTATGTAATTTACATGAATTCCATCAATATGGATTTCCGTGTTCAGTACATGCTACATATGTGATGGGTACGACAATCATACGTTTCTGACTTGTGAGCATGTGGATTAGTGACCTTTCATTCACTAAAAAATGCGTATATAGGCTTAGAAATATTTACTCTGACTTCATAGGTTTTTTCTATTACCAGGTTCTAAATTCGGACATTTGGCACCAGAAAACACTCTTTGAGCGAATTCTCACCAATACACATGTAATTTACATTGTTTACATAACCATGGCATTCCGCATTCCAAACATGATTCATGCATCACGGATTCCTCCAACATGCATTTCTGAGTTGTGAACATGTGCATGACTGATGTTTCAACCACCAAACAAGTTACCTTTGCACTCTGAAATATTTACTTTGACTTCGTAGCTTCTACCTATCACCAGTTTCAAGAATCACACTTTGATCCCACAAAAACACTCTTGGAGCGAATTCTACCCTTGAGATATGTAATTTGAATAGATCCCATCTACATGATATTCCGTGTTTCGTGCATGCTACATATAGGATGGATTCGACAAACATACATTACTGAGTTGAGGGCTTCTGGATTATTAATCTTTCATCCTCTATAAAATGAATATTTTCATCTAGACACGTGTACACATTTTCACAAGCGTTCCCTAACACCAGGTTCGAATTCGTGCATTTTTCACAGAAAAATAGTTCTGGAACGATTTCCACCTAATAGGTATTTAATTTACATGAATTCCATCAACATGGCATTCCGGGTTCCGTACATGCTACATGTGTGATGGATTCGGCTATCATGCGTTTCTGACTTGTGAGCATGTGGATTACTGACCTTTCATCCACCAAAATGTGTATATTCACTTAGAAATATTAAGTCTGCCTTCATAGGTTTTTCCTATCACCAGTTTCTAAAAGCAGACATTTAGCACCAGAAAACACTCTTTGAACGAATTCTCGTCAATACATATTTAATTTACATTGTTTACATAACCATGGCATTCCGTATTCCAAACTTGTTTCATGCATCACGGATTCCTCAAACATGAATTTCTGTGTTGTAAACTTGCGCATGACTGATGTTTCAAACACCAAGCATGTTACATATGCACTCTGAAATATTTACTTTGACTTCGTAGCTTCTTCCTATCACCAGTTTTAAGAATCACACTTTGATCCCACAAAAACCCTCTTGAAGCGAATTCTTCCCTAGAGATATGTAATTTGAATTGATTCCATCTACATGATATTCCGGGTTCCGTACATGCTACGTGTATGACGGTTTTGGCAATTATGCATTTCTGACTTGTGAGAATGTGGATTAAAGTCCTTTCACCATCCGAACAAGGCGTATATAGCCTTACAAATATTTCCTCTGACTTCATAGGATTTTCCTATCACCAGGTTGTAAATTCGGACATTTGGCACCAGAAAAAATTCTTTGAGCATATTCTCAACAATACACATGTAGTTTACATTGTTTACATAACCATGGAATTCCGTATTACGAGCATGTTTCATGCAACACGGATTCCACAAACATGCATTTCTGAGTTGTGAACATGCGCATGACTGATGTTTCAACCACCAAACAAGTTACCTATGCACTCTGAAATATTTACTTTGACTTTGTAGCTTCTTCCTATCACCAGTTTCAAGAATCACACTTTAATCCCACAAAAACCCTCTTGGATCAAATACTTCCCTAGAGATATATAATTTGAATCGATTCCATCTACATGATATTCCGTGTTCCGTACATGCTACATACATGACGGATTTGACAAACATGCATTCCTGAGTTGAGAGCATGTGGATTACTAATGTTTCATCCTCTAAAAATGGAATATTTTCATCTAGACACGTGTGCACATTTTCACAATCTTTCCCTAAATCCAGGTTCGAATTCGTGCATTTTTCACAGAAAAATTGTTCTCTAGCGATTTCCACCTAACAGATATGTAATTTACATGTATTCCAACAACATGGCATTCCGGATTCCGTACATGATACATGCATGACGGCTTAGGAAATCATGCATTTCTGACTTGTGAGCATGTGGATTACTTACCTTTCATCCACCAAACAATGCGTATATACACTTAGAATTATTTACTCTGACTTCATAGATTTTTCTATCACCAGCTTCTAAAATCGGACATCTGGCACCAGAAAACACTTTTTGAGGAAATTCTCTACAAATACACATGTAATTTACATTGTTTACATAACCATTGAATTCCGTATTACGAACATGTTTCATGCATCACGGATTCCTCAATCATGCACTTCTGAGTTGTGAACATGCGCATGACTGATGTTTCAAACACCAAACATGTTACATATGCACTCTGAAATATTTACTTTGACTTTGTAGCTTCTTCCTATCACCAGTTTCAAGAATCACACTTTGATCCCACAAAAACCCTCTTGGAGCGAATTCTTCCCTAGAGATATGTAATTTGAATCGATTCCATCTACATGATATTCCGTGTTCCGTACATGCTACATACATGACGGATTTGACAAACATGCATTCCTGAGTTGAGAGCATGTGGATTACTAATCTTTCATCCTCTATAAAAGGAATATTTTCATCTAGACACGTGTACACATTTTCAGAAGTTTTCCCTAACACCAGGTTCGAATTCGTGCATTTTTCACAAAAAAATATTTCTGGAACGATTTCCACCTAGCAGATATGTAATTTACATGTATTCCAACAACATGGCATTCCGGGTTCCGTACATGCTACATGTATGACGGATTTGGCAATCATGCAATTCTGACTTGTGAGTATGTGGATTACAGTTCTTTCATCATCCGATCAATGCGTAGATAGACTTAGAAATATTTACTCTGACTTCATAGGTTTTTCCTATCACCAGGTTCTAAAATCGGACATTTGGCACCAGAAAAATCTCTTTGAGCGAATTCTCACCAATAACCATGTAATTTACATTGTTTACATAACCATGGAATTCCGTATTACGAGCATGTTTCATGCATCACGGATTCCTCAAACATGCACTTCTGAGTTGTGAACATGTGCATGACTGATGTTTCAACCACCAAACAAGTTACCAATGCACTTTGAAATATTTACTTTGACTTTGTAGCTTCTTCCTATCACCACATTCAAGAATCACACTTTGATCCCACAAAAACCCTCTTGGAGCGAATTCTTCCCTAGAGATATGTAATTTGAATCGATTCCATCTAAATGATATTCCGTGTTCCGTACATGCTACATACATGACGGATTTGACAAACATGCATTCCTGAGTTGAGAGCATGTGGATTACTAATCTTTCATCCTCTATAAAAGGACATTTTTCATCTAGACACGTGTACACATTTTCACAAGCTTTCCCTAACACCAGGTTCGAATTCGTGCATTTTTCACAGAAAAATTATTCTGGAACGATTACCACCTAACAGATATGTAATTTACATGTATTCCAACAACATGGCATTCCGGGTTCCGTACATGCTACATGTATGATGGATTCGGCAATCATGCATTTCTGACTTGTGAGCATGTGGATTACAGATCTTTCACCATCCGAAGAAGGCGTATATAGACTTAGAAATATTTACTAAGACTTCATAAATTTTTCCTATCACCAGGTTCTAAAATCGGACATTTGGCACCAGAAAACACTCTTTGAGCGAATTCTCACCAATACACATGTAATTTACATTGTTTACATAACCATGGAATTCCGTATTATGAGCATGTTTCATACATCACGGATTCCACAAACATGCATTTCTGAGATGTGAACATGCGCATGACTGATGTTTCAACCACCAAACAATTTACCTGTGCACGCTGAAATATTTACTTTGACTTTGTAGCTTCTGCCTATCACCAGATTCAAGAATCACACTTTGATCCCACAAAAACACTCTTGGAGTGAATTCTTCCCTAGAGATATGTAATTTGAATCGATTCCATCTACATGATATTCCGTGTTCCGTACATGCTACATACATGACGGAAGTGACAAACATGCATTCCTGAGTTGAGAGCATGTGGATTACTAATCTTTTATCCTCTAAAAAAGGAATATTTTCATCTAGACACGTGTACACATTTTCACAAGCTTTCCCTAAAACCAGGTTCGAATTCGTGCATTTTTCACAGAAAAAAATTTCTGGAGCGATTTCCACCTAACAGATATGTAATTTACATGTATTCCAACAACATGGCATTCCGGGTTCCGTACATGCTACATGCATGACGGATTAGGCAATCATGCATTTCTGACTTGTGAGCATTTGGATTACTTACCTTTCATCCACCAAACAATGCGTATAAACACTTAGAATTATTTCCTTGACTTCATAGATTTTACTATCACCAGGTTCTAAAATCAGACATATGGCACCTGAAAACACTTTTTGAGCGAATACTCACATATACACATGTAATTTACATTGCTTACATAACCATGGAATTCCGTATTATGAGCATGTTTCATGCATCACGGATTCTTCAAACATGAACTTCTGAGTTGTGAACATGTGCATGACTGATGTTTCAACCACCAAACATGTTTCCTATGCACTCTGAAATATTTACTTTGACTTTGTAGCTTCTGCCTATCACCAGTTTCAAGAATCACACTTTGATCCCACAAAAACCCTCTTGAAGCGAATTCTTCCCTAGAGATATGTAATTTGAATGGATTCCATCTACATGGTATTCCGTGTTCCGTACATGCTACATACATGACGGATTCGACAAACATGCATTCCTGAGTTGAGTGCATCTGGATTATTAATCTTTCATCCTCTATTAAAGAATATATTCATCTAGAAGCGTGTACAAATTTTCACAAGCTTTCCCTAACACCAGGTTCTAATTCGTGCATTTTTCTCAGAAGAAAAGTTCTGGAGCGACTTCCAACTAAAAGATATGTAATTTACATGAATACCATCAACATTGCCTTCCGGGTTCCGTACATGCTACATGCATGACGGATTCGGCAATCATGAGTTTCTGACTTGTGAGCATGTGGATTACTGACCTTTCATCCACCAAACAAGGCGTATATAGACTTAGAAATATTTACTCTGACATCATAGGTTTTTCCTATCACCAGTTTCTAAAATCGGACATTTGGCACAAGAAAACCCTCTTTGAGGGAATTCTCACCAATACACATGTTATTTCCATTGTTTACATAACGATGGAATTCCGTATTATGAACAGGTTTCCTGCATCACGGATTCCTCAAACATGAATTTCTGAGTTGTGAACATGTGCATGACTGAAGTTTCAAACACCAAACAAGTTACCTATGCACTCTGAAATATTTACTTTGACTTTGTAGCTTCTTCCAATCACCAGTTTGAAGAATCACACTTTGATCCCACAAAAACCCTCTTGGACCGAATTCTTCCTTACAGATACGTACTTTGAATAGTTTACATCTACAAAATATTCCTTGTTCCGTACATGCTACATACATGACGGATGAGACAAACATGCATTCCTGAGTTGAGGGCATCTGGATTACTAATCTTTCATCCTCTATAAAAGGAATATTTTCATCTAGACACGTGTACAAATTTTCACAAGCTTTCCATAACACCAGGTTCTAATTCGTGCATTTCTCACAGAAGAAATTTCTGGAGCGATTTCCACCTAACAGGTATGTAATTTATATGAATTCCATCAATATGGATTTCCGGGTTCCGTACATGCTACATATGTGATGGATACGACAATCATACGTTTCTGACTTGTGAGCATGTGGATTACTGACCTTTCATTCACTAAAAAACACGTATATAGGCTTAGAAATATTTACTCTGACTTCATAGGTTTTTTCTATTACCAGGTTCTAAATTCTGACATTTGGCACCAGAAAACACTCTTTGAGCGAATTCTCACCAATACACATGTAATTTACATTGTTTACATAACCATGGCATTCCTCATTCCAAACATGATTCATGCATCACGGATTCCTCCAACATGCATTTCTGAGTTGTGAACATGCGCATGACTGATGTTTCAACCACCAAACAAGTTACCTATGCACTCTGAAATATTTACTTTGACTTCGTAGCTTCTACCTATCACCAGTTTCAAGAATAACACTTTGATCCCACAAAAACCCTCTTGGAGCGAATTGTACCCTTGAGATATGTAATTTGAATAGATCCCATCTACATGAAATTCCGTGTTTCGTGCATGCTACATATAGGATGGATTCGACAAACATACATTACTGAGTTGAGGGCATCTGTATTATTCATCTTTCATCCTCTATAAAAGGAATATTTTCATCTAGACACGTGTACACATTTTCACAAGCTTTCCCTAACACCAGGTTCGAATTCGTGCATTTTTCACAGAAAAATTGTTCTGGAGCGATTTCCACCTAATAGGTATTTAATTTACATGAATTCCATCAACATGGCATTCCGGGTTCCGTACATGCTACATGTGTGATGGATTCGGCTATCATGCGTTTCTGACTTGTGAGCATGTGGATTACTGACCTTTCATCCACCAAAATGTGTATATTCACTTAGAAATATTAAGTCTGCCTTCATAGGTTTTTCCTATCACCAGTTTCTAAAAGCAGACATTTAGCACCAGAAAACACTCTTTGAACGAATTCTCGTCAATACATATTTAATTTACATTGTTTACATAACCATGGCATTCCGTATTCCAAACTTGTTTCATGCATCACGGATTCCTCAAACATGAATTTCTGTGTTGTAAACTTGCGCATGACTGATGTTTCAAACACCAAGCATGTTACATATGCACTCTGAAATATTTACTTTGACTTCGTAGCTTCTTCCTATCACCAGTTTTAAGAATCACACTTTGATCCCACAAAAACCCTCTTGAAGCGAATTCTTCCCTAGAGATATGTAATTTGAATTGATTCCATCTACATGATATTCCGTGTTTCGTACATGCTACATACATTACGGATTCGACAAACATGCATTTCTGAGTTGAGGGCATCTGGATTATTAATCTTTCATCCTCTATTAAAGGAATATTTTCATCTAGAACCGTGTACAAATTTTAACAAGCTTTCCCTAACACCAGGTTCTAATTCGTGCATTTTTCACAGAAGAAAATTTCTGGAGCGATTTCCCCTTAACAGATATGTAATTTACATGAATACCATCAACATTGCCTTCCAGGTTCCGTACATGCTTCATGCATGACGGATTCGGCAATCATGAGTTTCTGACTTGTGAGCATGTGGATTACTGAACTTTCATCCACCAAACAAGGCTTATATAGACTTAGAAATATTTACTCCGACATCATAGGTTTTTCCTTTCACCAGGTTCTAAAATCGGACATTTGGCACAAGAAAACACTCTTTGAGCGAATTCTCACCAATACACGTGTTATTTCCCTTGTTTACATAACCATGGAATTCCGTATTATGAACAGGTTTCCTGCATCACGGATTCCTCAAACATGAATTTCTGAGTTGTGAACATGTGCATGACTAAAGTTTCAAACACCAAACAAGTTACCTATGCACTCTGAAATATTTACTTTGACTTTGTAGCTTCTTCCAATCACCAGTTTGAAGAATCACACTTTGATCCCACAAAAACCCTCTTGGACCAAATTCTTCCTTAGAGATACGTAATTTGAATAGTTTACATCTTCATAATATTCCTTGTTCCGTACATTCTACATACATTACAGATGCAACAAACATGCATTCCTGAGTTGAGGGCATTTGAATTACCAATCTTTCATCCTCTATAAATGGTATATTTTCATCTAGACACGTGTACACATTTTCACAAGCTTTCCCTAACACCAGGTTCTAATTCGTGCATTTTTCACAAAAGAAAAATTCTGGAGCGACTACCACCTAAAAGATATGTAATTTACATGAATTCCATCAACATGGCATTCCGGGTTCTGTACATGCTACATGCATGACGGATTCAGCAACTATGAGTTTCTGACTTGTGAGCATGTGGATTACTGACCTTTCGTCCACCAAGCAAGGCGTATATTCACTTAGAAATATTTAGTTTGACTTCATAGGTTTTTCCTATCACCAGGTTACAAAATCGGACATTTGTCATCAGAAAACACTCTTTGAGCGAATTCTCACCAATACACATGTAATTTACATTCTTTACATAACCATGGAATTCCATATTACGAACATGTTTCATGCATCACGGATTCCTCAAAAATGCATTTCTGAGTTGTGTACATGCGCATGACTGATGTTTCAACCACCAAACAATTTACATATGCACTCTGAAAAATTTACTTTGACTTCGTAGCTTCTTCCTATCACCAGTTTCAAGAATCACACTTTGATCCCACAAAAACCCTCTTGGAGCGAATTCTACCCTAGAGATATGTAATTTGAATAGATCCCATCTAAATGATATTCCGTGTTTCGTTCATGCTACATATATGATGGATTCGACAAACATATATTCCTGAGTTGAGTTCATTTGGATTACCAATCTTTCATCCTCTATAAAAGGAATATTTTCATCTAGACACATGTACAAATTTTCACAAGCTTTCCCTAACACCAGGTTCGAATTCGTGCATTTTTCACAGAAAAATTGTTCTGGAGCGATTTTCACCTTATAGGTATGTAATTTACATGAATTCCTTCAACATGGCATTCCGGGATTCGTACATGCTACATGTGTGATGGATTCAGCTATCATGCATTTCTGACTTGTGAGCATGTGGATTACTGACCTTTCATCCTCCAAACAAGGTGTATATTCACTTAGAAATATTAAGTCTGCCTTCATAGTTTTTTCCTATCACCAGTTTCTAAAAGCGGACATTTGGCACCAGAAAACACTCTTTGAACAAATTCTCGCCAATACAAATTTAATTTACATTGTTTACATAACCATGGCATTCCGTATTCCAAATATGTTTCATGCATCATGGATTCCTCAAACATGAATTTCTGAGTTGTAAACTTGCGCATGACTGATGTTTCAAACACCAAACATGTTACATATGCACTCTGAAATATTTACTTTGACTTCGTAGCTTCTTCCTATCACCAGTTTTAAGAGTCACACTTTAATCGCACAAAAACCCTCTTGAAGCGAATTCTTCCCTAGAGATATGTAATTAGAATTGATTTCATCTACATGATATTCCGTGTTCCGTACATGCTACATACATGACGGATTCGACAAACATGCATTTCTGAGTTGAGGGCATCTGGATTATTAATCTTTCATCCTCTACTAAAGGAATATTTTCATCTAGACCCGTGTACAAATTTTCACAAGCTTTCCCTAACACCAGGTTCTAATTCGTGCGTTGTTCACAGAAGAAAAGTTCTGGAGCGACTTCCACCTAAAAGATATGTAATTTACATGAATTCCATCAACATGGCTTTCCGGGTACTGTACATGCTACATGCATGACGGATTCAGCAACAATGCGTTTCTGACTTGTGAACATGTGGATTACTGACCTTTCGTCCACCAAGCAAGGCGTACATTCACTTAGAAATATTTAGTTTGACTTCATAGGTTTTTCCTATCACCAGGTTCCAAAATCGGACATTTGTCATCAGAAAACCCTCTTTGAGCGAATTCTCACCAATACACATTTAATTTACATTGTTTATATAACCATGAAATTCCGTATTATGAACATGTTTCATACATCACGGATTCCACAAACATGCATTTCTGAGTTGTGTACATGCGCATGACTGATGTTTCAACCACCAAACAAGTTACCTATGCACTCTGAAATATTTACTTAAACTTCGTAGCTTCTTCCTATCACCAGTTTCAAGAATCACACTTTGATCCCACAAAAACCCTCTTGGAGCGTATTCTACCCTAGAGATATGTAATTTGAATAGATCCCATCTAAATGATATTCCGTGTTTCGTTCATGCTACATATAGGATGGATTCGACAAACATATATTCCTGAGTTGAGTTCATCTGGATTACCAATCTTTCATCCTCTATAAAAGGAATATTTTCATCTAGACACATGTACAAATTTTCACAAGCTTTCCCTAACACCAGGTTCGAATTCGTGCATTTTTCACAGAAAAATTGTTCTGGAGCGATTTCCACCTTATAGGTATGTAATTTACATGAATTCCATTAACATGGCATTCCGGGTTCCGTACATGCTACATGTGTGACCGATTCGGCTATCATGCGTTTCTGACTTGTGAACATGTGGATTACTGACCTTTCATCCACCAAACAATGTGTATATTCACTTAGAAATATTAAGTCTGCTTTCATAGGTTTTTCCTATCACCAGTTTCTAAAAGCGGACATTTAGCACCAGAAAACTCTCTTTGTGCGAATACTCATGAATGCACTTGTAATTTACATTGTTTACATAACCATGGATTTCCGTATTACGAACATGATTCATGCATCACGGATTCATCAAACATGCATTTCTGAGTTGTGTACATGCGCATGACTTATGTTTCAACCACCAAACAAGTTATCTATGCACTCTGAAATATTTACTTAGACTTCGTAGCTTCTTCCTATCACCAGTTTCAAGAATCACACTTTGATCCCACAAAAACCCTCTTGGAGCGAATTCTACCCTAGAGATATGTAATTTGAATAGATCTCATCTAAATGATATTCCGTGTTTCGTTCATGCTACATATAGGATGGATTCGACAAACATATATTCCTGAGTTGAGTTCATCTGGATTACCAAACTTTCATCGTCTATAAAAGGAATATTTTCATCTAGACACATGTACAAATTTTCACAAGCTTTCCCTAACACCAGGTTCGAATTCGTGTATTTTTCACAGAAAAATTTTTCTGGAGCGATTTCCATCTTATAGGTATGTAATTTACATGAATTCCTTCAACATGGCATTCCGGGTTCCATACATGCTACATGTGTGATGGATTTGTCAATCATGAGTTTCTGACTTGTGAGCATTTGGATTACTGACCTTTCGTCCACCAAGCAAGGCGTATATTCACTTAGAAATATTTAGTTTGACTTCATAGGTTTTTCCTATCACCAGGATCCAAAATCGGACATTTGTCATGAGAAAACACTCTTTGAGCGAATTCTCACCAATACACATGTAATTTACATTCTTTACATAACCATGGAATTCCGTAATACGAACATGTTTCATGCATCACGGATTCCTCAAACATGCACTTCTGAGTTGTGAACATGCGCATGACTGATGTTTCAACCACCAAACAAGTTACCTATGCACTCTGAAATATTTACTTTGACTTCGTAGCTTCTTCCTATCACCACTTTCAAGAATCACACTTTGATCCCACAAAAACCCTCTTGGAGCGTATTCTACCCTAGAGATATGTAATTTGAATAGATCCCATCTACATGATGTTCCGTGTTCCGTACATGATACATACATGACGGATTCGACAAACATGCATTCCTGAGTTGAGGGCATCTGGATTACTAATCTTTCATCCTCTATAAAAGGAATATTTTCATCTAGACATGTGTACACATTTTCAGAAGCTTTCCTAACACCAGGTTCGAATTCGTGCATTTTTCACAGAAGAAATTTCTGGAGCGATTTCCACCTAACAAGTATGTAATTTACATGAATTCCATCAATATGGATTTCCGTGTTCAGTACATGCTACATATGTGATGGGTACGACAATCATACGTTTCTGACTTGTGAGCATGTGGATTAGTGACCTTTCATTCACTAAAAAATGCGTATATAGGCTTAGAAATATTTACTCTGACTTCATAGGTTTTTTCTATTACCAGGTTCTAAATTCGGACATTTGGCACCAGAAAACACTCTTTGAGCGAATTCTCACCAATACACATGTAATTTACATTGTTTACATAACCATGGCATTCCGCATTCCAAACATGATTCATGCATCACGGATTCCTCCAACATGCATTTCTGAGTTGTGAACATGTGCATGACTGATGTTTCAACCACCAAACAAGTTACCTTTGCACTCTGAAATATTTACTTTGACTTCGTAGCTTCTACCTATCACCAGTTTCAAGAATCACACTTTGATCCCACAAAAACACTCTTGGAGCGAATTCTACCCTTGAGATATGTAATTTGAATAGATCCCATCTACATGATATTCCGTGTTTCGTGCATGCTACATATAGGATGGATTCGACAAACATACATTACTGAGTTGAGGGCTTCTGGATTATTAATCTTTCATCCTCTATAAAATGAATATTTTCATCTAGACACGTGTACACATTTCCACAAGCATTCCCTAACACCAGGTTCGAATTCGTGCATTTTTCACAGAAAAATAGTTCTGGAACGATGTCCAACTAACAAATTTGTAATTTACATGTATTCCAACAACATGGCATTCCGGGTTCTGTACATGCTACATGTATGACGGAATCGGCAATCATGCATTTCTGACTTGTGAGCATGTGGATTACAGATCTTTCACCCTCCGAACAAGGCGTATATTGACTTAGAAATATTTCCTATGACTTCATAGGTTTTTCCCATCACCAGGTTGTAAATTCGGACATTTGGCACCAGAAAAATTTCTTTGAGCGTATTCTCAACAATACACATGTAGTTTACATTGTTTACATAACCATGGAATTCCGTAATATGAACATGTTTCATGCATCACGGATTCCTCAAACATGCACTTCTGAGTTGTGAACATGCGCATGACTGATGTTTATACCACCAAACAAGTTACCTATGCACTCTGAAATATTTAATTTGACTTTGAAGATTCTGCCTATCACCAGTTTCAAGAATTACACTTTGATCCCACAAAAACACTCTTGGAGCGAATTCTTCCCTAGAGATATGTAATTTGAATCGATTCCATCTGCATGATATTCCGTGTTCCGTACATGCTACATACATGACGGATTTGACAAACATGCATTCGTGAGTTGAGAGCATGTGGATTACTAATCTTTCATCCTCTATAAAAGGAATATTTTCATCTAGACACGTGTACACATTTTCACAAGTTTTCCCAAAAACCAGGTTCGAAATCGTGCATTTTTCACAGAAAAATTGTTCTGGAGCGATTTCCACATAACAGATATGTAATTTACATGTATTCCAACAACAAGGCATTCCGGGTTCCGTACATGACACATGCATGACGGATTCAGCAATCATGCATTTCTGACTCGTGAGCATGTGGATTACAGATCTTTCATCCTCCGAACAATGCGTATATACACTTAGAATTATTTACTCTCACTTCATAGATTTTTCTATCACCAGGTTCTAAAATCGGACATCTGGCACCAGAAAACACTCTTTGAGTGAATGCTCACAAATACACATGTAATTTACATTGTTCATATAACCAAGCAATTCCGTATTACGAACATGTTTCATGCATCACGGATTCCTCAAACATGCACTTCTGAGTTGTGAACATGCGCATGACTGATATTTCTACCACCAAACAAGTTACCTATGCACTCTGAAATATTTAATTTGACTTTGTAGATTCTGCCTATCACCAGTTTCAAGAATCACACTTTGATCCCACAAAAACACTCTTGGAGCGAATACTTCCCTAGAGATATGTAATTTGAATCGATTCCATCTACATGATATTCCGTGTTCCGTACATGCTACATAAATGACGGATTTGACAAACATGCATTCCTGAGTTGAGAGCATATGGATTACTAATCTTTCATCCTGTATAAAGGAATATTTTCATCTAGACACGTGTACACATTTTCACAAGCTTTCGCTCAAACCAGGTTCGAATTCATGCATTTTTCACAGAAAAAATGTTCTCTAGCGATTTCCACCTAACAGATATGTAATTTATATGTATTCAAACAACATGGCATTCCGGGTTCCGTACATGCTACATGCATGACGGATTCGGCAATCATGCATTTCTGACTTGTGAGCATGTGGATTAGTGACCTTTCATCCACCAAACAATGCGTATATACACTTAGAATTATTTACTCTGACTTCATAGATTTTTCTATCACCAGGTTTTAAAATCGGACATCTGGCTCCAGAAATCACTCTTTGAGCGAATTCTCACAAATACACATGCAATTTACATTGTTTACATAACCATGGCATTCCGTATTACGAACATGTTTCATGCATCACGGATTCCTCAAACTTGAATTTCTGAGTTGTGAACATGAGCATGACAGATGTTTCAACCACCAAACAGTTTACCTGTGCACTCTGAAATATTTACTTTGACTTTGTAGCTTCTGCCTATCACGAGTTTCAAGAATCACACTTTGATCCCAGAAAAAAGCTCTTGGAGCAAATTCTACCCTAGAGATATGTAATTTGAATAGATGCCATCTACATGATATTCCGTGTTCCGTACATGCTACATACATGAGGGATTTGACAAACATGCATTCCTGAGTTGAGAACATGTGGATTACAAATCTTTCATCCTCTATAAAAGGAACATTTTCATCTAGACACGTGTACACATTTTTAGAAGCTTTCCGTAACACCAGGTTCGAATTTATGCATTTTTCACAGAAAAATAGTTCTGGAACGAATTCCACCTAACAGATATTTAATTTACATGTATTCCAACAACATGGCATTCTAGTTTCCGTACATGCTACATGTATGACGGATTTGGCAATCATGCATTTCTGACTTGTGAGCATGTGGATTACAGATCTTTCACCATCCGAAAAAGGTGTATATAGACTTAGAAATATTTACTCTGACTTCATAAGTTTTTCCTATCACCAGGTTGTAAAATCGGACATTTGGCACCAGAAAACCCTCTTTGAGCGAATTCTCACCAATCCCCATGTAATTTACATTGTTTACATAACCATGGAATTCCGTATTACGAGGATGTTTCATGCATCACGGATTCCTCAAACATGCACTTCTGAGTTGTGAACATGTGCATGACTGATGTTTCAAACACCAAACAAGTTACCTATGCACTCTGAATTATTTTCTTTGACTTTGTCGCTTCTTCCTATCACCAATTTCAAGAATCACACTTTGATCCCACAAAAACCCTCTTGGAGCGAATTCTTCCCTAGAGATATGTAATTTGAATCGATTCCATCTACATGATATTCCGTGTCCCGTACATGCTACATACATGACGGATTTGACAAACATGCATTCCTGAGTTGACAGCATGTGGATTACGAATCTTTCATCCCCTATAAAAGGAATATTTTCATCTAGACACGTGTACACATTTTCACAAGCTTTCCCTAACACCAGGTTCGAATTTGTGCATTTTTCACAGAAAAATCATTCTGGAACGATTTCCACCTAACAGATTGTAATTTAAATGTATTCCAACAACATGGCATTCCGGGTTCCGTACATGCTACATGTATGACGGATTCGGCAATCATGCATTTCTGACTTGTGAGCATGTGGATTAGTGACCTTTCACCCTCCGAAAAAGGTGTATATAGACTTAGAATTATTTACTCTGACTTCATAAGTTTTTCCTATCACCAGGTTCTAAAATCGGACATTTGGCACCAGAAAACCCTCTTTGAGCGAATTCTCACCAATAAAATTGTAATTTACATTGTTTACATAACCATGCAATTCCGCATTACGAGCATGTTTCATGCATCACGGATTCCTCAAACATGCACTTCTGAGTTGTGAACATGCGCATGACTGATTTTTCAACCACCAAACAAGTTTCCTATGCACTCTGAAATATTTACTTTGACTTTGGAGCTTCTTCCTATCAGCACTTTCAAGAATCACATTTTGATCCCACAAAAACACTCTTGGAGCGAATTCTTCCCTAGAGATATGTAATTTGAATTGATTCCATCTACATGATATTCCGTGTTCCGTACATGCTACATAAATGACGGATTTGACAAACATGCATTCCTAGTTGAGAGCATGTGGATTAATAATCTTTCATCCTCAATAAATGGAATATTTCCTCTAGACACGTGTACACATTTTCACAAGCTTTCCCTAAAACCAGGTTCGAATTCGTGCATTTTTCACAGAAAAATAGTTCTGGAGCGATTTCCACCTAACAGATATGTAATTTACATGTATTCCAACAACGTGGCATTCCGGGTTCCGTACATGCTTCATGCATGACGGATTCGGCAATCATGCATTTCTGACTTGTGAGCATGTGGATTAGTGACCTTTCATCCACCAAACAATGCGTATATACACTTAGAATTATTTACTCTGACTTCATAGATTTTTCTATCACCAGGTTCTAAAATCGGACATCTGGCTCCAGAAATCACTCTTTGAGCGAATTCTCACAAATACACATGTAATTTACATTGTTTACATAACCATGGCATTCCGTATTACGAACATGTTTCATGCATCACGGATTCCTCAAACTTGAATTTCTGAGTTGTGAAAATGCGCATGACTGATGTTTCAAACACCAAGCAGTTTACCTGTGCACTCTGAAATATTTACTTTGACTTTGTAGCTTGTGTCTATCACGAGTTTCAAGAATCACACTTTGATCCCAGAAAAAACCTTTTGGAGCGAATTCTACCCTAGAGATATGTAATTTGAATAGATGCCATCTACATGATATTCCGTGTTCCGTACATGCTACATACATGACGGATTTGACAAACATGCATTCCTGAATTGAGAACATGTGGATTACAAATCTTTCATCCTCTATAAAAGGAATATTTTCATCTAGACACGTGTAGACATTTTCACAAGCTTTCCCTAAAACCAGGTTCGAATTCGTGCATTTTTCACAGAAAAATAGTTCTGGAGCGATTTCCACCTAACAGATATTTAATTTACATGTATTCCAACAACATGGCATTCCGGGTTCCGTACATGCTACATGTATGACGGATTCGGCAATCATGCATTTCTGACTTGTGAGCATGTGGAATAGTGACCTTTCACCCTCCGAAAAAGGCGTATATAGACTTAGAAATATTTACTCTGACTTCATAAGTTTTTCCTATCACCAGGTTCTAAAATCGGACATTTGGCATGAGAAAACCTTCTTTGAGCGAATTCTCACCAATACCCTTGTAGTTTACATTGTTTACATAACCATGGACTTCCGTATTACGAGCATGTTTCATGCATCACGGATTCCTCAAACATGCACTTCTGAGTTGTGAATATGCGCATGACAGATTTTTAACCACCAAACAAGTTTCCTATGCACTCTGAAATATTTACTTTGACTTTGTAGCTTCTTCCTATCACTACTTTCAAGAATCACATTTTGATCCCACAAAAACCCTCTTGGAGCGAATTCTTCCCTAGAGATATGTAATTAGAATTGATTCCATCTACATGATATTCCATGTTCCGTACATGCTACATAAATGACGGATTTGACAAACATGCATTCCTAGTTGAGAGCATGTGGATTAATAATCTTTCATCCTCAATAAATGGAATATTTCATCTAGACACGTGTACACATTTTCACAAGCTTTCCCTAAAACCAGGTTCGAATTCGTGCATTTTTCACAGAAAAATATTTCTGGAGCGATTTCCACCTAACAGATATGTAATTTACATGTATTCCAACAACGTAGCATTCCGGGTTCCGTACATGCTACATGCATGACGGATTCGGCAATCATGCATTTCTGACTTGTGAGCATGTGGATTAGTGACCTTTCATCCACCAAACAATGCGTATATACACTTAGAATTATTTACTCTGACTTCATAGATTTTTCTGTCACCAGGTTCTGAAATCGGACATCTGGCTCCAGAAATCACTCTTTGAGCGAATTCTCACAAATACACATGTAATTTACATTGTTCATATAACCAAGCAATTCCGTATTACGAACATGTTTCATGCATCACGGATTCCTCAAACTTGAATTTCTGAGTTGTGAACATGAGCATGACTGATGTTTCAACCACCAAACAGTTTACCTGTGCACTCTGAAATATTTTCTTTGACTTTGTAGCTTCTGCCTATCACGAGTTTCAAGAATCACACTTTGATCCCAGAAAAAACCTCTTGGAGCGAATTCTACCCTAGAGATATGTAATTTGAATAGATGCCATCTACATGATATTCCGTGTTCCGTACATGCTACATACATGACGGATTTGACAAACATGCATTCCTGAGTTGAGAACATGTGGATTACAAATCTTTCATCCTCTATAAAAGGAATATTTTCATCTAGACACGTGTAAACATTTTCACAAGCTTTCCGTAACACGAGGTTCGAATTCGTGCATTTTTCACAGAAAAATATTTCTGGAACGATTTCCACCTAACAGATATGTAATTTACATGTATTCCAACAACATGGCATTCCGGTTTCCGTACATGCTACATGTATGACGGATTCGGCAATCATGCATTTCTGACTTGTGAGCATGTGGATTACAGATCTTTCACCCTCCGAAAAAGGCGTATATAGACTTAGAAATATTTACTCTGACTTCATAAGTTTTTCCTATCACCAGGTTCTAAAATCGGACATTTGGCACCAGAAAACACTCTTTGAGCGAATTCTCACCAATACCCATGTAAATTACATTCTTTACATAACCATGGAATTCCGTATTACGAGCATGTTTCATGCATCACGGATTCCTCAAACATGCACTTCTGAGTTGTGAACATGTGCATGACGGATGTTTCAACCACCAAACAAGTTACCTATGCACTCTGAAATATTTACTTTGACTTTGTAGCTTCTGCCTATCACCACTTTCAAGAATCACACTTTGATCCCACAAAAACCCTCTTGGAGCGAATTCTTCCCTAGAGATATGTAATTTGAATCGATTCCATCTACATGATATTCAGTGTTCCGTACATGCTACATACATGACGGATTTGACAAACATGCATTCCTGAGTTGAGAGCATGTGGATTACTAATCTATCATCCTCTATAAAAGGAATATTTTCATCTAGACACGTGTGCATATTTTCACAAGCTTTCCCTAACACCAGGTTCGAATTCGTGCATTTTTCACAGAAAATTAATTCTGGAACGATTTCCACCTAACAGATTTGTAATTTACATGTATTCCAACAACATGGCATTCCGGGTTCCGTACATGCTACATGTATGACGGATTCGGCAATCATGCATTTCTGACTTGTGAGCATGTGGATTACAGATCTTTCACCCTCCGAAAAAGGCGTATATAGACTTAGAAATATTTACTCTGACTTCATAAGATTTTCCTATCACCAGGTTGTAAAATCGGACATTTGGCACCAGAAAACCCTCTTTGAGCGAATTCTCACCAATCCCCATGTTATTTACATTGTTTACATAACCATGGAATTCCGTATTACGAGCATGTTTCATGCATCACGGATTCCTCAAACATGCACTTCTGAGTTGTGAACATGTGCATGACTGATGTTTCAAACCCCAAACAAGTTACATATGCACTCTGAAATATTTACTTTGACTTTGTCGCTTCTTCCTATCACCACTTTCAAGAATCACACTTTGATCCCACAAAAACCCTCTTGGAGCGAATTCTTTCCTAGAGATTTGTAATTTGAATCGATTCCATCTACATGATATTCCGTGTCCCGTACATGCTACATACATGACGGATTTGACAAACATGCATTCCTGAGTTGAGAGCATGTGGATTACGAATCTTTCATCCTCTATAAAAGGAATATTTTCATCTAGACACGTGTACACATTTTCACAAGCTTTCCCTAACACCAGGTTCGAATTTGTGCATTTTTCACAGAAAAATAATTCTGGAACGATTTCCACCCAACAGATTGTAATTTAAATGTATTCCAACAACATGGCATTCCGGGTTCCGTACATGCTACATGTATGACGGATTTGGCAATCATGCGTTTCTGACTTGTGAGCATGTGGATTACAGACCTTTCACACACCGAACAAGGCGTAAATAGACTTAGAAATATTTACTCTGACTTCATAGGTTTTTCCTATCACCAGGTTTTTAAATGAGACATTTGGCACCAGAAAACCCTCTTTGAGCGAATTCTCACCAATACCCATGTAATTTACATTGTTTACATAACCATGGAATTCCGTATTACGAGCATGTTTCATGCATCACGGATTCCTCAAACTTGAATTTCTGAGTTGTGAACATGCGCATGACTGATGTTTCAAACACCAAACAGTTTACCTGTGCACTCTGAAATATTTACTTTGACTTTGTAGCTTCTGCCTATCACCACTTTCAAGAATCACATTTTCATCCCACAAAAACACTCTTGGAGCGAATTCTTCCCTAGAGATATGTAATTTGAATTGATTCCATCTACATGATATTCCGTGTTCCGTACATGCTACATAAATGACGGATTTGACAAACATGCATTCCTAGTTGAAAGCATGTGGATTAATAATCTTTCATCCTCAATAAATGGAATATTTCATTTAGACACGTGTACACATTTTCAGAAGCTTTTCCTAACACCAGGTTCGAATTCGTGCATTTTTCACAGAAAAATAGTTCTGGAGCGATTTCCACCTAACAGATATGTAATTTACATGTATTCCAACAACGTGGCATTCCGGGTTCCGTACATGCTACATGCATGACGGATTCGGCAATCATGCATTTCTGACTTGTGAGCATGTGGATTAGTGACCTTTCATCCACCAAACAATGCGTATATACACTTAGAATTATTTACTCTGACTTCATAGATTTTTCTATCACCAGGTTCTAAAATCGGACATCTGGCTCCAGAAATCACTCTTTGAGCGAATTCTCACAAATACACATGTAATTTACATTGTTTACATAACCATGGCATTCCGTATTACGAACATGTTTCATGCATCACGGATTACTCAAACTTGAATTTCTGAGTTGTGAACATGCGCATGTCTGATGTTTCAACCACCAAACAGTTTACCTGTGCACTCTGAAATATTTAGTTTGTCTTTGTAGCTTCTGCCTATCACGAGTTTCAAGAATCACACTTTGATCCCAGAAAAAACCTCTTGGAGCGAATTCTACCCTAGAGATATTTAATTTGAATAGATGCCATCTACATGATATTCCGTGTTCCGTACATGCTACATACATGACGGATTTGACAAACATGCATTCCTGAGTTGAGAACATGTGGATTACAAATCTTTCATCCTCTATAAAAGGAATATTTTCATCTAGACACGTGTACACATTTTCAGAAGCTTTCCCTAACACCAGGTTCGAATTCGTGCATTTTTCACAGAAAAATAGTTCTGGAACGATTTCCACCTAACAGATATGTAATTTACATGTATTCCAACAACATGGCATTCCGGGTTCCGTACATGCTACATGTATGACGGATTCGGCAATCATGCATTTCTGACTTGTGAGCATGTGGATTACAGATCTTTCACCCTCCGAAAAAGGCGTATATAGACTTAGAAATATTTACTCTGACTTCATAAGTTTTTCCTATCACCAGGTTCTAAAATCGGACATTTGGCACCAGAAAACACTCTTTGAGCGAATTCTCACCAATACCCATGTAATTTACATTGTTTACATAACCATGGAATTCCGTATTACGAGCATGTTTCATGCATCACGGATTCCTCAAACATGCATTTCTGAGTTGTGAACATGCCCATGACTGATGTTTCAACCACCAAACAAGTTACCTATGCACTCTGAAATATTTATTTTGACTTTGTAGCTTCTTCCTATCACCAGTTTCAAGAATCACAATTTGATCCGACAAAAACACTCTTGGAGCGAAGTCTTTCCAAGAGATATGTAATTTAATCGATACCATCTACTTTATATTCTTTGTTCCGTACATGCTACATACATGACGGATTTGACAAACATGCATTCCTGAGTTGAGAGCATGTGGATTACTAATCTTTCATCCTCTATAAAAGGAATATTTTCATCTAGACATGTGTAAATATTTTCAGAAGCTTTCCCTAACACCAGGTTCGAATTCGTGCATTTTTCACAGAAAAATAGTTCTGGAACGATTTCTACCTAACACATATTTAATTTACATGTATTCCAACAACATGGCATTCCGGGTTCCGTACATGCTACATGTATGACGGATTCGGTAATCATGCATTTCTGACTTGTGAGCATGTGGATTACAGAACTTTCACCTTCCGAAAAAGGCGTATATAGACTTAGAAATATTTACTCTGACTTCATAAGTTTTTCCTATCACCAGGTTCTAAAATCGGACTTTTGGCACCAGAAAACACTCTTTGAGCGAATTCTCACCAATCCCCATGTAATTTACATTGTTTACATAACCATGGAATTCCGTATTACGAGCATGTTTCATGCATCACGGATTCCTCAAACATGCACTTCTGAGTTGTGAACATGTGCATGACTGATGTTTCAACCACCAAACAAGTTACCTATGCACTCTGAAATATTTACTTTGACTTTGTCGCTTCTTCCTATCACCACTTTCAAGAATCACACTTTGATCCCACAAAAACACTCTTGGATCGAATTCTTCCCTAGAGATATGTAATTTGAATCGATTCCATCTACATGATATTCCGTGTCCCGTACATGCTACATACATGACGGATTTGAAAAACATGCATTCCTGAGTTGAGAGCATGTGGATTACGAATCTTTCATCCTCTATAAAAGGAATATTTTCATCTAGACACGTGTAAACATTTTCACAACCTTTCCCTAACACCAGGTTCGAATTTGTGCATTTTTCACAGAAAAATAATTCTGGAACGATTTCCACGTAACAGATTTGTAATTTAAATGTATTCCAACAACATGGCATTCCGGGTTCCGTACATGCTACATGTATGACAGATTTGGCAATCATGCGTTTCTGACTTGTGAGCATGTGGATTACAGACCTTTCACACACCGAACAAGGCGTATATAGACTTAGAAATATTTACTCTGACTTCATAGGTTTTTCCTATCACCAGGTTTTAAAATGAGACATTTGGCACCAGAAAACCCTCTTTGAGTGAATCCTCACAAATAAACATGTAATTTACATTGTTTACATAACCATGGAATTCCGTATTACGAGCATGTTTCATGCATCACGTATTCCTCAAACATGCACTTCTGAGTGTGAACATGCACATGAATGATATTTCAACCACCAAACAAGTTTCCTATGCACTCTGAAATATTTACTTTGACTTTGTAGCTTCTTCCTATCACCCCTTTCAAGAATCACACTGTGATCCCACAAAAACACTCTTGGAGCGAATTCTTCCCTAGAGATATGTAATTTGAATTGATTCCATCTACATGATATTCCGTTTTCCGTACATACTACATACATGACTGATTTGACAAACATGCATTCCTAGTTGAGAGCATGTGGATTTCTAATCTTTCATTCTCTATAAATTGAATAGTTTCATCTAGACACGTGTACACATTTTCACAAGCTTTCCCTAAAACCAAGTTCGAATTCGTGCATTTTTCACAGAAAAATAGTTCTGGAACGATTTCCACCTAACAGATATGTAATTTACATGTATTCCAACAACATGGCATTCCGGGTTTCGTACATGCTACATGTATGACGGATTTGGCAATCATGCATTTCTGACTTGTGAGCATGTGGATTACAGATCTTTCATCCTCCGAACAATGCGTATATAGACCTAGATATATTTACTCTGACTTCATAAGTTTTTCCTATCACCAGGTTCTAAAATCGGACATTTGGCACCAGAAAACACTCTTTGAGCGAATTCTCACCAATACCCATGTAATTTACATTGTTTACATAACCATGGAATTCCGTATTACGAGCATGTTTCATGCATCACGGATTCCTCAAACATGCACTTCTGAGTTGTGAACATGTGCATGACTGATGTCTCAACCACCAAACAAGTTACCTATGCACTCTGAAATATTTACTTTGACTTTGTAGCTTCTTCCTATCACCACTTTCAAGAATCACACTTTGATCCCACAAAAACCCTCTTGGAGCGAATTCTTCCCTAGAGATATGTAATTTGAATCGATTCCATCTACATGATATTCAGTGTTCCGTACATGCTACATACATGACGGATTTGAAAAACAAGCATTCCTGACTTGGGAGCATGTGGATTACTAATCTATCATCCTCTATAAAAGGAATATGTCCATCTAGACACGTGTACACATTTTCACAAGCTTTCCCTAACACCAGGTTCGAATTCGTGCATTTTTCACAGAAAAATAATTCTGGAACGATTTCCACCTATCAGATTTGTAATTTACATGTATTCCAACAACATGGCATTCCGGGTTCCGTACATGCTACATGTATGACGGATTCGGCAATCATGCATTTCTGACTTGTGAGCATGTGGATTACTGACCTTTCATCCACCAAACAATGCGTATATACACTTAGAATTATTTACTCGGACTTCATAGATTTTTCTATCACCAAGTTCTAAAATCGGACATCTGGAACCAGAAATCACTCTTCCAGCGAATTCTCACAAATACACATGTAATTTACATTGTTTACATAACCATGGCATTCCGTATTACGAACATGTTTCATGCATCACGGATTCCTCAAACTTGAATTTCTGAGTTGTGAACATGCGCATGACAGATGTTTCAACCACCAAACAGTTTACCTGTGCACTCTGAAAGATTTACTTTGACTTTGTTGCTTCTGCCTATCACGAGATTCAAGAATCACACTGATCCCAGAAAATCCCTCTTGGAGTGAATTCTTCCCTAGAGATATGTAATTTGAATCGATTCCATCTACATGATATTCCGTGTTCCGTACATGCTACATACATGACGGATTTGACAAACATGCATTCCTGAGTTTAGAGCATGTGGATTACTAATCTTTCATCCTCTATAAAAGAATATTTTCATCTAGACACGTGTACACATTTTCACAATGTTTCCCTAACACCAGGTTCTTATTCGTGCATTTTTCACAGATAAATTGTTCTGGAGCGATTTCCAGCTAACAGATATTTAATTTACATGAATACCATCAACATTGCCTTCCGGGTTCCGTACATGCTACATGCATGACGGATTCGGCAATCATGAGTTTCTGACTTGTGAGCATGTGGATTACTGACCTTTCATCCACCAAACAAGGCGTATATAGACTTAGAATTATTTACTCTGACATCATACGTTTTTCCTATCACCAGGTTCTAAAATCGGACATTTGGCAGAAGAAAACACTCTTTGTGAGAATACGCATGAATGCACATATAATTTACATTGTTTACATAACCATGGCATTCCGTATTACGAACATGTTTCATGCATCACGGATTACTCAAACATGCATTTCTGAGTTGTGTATATGCGCATGACTGATGTTTCAACCACCAAACATGTTACATATGCACTCTGAAATATTTACTTTGACTTCGTAGCTTCTTCCTATCACCAGTTTTAAGAATCACACTTTGATCCCACAAAAACCCTCTTGGACCGAATTCTTCCCTAGAGATATATAATTTGAATTGATTCCATCTACATGATATTCCGTGTTCCGTACATGCTACATACATGACGGATTCGACAAACATGCATTCCTGAGTTGAGGGCATCTGGATTAATAATCTTTCATCCTCTATAAAAGGAATATTTTCATCTAGACACGTGTACAAATTTTCACAAGCTTTCCCTAACACCAGGTTCGAATTCGTGCATTTTTCACAGAAGAAAATTTCTGGAGCGACTTCCACCTAAAAGATATGTAATTTACATGAATTCCATCAACATGGCTTTCCGGGTTCCGTACATGCTACATGCATGACGGATTCAACAACAATGCGTTTCTGACTTGTGATCATGTGGATTACTGACCTTTCGTCCACCAAGCAAGGCGTACATTCACTTAGAGATATTTATTTTGACTTCATAGGTTTTTCCTATCACCAGGTTACAAAATCGGTCATTTGGCACCAGAAAACACTCTTTGAGCGAATTCTCACCAATACACATGTAATTTACATTGTTTACATAACCATGGCTTTCCGCATTATGAACATGTTTCATGCATCACGGATTCCTCCAACATGCATTTCTGAGTTGTGAACATGCGCATGACTGATGTTTCAACCACCAAACAAGTTACCTATGCACTCTGAAATATTTACTTTGACTTCGTAGCTTCTACCTATCACCAGTTTCAAGAATCACACTTTGATCCCACAAAAACCCTCTTGGAGCGAATTCTACCCTTGAGATATGTAATTTGAATAGATCCCATCTACATGATTTTCCGTGTTTCGTGCATGCTACATATAGGATGGATTCGACAAACATACATTACTGAGTTGAGGGCATCTGTATTATTAATCTTTCATCCTCTATAAAAGGAATATTTTCATCTAGACACGTGTACACATTTTCAGAAATTTTCCTTAACATCAGGTTCGAATTCGTGCATTTTTCACAGAAAAATAGTTCTGGAACGATTTCCACCTAACAGATATGTAATTTACATGTATTCAAACAACATGGCATTCCGGGTTTCGTACATGCTACATGTATGACGGATTTGGCAATCATGCATTTCTGACTTGTGAGCATGTGGATTACAGATCTTTCATCCTCCGAACAATGCGTATATAGACTTAGATATATTTACTCTGACTTCATAAGTTTTTCCTATCACCAGGTTCTGAAATCGGACATTTGGCACCAGAAAACACTCTTTGAGCGAATTCTCACCAATACCCATGTAATTTACATTCTTTACATAACCATGGAATTCCGTATTACGAGCATGTTTCATGCATCACGGATTTCTCAAACATGCACTTCTGAGTTGTGAACATGTGCATGACTGATGTTTCAACCACCAAACAAGTTACCTATGCACTCTGAAATATTTACTTTGACTTTGTAGCTTCTTCCTATCACCACTTTCAAGAATCACACTTTGATCCCACAAAAACCCTCTTGGAGCGAATTCTTCCCTAGAGATATGTAATTTGAATCGATTCCATCTACATGATATTCAGTGTTCCGTACATGCTACATACATGACGGATTTGACAAACAAGCATTCCTGACTTGAGAGCATGTGGATTACTAATCTATCATCCTCTATAAAAGGAATATTTTCATCTAGACACGTGTACACAATTTCACAAGCTTTCCCTAACACCAGGTTCGAATTCGTGCATTTTTCACAGAAAAATAATTCTGGAACGATTTCCACCTATCAGATTTGTAATTTACATGTATTCCAACAACATGGCATTCCGGGTTCCGTACATGCTACATGTATGACGGATTCGGCAATCATGCATTTCTGACTTGTGAGCATGTGGATTACTGACCTTTCATCCACCAAACAATGCGTATATACACTTAGAATTATTTACTCGGACTTCATAGATTTTTCTATCACCAAGTTCTAAAATCGGACATCTGGAACCAGAAATCACTCTTCCAGCAAATTCTCACAAATACACATGTAATTTACATTGTTTACATAACCATGGCATTCCGTATTACGAACATGTTTCATGCATCACGGATTCCTCAAACTTGAATTTCTGAGTTGTGAACATGCGCATGACAGATGTTTCAACCACCAAACAGTTTACCTGTGCACTCTGAAAGATTTACTTTGACTTTGTTGCTTCTGCCTATCATGAGATTCAAGAATCACACTTTGATCCCAGAAAATCCCTCTTGGAGTGAATTCTTCCCTAGAGATATGTAATTTGAATCGATTCCATCTACATGATATTCCGTGTTCCGTACATGCTACATACATGACGGATTTGACAAACATGCATTCCTGAGTTTAGAGCATGTGGATTACTAATCTTTCATCCTCTATAAAAGAATATTTTCATCTAGACACGTGTACACATTTTCACAATGTTTCCCTAACACCAGGTTCTTATTCGTGCATTTTTCACAGATAAATTGTTCTGGAGCGATTTCCAGCTAACAGATATTTAATTTACATGAATAACATCAACATTGCATTCCGGGTTCCGTACATGCTACATGCATGACGGATTCGGCAATCATGAGTTTCTGACTTGTGAGCATGTGGATTACTGACCTTTCATCCACCAAACAAGGCGTATATAGACTTAGAATTATTTACTCTGACATCATACGTTTTTCCTATCACCAGGTTCTAAAATCGGACATTTGGCAGAAGAAAACACTCTTTGTGCGAATACGCATGAATGCACATATAATTTACATTGTTTACATAACCATGGCATTCCGTATTACGAACATGTTTCATGCATCACGGATTACTCAAACATGCATTTCTGAGTTGTGTATATGCGCATGACTGATGTTTCAACCACCAAACATGTTACATATGCACTCTGAAATATTTACTTTGACTTCGTAGCTTCTTCCTATCACCAGTTTTAAGAATCACACTTTGATCCCACAAAAACCCTCTTGGACCGAATTCTTCCCTAGAGATATATAATTTGAATTGATTCCATCTACATGATATTCCGTGTTCCGTACATGCTACATACATGACGGATTCGACAAACATGCATTCCTGAGTTGAGGGCATCTGGATTAATAATCTTTCATCCTCTATAAAAGGAATATTTTCATCTAGACACGTGTACACATTTTCACAAGCTTTCCCTAACACCAGGTTCGAATTCGTGCATTTTTCACAGAAGAAAATTTCTGGAGCGACTTCCACCTAAAAGATATGTAATTTACATGAATTCCATCAACATGGCTTTCCGGGTTCCGTACATGCTACATGCATGACGGATTCAACAACAATGCGTTTCTGACTTGTGATCATGTGGATTACTGACCTTTCGTCCACCAAGCAAGGCGTACATTCACTTAGAAATATTTATTTTGACTTCATAGGTTTTTCCTATCACCAGGTTACAAAATCGGTCATTTGGCACCAGAAAACACTCTTTGAGCGAATTCTCACCAATACACATGTAATTTACATTGTTTACATAACCATGGCTTTCCGCATTATGAACATGTTTCATGCATCACGGATTCCTCCAACATGCATTTCTGAGTTGTGAACATGCGCATGACTGATGTTTCAACCACCAAACAAGTTACCTATGCACTCTGAAATATTTACTTTGACTTCGTAGCTTCTACCTATCACCAGTTTCAAGAATCACACTTTGATCCCACAAAAACCCTCTTGGAGCGAATTCTACCCTTGAGATATGTAATTTGAATAGATCCCATCTACATGATTTTCCGTGTTTCGTGCATGCTACATATAGGATGGATTCGACAAACATACATTACTGAGTTGAGGGCATCTGTATTATTAATCTTTCATCCTCTATAAAAGGAATATTTTCATCTAGACACGTGTACACATTTTCAGAAATTTTCCTTAACATCAGGTTCGAATTCGTGCATTTTTCACAGAAAAATAGTTCTGGAATGATTTCCACCTAACAGATATGTAATTTACATGTATTCCAACAACATGGCATTCCGGGTTTCGTACATGCTACATGTATGACGGATTTGGCAATCATGCATTTCTGACTTGTGAGCATGTGGATTACAGATCTTTCATCCTCCGAACTATGCGTATATAGACTTAGATATATTTACTCTGACTTCATAAGTTTTTCCTATCACCAGGTTCTGAAATCGGACATTTGGCACCAGAAAACACTCTTTGAGCGAATTCTCACCAATACCCATGTAATTTACATTCTTTACATAACCATGGAATTCCGTATTACGAGCATGTTTCATGCATCACGGATTTCCCAAACATGCACTTCTGAGTTGTGAACATGTGCATGACTGATGTTTCAACCACCAAACAAGTTACCTATGCACTCTGAAATATTTACTTTGACTTTGTAGCTTCTTCCTATCACCACTTTCAAGAATCACACTTTGATCCCACAAAAACCCTCTTGGAGCGAATTCTTCCCTTGAGATATGTAATTTGAATCGATTCCATCTACATGATATTCAGTGTTCCGTACATGCTACATACATGACGGATTTGACAAACAAGCATTCCTGACTTGAGAGCATGTGGATTACTAATCTATCATCCTCTATAAAAGGAATATTTTCATCTAGACACGTGTACACAATTTCACAAGCTTTCCCTAACACCAGGTTCGAATTCGTGCATTTTTCACAGAAAAATAATTCTGGAACGATTTCCACCTATCAGATTTGTAATTTACATGTATTCCAACAACATGGCATTCCGGGTTCCGTACATGCTACATGTATGACGGATTCGGCAATCATGCATTTCTGACTTGTGAGCATGTGGATTACTGACCTTTCATCCACCAAACAATGCGTATATACACTTAGAATTATTTACTCGGACTTCATAGATTTTTCTATCACCAAGTTCTAAAATCGGACATCTGGAACCAGAAATCACTCTTCCAGCGAATTCTCACAAATACACATTTAATTTACATTGTTTACATAACCATGGCATTCCGTATTACGAACATGTTTCATGCATCACGGATTCCTCAAACTTGAATTTCTGAGTTGTGAACATGCGCATGACAGATGTTTCAACCACCAAACAGTTTACCTGTGCACTCTGAAAGATTTACTTTGACTTTGTTGCTTCTGCCTATCACGAGATTCAAGAATCACACTTTGATCCCAGAAAATCCCTCTTGGAGTGAATTCTTCCCTAGAGATATGTAATTTGAATCGATTCCATCTACATGATATTCCGTGTTCCGTACATGCTACATACATGACGGATTTGACAAACATGCATTCCTGAGTTTAGAGCATGTGGATTACTAATCTTTCATCCTCTATAAAAGAATATTTTCATCTAGACACGTATACACATTTTCTCAAGCTTTCCCTAACACCAGGTTCGAATTCGTGCATTTTTCACAGAAGAAAATTTCTGGAGCGACTTCCACCTAAAAGATATGTAATTTACATGAATTCCATCAACATGGCTTTCCGGGTTCCGTACATGCTACATGCATGACGGATTCAACAACAATGCGTTTCTGACTTGTGATCATGTGGATTACTGACCTTTCGTCCACCAAGCAAGGCGTACATTCACTTAGAAATATTTATTTTGACTTCATAGGTTTTTCCTATCACCAGGTTACAAAATCGGTCATTTGGCACCAGAAAACACTCTTTGAGCGAATTCTCACCAATACACATGTAATTTACATTGTTTACATAACCATGGCTTTCCGCATTATGAACATGTTTCATGCATCACGGATTCCTCCAACATGCATTTCTGAGTTGTGAACATGCGCATGACTGATGTTTCAACCACCAAACAAGTTACCTATGCACTCTGAAATATTTACTTTGACTTCGTAGCTTCTACCTATCACCAGTTTCAAGAATCACACTTTGATCCCACAAAAACCCTCTTGGAGCGAATTCTACCCTTGAGATATGTAATTTGAATAGATCCCATCTACATGATTTTCCGTGTTTCGTGCATGCTACATATAGGATGGATTCGACAAACATACATTACTGAGTTGAGGGCATCTGTATTATTAATCTTTCATCCTCTATAAAAGGAATATTTTCATCTAGACACGTGTACACATTTTCAGAAATTTTCCTTAACATCAGGTTCGAATTCGTGCATTTTTCACAGAAAAATAGTTCTGGAATGATTTCCACCTAACAGATATGTAATTTACATGTATTCAAACAACATGGCATTCCGGGTTTCGTACATGCTACATGTATGACGGATTTGGCAATCATGCATTTCTGACTTGTGAGCATGTGGATTACAGATCTTTCATCCTCCGAACTATGCGTATATAGACTTAGATATATTTACTCTGACTTCATAAGTTTTTCCTATCACCAGGTTCTGAAATCGGACATTTGGCACCAGAAAACACTCTTTGAGCGAATTCTCACCAATACCCATGTAATTTACATTCTTTACATAACCATGGAATTCCGTATTACGAGCATGTTTCATGCATCACGGATTTCCCAAACATGCACTTCTGAGTTGTGAACATGTGCATGACTGATGTTTCAACCACCAAACAAGTTACCTATGCACTCTGAAATATTTACTTTGACTTTGTAGCTTCTTCCTATCACCACTTTCAAGAATCACACTTTGATCCCACAAAAACCCTCTTGGAGCGAATTCTTCCCTAGAGATATGTAATTTGAATCGATTCCATCTACATGATATTCAGTGTTCCGTACATGATACATACATGACGGATTTGACAAACAAGCATTCCTGACTTGAGAGCATGTGGATTACTAATCTATCATCCTCTATAAAAGGAATATTTTCATCTAGACACGTGTACACAATTTCACAAGCTTTCCCTAACACCAGGTTCGAATTCGTGCATTTTTCACAGAAAAATAATTCTGGAACGATTTCCACCTATCAGATTTGTAATTTACATGTATTCCAACAACATGGCATTCCGGGTTCCGTACATGCTACATGTATGACGGATTCGGCAATCATGCATTTCTGACTTGTGAGCATGTGGATTACTGACCTTTCATCCACCAAACAATGCGTATATACACTTAGAATTATTTACTCGGACTTCATAGATTTTTCTATCACCAAGTTCTAAAATCGGACATCTGGAACCAGAAATCACTCTTCCAGCGAATTCTCACAAATACACATGTAATTTACATTGTTTACATAACCATGGCATTCCATATTACGAACATGTTTCATGCATCACGGATTCCTCAAACTTGAATTTCTGAGTTGTGAACATGCGCATGACAGATGTTTCAACCACCAAACAGTTTACCTGTGCACTCTGAAAGATTTACTTTGACTTTGTTGCTTCTGCCTATCACGAGATTCAAGAATCACACTTTGATCCCAGAAAATCCCTCTTGGAGTGAATTCTTCCCTAGAGATATGTAATTTGAATCGATTCCATCTACATGATATTCCGTGTTCCGTACATGCTACATACATGACGGATTTGACAAACATGCATTCCTGAGTTTAGAGCATGTGGATTACTAATCTTTCATCCTCTATAAAAGAATATTTTCATCTAGACACGTGTACACATTTTCACAATGTTTCCCTAACACCAGGTTCTTATTCGTGCATTTTTCACAGATAAATTGTTCTGGAGCGATTTCCACCTAACAGATATTTAATTTACATGAATACCATCAACATTGCCTTCCGGGTTCCGTACATGCTACATGCATGACGGATTTGGCAATCATGAGTTTCTGACTTGTGAGCATGTGGATTACTGACCTTTCTTCCACCAAACAAGGCGTATATAGACTTAGAAATATTTACTCTGACATCATAGGTTTTTCCTATCACCAGGTTCTAAAATCGGACATTTGGCAGAAGAAAACACTCTTTGTGCGAATACGCATGAATGCACATATAATTTACATTGTTTACATAACCATGGCATTCCGTATTACGAACATGTTTCATGCATCACGGATTCCTCAAACATGCATTTCTGAGTTGTGAACATGCGCATGACTGATGTTTCAACCACCAAACATGTTACATATGCACTCTGAAATATTTACTTTGACTTCGTAGCTTCTTCCTATCACCAGTTTTAAGAATCACACTTTGATCCCACAAAAACCCTCTTGGACCGAATTCTTCCCTAGAGATATATAATTTGAATTGATTCCATCTACATGATATTCCGTGTTCCGTACATGCTACATACATGACGGATTCGACAAACATGCATTCCTGAGTTGAGGGCATCTGGATTATTAATCTTTCATCCTCTATAATAGGAATATTTTCATCTAGACACGTGTACAAATTTTCACAAGCTTTCCCTAACACCAGGTTCGAATTCGTGCATTTTTCACAGAAGAAAATTTCTGGAGCGACTTCCACCTAAAAGATATGTAATTTACATGAATTCCATCAACATGGCTTTCCGGGTTCCGTACATGCTACATGCATGACGGATTCAACAACAATGCGTTTCTGACTTGTGATCATGTGGATTACTGAACTTTCGTCCACCAAGCAAGGCGTACATTCACTTAGAAATATTTATTTTGACTTCATAGGTTTTTCCTATCACCAGGTTACAAAATCGGACATTTGGCACCAGAAAACACTCTTTGAGCGAATTCTCACCAATACACATGTAATTTACATTGTTTACATAACCATGGCTTTCCGCATTATGAACATGTTTCATGCATCACGGATTCCTACAACATGCATTTCTGAGTTGTGAACATGCGCATGACTGATGTTTCAACCACCAAACAAGTTACCTATGCACTCTGAAATATTTACTTTGACTTCGTAGCTTCTACCTTTCACCAGTTTCAAGAATCACACTTTGATCCCACAAAAACCCTCTTGGAGCGAATTCTACCCTTGAGATATGTAATTTGAATAGATCCCATCTACATGGTTTTCCGTGTTTCGTGCATGCTACATATAGGATGGATTCGACAAACATACATTACTGAGTTGAGGGCATCTGTATTATTAATCTTTCATCCTCTATAAAAGGAATATTTTCATCTAGACACGTGTACACATTTTCAGAAATTTTCCTTAACATCAGGTTCGAATTCGTGCATTTTTCACAGAAAAATAGTTCTGGAACGATTTCCACCTAACAGATATGTAATTTACATGTATTCCAACAACATGGCATTCCGGGTTTCGTACATGCTACATGTATGACGGATTTGGCAATCATGCATTTCTGACTTGTGAGCATGTGGATTACAGATCTTTCATCCTCCGAACAATGCGTATATATACTTAGATATATTAACTCTGACTTCATAAGTTTTTCCTATCACCAGGTTCTAAAATCGGACATTTGGCACCTGAAAACACTCTTTGAGCGAATTCTCACCAATACCCATGTAATTTACATCCTTTACATAACCATGGAATTCCGTATTATGAACAGGTTTCCTGCATCACTTATTCCTCAAACATGAATTTCTGAGTTGTGAACATATGCATGACTGAAGTTTCAAACACCAAACAAGTTACCTATGCACTCTGAAATATTTACTTTTACTTTGTAGTTTCTTCCAATCACCAGTTTGAAGAATGACACTTTGATCCCAGAAAAACCCTCTTGGACCGAATTCTTCCTTAGAGATACGTAATTTGAAAAGTTTACATCTACATAATATTCCTTGATCCGTAAATGCTACATACATGACGGATGCGACAAACATCCATTCCTGAGTTGAGGGCATCTGAATTACCAATCTTTCATCCTCTATAAATGGTATATTTTCATCTAGACCCGTGTACAAATTTTCACAAGCTTTCCCTAACACCAGGTTCTAATTCGTGCGTTTTTCACAGAAGAAAAGTTCTTGAGCGACTTCCACCTAAAAGATATGTAATTTATATGAATTCCATCAACATGGCTTTCCGGGTTCTGTACATGCTACATGCATGACGGATTCAGCAACAATGCGTTTCTGACTTGTGAACATGTGGATTACTGACCTTTCGTCCACCAAGCAATGTGTATATTCACTTAGAAATATTAAGTCTGCTTTCATAGGTTTTTCCTATCACCAGTTTCTAAAAGCGGACATTTAGCACCAGAAAACTCTCTTTGAGCGAATACTCATGAATGCACATGTAATTTACATTGTTTACATAACCATGGATTTCCGTATTACGAACATGATTCATGCATCACGGATTCCTCAAACATGCATTTCTGAGTTGTGAACATGTGCATGACTGATGTTTCAAACACCAAACAACTTACATATGCACTCTAAAATATTAACTTTGACTTTGCAGCTTCTTCCTATCACCAGTTTTAGGAATCACACTTTGATCCCAGAGAAACCCTTTTGGAGCCAATTCTACCCGAGAGATATCTAATTTGAATTGATTCCATCTACATGATATTCCGTTTCCCGTATATGCTACATACATGACAGATTCGAAAAACATGCATTCCTGATCGGAGAGCATGTGGATTATTAATCTTTCATTCTCTATAAAAGGAATATTTTCTTCGAGACACGTGTACACATTTTCACAAGCTTTCCCTAAAACCAGGTTCTAATTCGTGCATTTTTCACAGAAGAAAAGTTCTGGAGCGATTTCCACCTAACAGATATGTAATTTACATGAATTCCATGAACATGGCATTCCCGGTTCCGTACATGCTACCTGTATGACGGATTTGGCAATCATGCGTTTCTGACTAGTGAGCATGTGGATTACTGAACTTTCATCCACCAAACAAGGTGTATATAGACTTAGAAATATTTACTCTGAATTCATAGATTTTTTCTATCACCAGGTTCCAAAATCGGACATTTTTCATCAGAAAACACTCTTTGAGCGAATTCTCACCAATACACATGTAATTTACATTGTTTACATAACCATGGCATTCCGTATTACGAACATGTTTCATGCATCACGGATTCCTCAAACATGCATTTCTGAGTTGTGTACATGCGCATGACTGATGTTTCAACCACCAAACAAGTTACCTATGCACTCTGAAATATTTATTTGACTACGCAGCTTCTTCCTATCACCAGTTTCAAGAATCACACTTTGATCCCACAAAAACCCTCTTGGAGCGAATTCTACCCTAGAGATATGTAATTTGAATAGATCCCATCTAAATGATATTCCATGTTTCGTTCATGCTACATATATGATGGATTCGACAAACATATATTCCTGAGGTGAGTTCATCTTGATTACCAATCTTTCATCCTCTATAAAAGGAATATTTTCATCTAGACACATGTACAAATTTTCACAAGCTTTCCCTAACACCAGGTTCTAATTCGTGCATTTTTCACAGAAAAATTGTTCTGGAGCGATTTCCACCTTATAGGTATGTAATTTACATGAATTCCTTCAACATGGCATTCCGGGTTCTATACATACTACATGTGTGACGGATTCGGCTATCATGCGTTTCTGACTTGTGAGCATGTGGATTACTGACCTTTCATCCACCAAACAAGGTGTATATTCACTTAGAAATATTAAGTCTGTCTTCATAGGTTTTTCCTATCACCAGTTTATAAAAGCGGACATTTGGCACCAGAAAACACTCTTTGAACGAATTCTCGCCAATACACATTTAATTTACATTGTTTACATAACCATGGCATTCCGTATTCCAAACGTGTTTCATGCATCAAGGATTCCTCAAACATGAATTTCTGAGTTGTAAACTTGCGCATGACTGATGTTTCAAACACCAAACATGTTACATATGCACTCTGAAATATTTACTTTTACTTCGTAGTTTCTTCCTATCACCAGTTTTAAGAATCATACTTTGATCCCACAAAAACCCTCTTGAAGCGAATTCT
Source organism: Vicugna pacos (assembly GCF_048564905.1). NCBI lineage: Eukaryota > Metazoa > Chordata > Mammalia > Artiodactyla > Camelidae > Vicugna > Vicugna pacos. Next base: position 35,674,653 of record NW_027328741.1, on the reverse strand, counting down.
TCCCTAGAGATATGTAATTTGAATTGATTCCATCTACATGATATTCCGTGTTCCGTACATGCTACATACATGACGGATTCGACAAACATGCATTCCTGAGTTGAGGGCATTTGGATTATTAATCTTTCATTCTCTATTAAAGGAATATTTTCATCTAGACCCGTGTACAAATTTTAACAAGCTTTCCCTAACATCAGGTACTAATTCGTGCATTTTTGACAGAAGAAAAGTTCTGGAGCGATTTCCACCTAACAGATATGTAATTTACATGAATACCATCAACATTGCCTTCCGGGTTCCGTACATGCTACATGCATGACGGATTTGGCAATCATGAGTTTCTGACTTGTGAGCATGTGGATTACTGACCTTTCATCCACCAAACAAGGCGTATATAGACTTAGAAATATTTACTCTGACATCATAGGTTTTTCCTATCACCAGGTTCTAAAATCGGACATTTGGCACCAGAAAACACTCTTTGAGCGAATTCTCACCAATACACATGTTATTTCCATTGTTTACATAACCATGGAATTCCGTATTATGAACAGGTTTCCTGCATCACGGATTCCTCAAACATGAATTTCTGAGTTGTGAAAATGTACATGACTGAAGTTTCAAACACCAAACAAGTTACCTATGCACTCTGAAATATTTACTTTGACTTTGTAGCTTCTTCCAATCACCAGTTTGAAGAATCACACTTTGATCCCACAAAAACCCTCTTGGACCGAATTCTTCCTTAGAGATACGTACTTTGAATAGTTTACATCTACATAATATTCCTTGTTCCGTACATGGTACATACATGACGGATGCGACAAACATGCATTCCTGAGTTGAGGGCATCTGAATTACCGATCTTTCATCCTCTATAAATGGTATATTTTCATCTAGAGACGTGTACACATTTTCACAAGCTTTCCTTAACACCAGGTTCTAATTCGTGCATTTTTCTCAGAAGAAAAATTCTGGAGCCACTTCCACCTAAAGATATGTAATTTACATGAATTCCATCAACATGGCTTTCCGGGTTCTTTACATGCTACATGCATGACGGATTCAGCAACAATGTGTTTCTTACTTGTGAGCATGTGGATTACTGACCTTTCGTCCACCAAGCAAGGCGTATATTCACTTAAAAATATTTAGTTTGACTTCATAGGTTTTTCCTATCACCAGGTTCCAAAATCGGACATTTGTCATCAGAAAACCCTCTTTGAGCGAATTCTCAACAATACACATGTAATTTACATTGTTTATATAACCATGGAATTCCGTAATATGAACATGTTTCATGCGTCACGGATTCCTCAAACATGCATTTCTGAGTTGTGTACATGCGCATGAATGATGTTTCAAAGACCAAACAAGTTACTTATGCACTCTGAAATATTTACTTTGACTTCGTAGCTTCTTCCTATCACCAGTTTCAAGAATCACACTTTGATCCCACAAAAACCCTCTTGGAGCGAATTCTTCCCTAGAGATATGTAATTTGAATAGATCCCATCTAAATAATATTCCGTGTTTCGTTCATGCTACATATATGATGGATTCGACAAACATATATTCCTGAGTTGAGGTCATCTGGATTACCAATCTTTCATCCTCTATAAAAGGAATATTTTCATCTAGACACATGTACAAATTTTCACAAGCTTTCCCTAACACCAGGTTCGAATTCGTGCATTTTTCACAGAAAAATTGTTCTGGAGCGATTTCCAACTTATAGGTATGTAATTTACATGAATCCATCAACATGGCATTCCGGGTTCCGTACATGCTTCATGTGTGATAGATTCGGCTATCATGCGTTTCTGACTTGTGAGCATGTGGATTACTGAACTTTCATCTACCAAACAAGGTGTATATTCACTTAGAAATATTAAGTCTGCCTTCATAGGTTTTTCCTATCACCAGTTTCTAAAAGCGGACATTTGGCACCAGAAAACACTCTTTGAGCGAATACTCATGAATGCACATGTAATTTACATTGTTTACATAACCATGGATTTCCGTATTACAAACATGATTCATGCATCACGGATTCCTCAAACATGCATTTCTGAGTTGTGAACATGTGCATGACTGATGTTTCAAACACCAAACCAGTTACATATGCACTCTGAAATATTTACTTTGACTTTGCAGGTTCTTCCTATCACCAGTTCCAGGAATCACACTTTGATCCCAGAAAAACACTTTTGGAGCCAATTCTACCCTAGAGATATCTAATTTGAATTGATTCCATCTAAATGATGTTCCGTTTCCCGTATATGCTACATACATGACGGATTCGTAAAACATGCATTCCTGATCGGAGAGCATGTGGATTATTAATCTTTCATTATCCATAAAAGGAATAATTTCATCGAGACACGTGTACACATTTTCACAAGCTTTCCCTAATACCAGGTTCTAATTCGTACATTTTTCACAGAAGAAAATTTCTGGAGCGATTTCCACCTAACAGATATGTAATTTACATGAATTCCATGAACATGGCATTCCCGGTTCCGCACATGCTACATGTATGACAGATTTGGCAATCATGCGTTTCTGACTTGTGAGCATGTGAATTACTGACCTTTCATCGACCAAGCAAGGCGTATATAGACTTAGAAATATTTACTCTGAATTCATAGATTTTTCCTATCACCAGGTTCTAAAATCGGACATTTGTCATCAGAAAACACTCTTTGAACGAATACTCATGAATGCACATGTAATTTACATTGTTTACATAACCATGGCATTCCGTATTACGAACATGTTTCATGCATCACGGATTCCTCAAACTTGAATTTCTGAGTTGTGAACATGCGCATGACAGATGTTTCAACCACCAAACAGTTTACCTGTGCACTCTGAAAGATTTACTTTGACTTTGTAGCTTCTGCCTATCACCACTTTCAAGAATCACATTTTGATCCCACAAAAACCCTCTAGGAGTGAATTCTTCCCTAGAGATATGTAATTTGAATTGATTCCATCTACATGATATTCCGTGTTCCGTACATGCTACATAAATGACGGATTTGACAAACATGCATTCCTAGTTGAAAGCATGTGGATTAATAATCTTTCATCCTCAATAAATGGAATATTTCATCTAGACACGTGTACACATTTTCACAAGCTTTCCCTAACACCATGTTCGAATTCGTGCATTTTTCACAGAAAAATAGTTCTGGAGCGATTTCCACCTAACAGATATGTAATTTACATGTATTCCAACAACGTGGCATTCCGGGTTCCGTACATGCTACATGCATGACGGATTCGGCAATCATGCATTTCTGACTTGTGAGCATGTGGATTAGTGACCTTTCATCCACCAAACAATGCGTATATACACTTAGAATTATTTACTCTGACTTCATAGATTTTTCTATCACCAGGTTCTAAAATCGGACATCTGGCTCCAGAAATCACTCTTTGAGCGAATTCTCACAAATACACATGTAATTTACATTGTTTACATAACCATGGCATTCCGTATTACGAACATGTTTCATGCATCAAGGATTCCTCAAACTTGAATTTCTGAGTTGTGAACATGCGCATGACTGATGTTTCAACCACCAAACAATTTACCTGTGCACTCTGAAATATTTACTTTGACTTTGTAGCTTCTTCCTATCACCACTTTCAAGAATCACACTTTGATCCCACAAAAACCCTCTTGGAGCGAATTCTTCCCTAGAGATATGTAATTTGAATCGATTCCATCTACATGATATTCAGTGTTCCGTACATGCTACATACATGACGGATTTGACAAACAAGCATTCCTGACTTGGGAGCATGTGGATTACTAATCTATCATCCTCTATAAAAGGAATATTTCCATCTAGACACGTGTACACATTTTCACAAGCTTTCCCTAACACCAGGTTCGAATTCGTGCATTTTTCACAGAAAAATAATTCTGGAACGATTTCCACCTATCAGATTTGTAATTTACATGTATTCCAACAACATGGCATTCCGGGTTCCGTACATGCTACATGTATGACGGATTCGGCAATCATGCATTTCTGACTTGTGAGCATGTGGATTACTGACCTTTCATCCACCAAACAATGCGTATATACGCTTAGAATTATTTACTCTGACTTCATAGATTTTTCTATCACCAAGTTCTAAAATCGGACATCTGGAACCAGAAATCACTCTTCCAGCGAATTCTCACAAATACACATGTAATTTACATTGTTTACATAACCATGGCATTCCGTATTACGAACATGTTTCATGCATCACGGATTCCTCAAACTTGAATTTCTGAGTTGTGAACATGCGCATGACAGTTGTTTCAACCACCAAACAGTTTACCTGTGCACTCTGAAAGATTTACTTTGACTTTGTTGCTTCTGCCTATCACGAGATTCAAGAATCACACTTTGATCCCACAAAAACCCTCTTGGACCGAATTCTTCCCTAGAGATATATAATTTGAATTGATTCCATCTACATGATATTCCGTGTTCCGTACATGCTACATACATGACGGATTCGACAAACATGCATTCCTGAGTTGAGGGCATCTGGATTATTAATCTTTCATCCTCTATAATAGGAATATTTTCATCTAGACACGTGTACAAATTTTCACAAGCTTTCCCTAACACCAGGTTCGAATTCGTGCATTTTTCACAGAAGAAAATTTCTGGAGCGACTTCCACCTAAAAGATATGTAATTTACATGAATTCCATCAACATGGCTTTCCGGGTTCCGTACATGCTACATGCATGACGGATTCAACAACAATGCGTTTCTGACTAGTGTTCATGTGGATTACTGACCTTTCGTCCACCAAGCAAGGCGTACATTCACTTAGAAATATTTATTTTGACTTCATAGGTTTTTCCTATCACCAGGTTACAAAATCGGACATTTGGCACCAGAAAACACTCTTTGAGCGAATTCTCACCAATACACATGTAATTTACATTGTTTACATAACCATGGCTTTCCGCATTATGAACATGTTTCATGCATCACGGATTCCTCCAACATGCATTTCTGAGTTGTGAACATGCGCATGACTGATGTTTCAACCACCAAACAAGTTACCTATGCACTCTGAAATATTTACTTTGACTTCGTAGCTTCTACCTATCACCAGTTTCAAGAATCACACTTTGATCCCACAAAAACCCTCTTGGAGCGAATTCTACCCTTGAGATATGTAATTTGAATAGATCCCATCTACATGATTTTCCGTGTTTCGTGCATGCTACATATAGGATGGATTCGACAAACATACATTACTGAGTTGAGGGCATCTGTATTATTAATCTTTCATCCTCTATAAAAGGAATATTTTCATCTAGACCCGTGTACACATTTTCAGAAATTTTCCTTAACATCAGGTTCGAATTCGTGCATTTTTCACAGAAAAATAGTTCTGGAACGATTTCCACCTAACAGATATGTAATTTACATGTATTCCAACAACATGGCATTCCGGGTTCCGTACATGCTACATGTATGACGAATTCGGCAATCATGCATTTCTGACTTGTGAGCATGTGGATTACTGACCTTTCATCCACCAAACAATGCGTATATACACTTAGAATTATTTACTCTGACTTCATAGATTTTTCTATCACCAAGTTCTAAAATCGGACATCTGGAACCAGAAATCACTCTTCCAGCGAATTCTCACAAATACACATGTAATTTACATTGTTTACATAACCATGGCATTCCGTATTACGAACATGTTTCATGCATCACGGATTCCTCAAACTTGAATTTCTGAGTTGTGAACATGCGCATGACAGTTGTTTCAACCACCAAACAGTTTACCTGTGCACTCTGAAAGATTTACTTTGACTTTGTTGCTTCTGCCTATCACGAGATTCAAGAATCACACTTTGATCCCAGAAAATCCCTCTTGGAGTGAATTCTTCCCTAGAGATATGTAATTTGAATCGATTCCATCTACAAGATATTCCGTGTTCCGTACATGCTACATACATGACGGATTTGACAAACATGCATTCCTGAGTTTAGAGCATGTGGATTACTAATCTTTCATCCTCTATAAAAGAATATTTTCATCTAGACACGTGTACACATTTTCACAATGTTTCCCTAACACCAGGTTCTTATTCGTGCATTTTTCACAGATAAATTGTTCTGGAGCGATTTCCACCTAACAGATATTTAATTTAAATGAATACCATCAACATTGCATTCCGGGTTCCGTACATGCTACATGCACGACGGATTCGGCAATCATGAGTTTCTGACTTGTGAGCATGTGGATTACTGACCTTTCATCCACCAAACAAGGTGTATATAGACTTAGAATTATTTACTCTGACATCATAGGTTTTTCCTATCACCAGGTTCTAAAATCGGACATTTGGCAGAAGAAAACTCTCTTTGAGCGAATACGCATGAATGCACATATAATTTACATTGTTTACATAACCATGGCATTCCGTATTACGAACATGTTTCATGCATCACGGATTCCTCAAACATGCATTTCTGAGTTGTGTATATGCGCATGACTGATGTTTCAACCACCAAACATGTTACATATGCACTCTGAAATATTTACTTTGACTTCGTAGCTTCTTCCTATCACCAGTTTTAAGAATCACACTTTGATCCCACAAAAACCCTCTTGGACCTAATTCTTCCCTAGAGATATATAATTTGAATTGATTCCATCTACATGATATTCCGTGTTCCGTACATGCTACATACATGACGGATTCGACAAACATGCATTCCTGAGTTGAGGGCATCTGGATTATTAATCTTTCATCCTCTATAATAGGAATATTTTCATCTAGACACGTGTACAAATTTTCACAAGCTTTCCCTAACACCAGGTTCGAATTCGTGCATTTTTCACAGAAGAAAATTTCTGGAGCTACTTCCACCTAAAAGATATGTAATTTACATGAATTCCATCAACATGGCTTTCCGGGTTCCGTACATGCTACATGCATGACGGATTCAACAACAATGCGTTTCTGACTTGTGATCATGTGGATTACTGAACTTTCGTCCACCAAGCAAGGCGTACATTCACTTAGAAATATTTATTTTGACTTCATAGGTTTTTCCTATCACCAGGTTACAAAATCGGACATTTGGCACCAGAAAACACTCTTTGAGCCAATTCTCACCAATACACATGTAATTTACATTGTTTACATAACCATGGCTTTCCGCATTATGAACATGTTTCATGCATCACGGATTCCTCCAACATGCATTTCTGAGTTGTGAACATGCGCATGACTGATGTTTCAACCACCAAACAAGTTACCTATGCACTCTGAAATATTTACTTTGACTTCGTAGCTTCTACCTATCACCAGTTTCAAGAATCACACTTTGATCCCACAAAAACCCTCTTGGAGCGAATTCTACCCTTGAGATATGTAATTTGAATAGATCCCATCTACATGATTTTCCGTGTTTCGTGCATGCTACATATAGGATGGATTCGACAAACATACATTACTGAGTTGAGGGCATCTGTATTATTAATCTTTCATCCTCTATAAAAGGAATATTTTCATCTAGACACGTGTACACATTTTCACAAGCTTTCCCTAACACCAGGTTCGAATTCGTGCATTTTTCACAGAAAAATTGTTCTGGAGCGATTTCCACCTTATAGGTATATAATTTACATGAATTCCATCAACATGGCATTCCGGGTTCCGTACATGCTACATGCATGTCGGATTCGGCAATCATGCATTTCTGACTTGTGAGCATGTGGATTACTGACCTTTCATCCACCAAAATGTGTATATTCACTTAGAAATATTAAGTCTGACTTCATAGTTTTTTCCTATCACCAGTTTCTAAAAGCGGACATTTAGCACCAGAAAACACTCTTTGAACGAATTCTCGCCAATACACATTTAATTTACATTGTTTACATAACCATGGCATTCCGTATTCCAAACGTGATTCATGCATCACGGATTCCTCCAACATGAATTTCTGTGTTGTAAACTTGCGCATGTCTGATGTTTCAAACACCAAACATGTTACATATGCACTCTGAAATATTTACTTTGACTTCGTAGCTTCTTCCTATCACCAGTTTTAAGAATCACACTTTGATCCCACAAAAACCCTCTTGAAGCGAATTCTTCCCTAGAGATATGTAATTTGTATTGATTCCATCTACATGATATTCCGTGTTCCGTACATGCTACATACATGACGGATTCAACAAACATGCATTTCTGAGTTGAGTGCATCTGGATTATTAATCTTTCATCCTCTATTAAAGGAATATTTTCATCTAGACCCGTGTACAAATTTTAACAAGCTTTCCCTAACACCAGGTTCTAGTTCGTGCATTTTTCACAGAAGAAAATTTCTGGAGCGATTTCCACCTAACAGATATGTAATTTACATGAATACCATCAACATTGCCTTCCGGGTTCCGTACATGCTACATGCATGAAGTATTCGGCAATCATGAGTTTCTGACTTGTGAGCATGTGGATTACTGACCTTTCATCCACCAAACAAGGCGTATATAGACTTAGAAATATTTACTCTGACATCATAGGTTTTTCCTATCACCAGGTACTGAAATCGGACATTTGGCACAAGAAAACACTCTTTGAGCGAATTCTCACCAATACACGTGTTATTTCCATTGTTTACATAACCATGGAATTCCGTATTATGAACAGGTTTCCTGCATCACTTATTCCTCAAACATGAATTTCTGAGTTGTGAACATATGCATGACTGAAGTTTCAAACACCAAACAAGTAACCTATGCACTCTGAAATATTTACTTTGACTTTGTAGTTTCTTCCAATCACCAGTTTGAAGAATGACACTTTGATCCCAGAAAAACCCTCTTGGACCGAATTCTTCCTTAGAGATACGTAATTTGAAAAGTTTACATCTACATAATATTCCTTGATCCGAAAATGCTACATACATGACGGATGCGACAAACATCCATTCCTGAGTTGAGGGCATCTGAATTACCAATCTTTCATCCTCTATAAATTGTATATTTTCATCTAGACCCGTGTACAAATTTTCACAAGCTTTCCCTAACACCAGGTTCTAATTCGTGCGTTTTTCACAGAAGAAAAGTTCTGGAGCGACTTCCACCTAAAAGATATGTAATTTATATGAATTCCATCAACATGGCTTTCCGGGTTCTGTACATGCTACATGCATGACGGATTCAGCAACAATGCGTTTCTGACTTGTGAACATGTGGATTACTGACCTTTCGTCCACCAAGCAATGTGTATATTCACTTAGAAATATTAAGTCTGCTTTCATAGGTTTTTCCTATCACCAGTTTCTAAAAGCGGACATTTAGCACCAGAAAACTCTCTTTGAGCGAATACTCATGAATGCACATGTAATTTACATTGTTTACATAACCATGGATTTCCGTATTACGAACATGATTCATGCATCACGGATTCCTCAAACATGCATTTCTGAGTTGTGAACATGTGCATGACTGATGTTTCAAACACCAAACAACTTACATATGCACTCTAAAATATTAACTTTGACTTTGCAGCTTCTTCCTATCACCAGTTTTAGGAATCACACTTTGATCCCAGAGAAACCCTTTTGGAGCCAATTCTACCCGAGAGATATCTAATTTGAATTGATTCCATCTACATGATATTCCGTTTCCCGTATATGCTACATACATGACAGATTCGAAAAACATGCATTCCTGATCGGAGAGCATGTGGATTATTAATCTTTCATTCTCTATAAAAGGAATATTTTCTTCGAGACACGTGTACACATTTTCACAAGCTTTCCCTAAAACCAGGTTCTAATTCGTGCATTTTTCACAGAAGAAAAGTTCTGGAGCGATTTCCACCTAACAGATATGTAATTTACATGAATTCCATGAACATGGCATTCCCGGTTCCGTACATGCTACCTGTATGACGGATTTGGCAATCATGCGTTTCTGACTAGTGAGCATGTGGATTACTGAACTTTCATCCACCAAACAAGGTGTATATAGACTTAGAAATATTTACTCTGAATTCATAGATTTTTTTCTATCACCAGGTTCCAAAATCGGACATTTTTCATCAGAAAACACTCTTTGAGCGAATTCTCACCAATACACATGTAATTTACATTGTTTACATAACCATGGCATTCCGTATTACGAACATGTTTCATGCATCACGGATTCCTCAAACATGCATTTCTGAGTTGTGTACATGCGCATGACTGATGTTTCAACCACCAAACAAGTTACCTATGCACTCTGAAATATTTATTTGACTACGCAGCTTCTTCCTATCACCAGTTTCAAGAATCACACTTTGATCCCACAAAAACCCTCTTGGAGCGAATTCTACCCTAGAGATATGTAATTTGAATAGATCCCATCTAAATGATATTCCATGTTTCGTTCATGCTACATATATGATGGATTCGACAAACATATATTCCTGAGGTGAGTTCATCTTGATTACCAATCTTTCATCCTCTATAAAAGGAATATTTTCATCTAGACACATGTACAAATTTTCACAAGCTTTCCCTAACACCAGGTTCGAATTCGTGCATTTTTCACAGAAAAATTGTTCTGGAGCGATTTCCACCTTATAGGTATGTAATTTACATGAATTCCTTCAACATGGCATTCCGGGTTCTATACATACTACATGTGTGACGGATTCGGCTATCATGCGTTTCTGACTTGTGAGCATGTGGATTACTGACCTTTCATCCACCAAACAAGGTGTATATTCACTTAGAAATATTAAGTCTGTCTTCATAGGTTTTTCCTATCACCAGTTTATAAAAGCGGACATTTGGCACCAGAAAACACTCTTTGAACGAATTCTCGCCAATACACATTTAATTTACATTGTTTACATAACCATGGCATTCCGTATTCCAAACGTGTTTCATGCATCACGGATTCCTCAAACATGAATTTCTGAGTTGTAAACTTGCGCATGACTGATGTTTCAAACACCAAACATGTTACATATGCACTCTGAAATATTTACTTTTACTTCGTAGTTTCTTCCTATCACCAGTATTAAGAATCATACTTTGATCCCACAAAAACCCTCTTGAAGCGAATTCTTCCCTAGAGATATGTAATTTGAATTGATTCCATCTACATGATATTCCGTGTTCCGTACATGCTACATACATGACGGATTCGACAAACATGCATTCCTGAGTTGAGGGCATTTGGATTATTAATCTTTCATTCTCTATTAAAGGAATATTTTCATCTAGACCCGTGTACAAATTTTAACAAGCTTTCCCTAACATCAGGTACTAATTCGTGCATTTTTGACAGAAGAAAAGTTCTGGAGCGATTTCCACCTAACAGATATGTAATTTACATTAATACCATCAACATTGCCTTCCGGGTTCCGTACATGCTACATGCATGACGGATTTGGCAATCATGAGTTTCTGACTTGTGAGCATGTGGATTACTGACCTTTCATCCACCAAACAAGGCGTATATAGACTTAGAAATATTTACTCTGACATCATAGGTTTTTCCTATCACCAGGTTCTAAAATCGGACATTTGGCACAAGAAAACACTCTTTGAGCGAATTCTCACCAATACACATGTTATTTCCATTGTTTACATAACCATGGAATTCCGTATTATGAACAGGTTTCCTGCATCACGGATTCCTCAAACATGAATTTCTGAGTTGTGAACATGTACATGACTGAAGTTTCAAACACCAAACAAGTTACCTATGCACTCTGAAATATTTACTTTGACTTTGTAGCTTCTTCCAATCACCAGTTTGAAGAATCACACTTTGATCCCACAAAAACCCTCTTGGACCGAATTCTTCCTTAGAGATACGTACTTTGAATAGTTTACATCTACATAATATTCCTTGTTCCGTACATGGTACATACATGACGGATGCGACAAACATGCATTCCTGAGTTGAGGGCATCTGAATTACCGATCTTTCATCCTCTATAAATGGTATATTTTCATCTAGAGACGTGTACACATTTTCACAAGCTTTCCTTAACACCAGGTTCTAATTCGTGCATTTTTCTCAGAAGAAAAATTCTGGAGCCACTTCCACCTAAAGATATGTAATTTACATGAATTCCATCAACATGGCATTCCGGGTTCTTTACATGCTACATGCATGACGGATTCAGCAACAATGTGTTTCTGACTTGTGAGCATGTGGATTACTGACCTTTCGTCCACCAAGCAAGGCGTATATTCACTTAAAAATATTTAGTTTGACTTCATAGGTTTTTCCTATCACCAGGTTCCAAAATCGGACATTTGTCATCAGAAAACCCTCTTTGAGCGAATTCTCAACAATACACATGTAATTTACATTGTTTATATAACCATGGAATTCCGTAATATGAACATGTTTCATGCGTCACGGATTCCTCAAACATGCATTTCTGAGTTGTGTACATGCGCATGAATGATGTTTCAAAGACCAAACAAGTTACTTATGCACTCTGAAATATTTACTTTGACTTTGCAGGTTCTTCCTATCACCAGTTCCAGGAATCACACTTTGATCCCAGAAAAACACTTTTGGAGCCAATTCTACCCTAGAGATATCTAATTTGAATTGATTCCATCTAAATGATGTTCCGTTTCCCGTATATGCTACATACATGACGGATTCGTAAAACATGCATTCCTGATCGGAGAGCATGTGGATTATTAATCTTTCATTATCCATAAAAGGAATAATTTCATCGAGACACGTGTACACATTTTCACAAGCTTTCCCTAATACCAGGTTCTAATTCGTACATTTTTCACAGAAGAAAATTTCTGGAGCGATTTCCACCTAACAGATATGTAATTTACATGAATTCCATGAACATGGCATTCCCGGTTCCGCACATGCTACATGTATGACAGATTTGGCAATCATGCGTTTCTGACTTGTGAGCATGTGAATTACTGACCTTTCATCGACCAAGCAAGGTGTATATAGACTTAGAAATATTTACTCTGAATTCATAGATTTTTCCTATCACCAGGTTCTAAAATCGGACATTTGTCATCAGAAAACACTCTTTGAACGAATACTCATGAATGCACATGTAATTTACATTGTTTACATAACCATGGCATTCCGTATTACGAACATGTTTCATGCATCACGGATTCCTCAAACTTGAATTTCTGAGTTGTGAACATGCGCATGACAGATGTTTCAACCACCAAACAGTTTACCTGTGCACTCTGAAAGATTTACTTTGACTTTGTAGCTTCTGCCTATCACCACTTTCAAGAATCACATTTTGATCCCACAAAAACCCTCTAGGAGTGAATACTTCCCTAGAGATATGTAATTTGAATTGATTCCATCTACATGATATTCCGTGTTCCGTACATGCTACATAAATGACGGATTTGACAAACATGCATTCCTAGTTGAAAGCATGTGGATTAATAATCTTTCATCCTCAATAAATGGAATATTTCATCTAGACACGTGTACACATTTTCACAAGCTTTCCCTAACACCATGTTCGAATTCGTGCATTTTTCACAGAAAAATAGTTCTGGAGCGATTTCCACCTAACAGATATGTAATTTACATGTATTCCAACAACGTGGCATTCCGGGTTCCGTACATGCTACATGCATGACGGATTCGGCAATCATGCATTTCTGACTTGTGAGCATGTGGATTAGTGACCTTTCATCCACCAAACAATGCGTATATACACTTAGAATTATTTACTCTGACTTCATAGATTTTTCTATCACCAGGTTCTAAAATCGGACATCTGGCTCCAGAAATCACTCTTTGAGCGAATTCTCACAAATACACATGTAATTTACATTGTTTACATAACCATGGCATTCCGTATTACGAACATGTTTCATGCATCAAGGATTCCTCAAACTTGAATTTCTGAGTTGTGAACATGCGCATGACTGATGTTTCAACCACCAAACAATTTACCTGTGCACTCTGAAATATTTACTTTGACTTTGTAGCTTCTTCCTATCACCACTTTCAAGAATCACACTTTGATCCCACAAAAACCCTCTTGGAGCGAATTCTTCCCTAGAGATATGTAATTTGAATCGATTCCATCTACATGATATTCAGTGTTCCGTACATGCTACATACATGACGGATTTGACAAACAAGCATTCCTGACTTGGGAGCATGTGGATTACTAATCTATCATCCTCTATAAAAGGAATATTTCCATCTAGACACGTGTACACATTTTCACAAGCTTTCCCTAACACCAGGTTCGAATTCGTGCATTTTTCACAGAAAAATAATTCTGGAACGATTTCCACCTATCAGATTTGTAATTTACATGTATTCCAACAACATGGCATTCCGGGTTCCGTACATGCTACATGTATGACGGATTCGGCAATCATGCATTTCTGACTTGTGAGCATGTGGATTACTGACCTTTCATCCACCAAACAATGCGTATATACACTTAGAATTATTTACTCTGACTTCATAGATTTTTCTATCACCAAGTTCTAAAATCGGACATCTGGAACCAGAAATCACTCTTCCAGCGAATTCTCACAAATACACATGTAATTTACATTGTTTACATAACCATGGCCTTCCGTATTACGAACATGTTTCATGCATCACGGATTCCTCAAACTTGAATTTCTGAGTTGTGAACATGCGCATGACAGTTGTTTCAACCACCAAACAGTTTACCTGTGCACTCTGAAAGATTTACTTTGACTTTGTTGCTTCTGCCTATCACGAGATTCAAGAATCACACTTTGATCCCACAAAAACCCTCTTGGACCGAATTCTTCCCTAGAGATATATAATTTGAATTGATTCCATCTACATGATATTCCGTGTTCCGTACATGCTACATACATGACGGATTCGACAAACATGCATTCCTGAGTTGAGGGCATCTGGATTATTAATCTTTCATCCTCTATAATAGGAATATTTTCATCTAGACACGTGTACAAATTTTCACAAGCTTTCCCTAACACCAGGTTCGAATTCGTGCATTTTTCACAGAAGAAAATTTCTGGAGCGACTTCCACCTAAAAGATATGTAATTTACATGAATTCCATCAACATGGCTTTCCGGGTTCCGTACATGCTACATGCATGACGGATTCAACAACAATGCGTTTCTGACTAGTGATCATGTGGATTACTGACCTTTCGTCCACCAAGCAAGGCGTACATTCACTTAGAAATATTTATTTTGACTTCATAGGTTTTTCCTATCACCAGGTTACAAAATCGGACATTTGGCACCAGAAAACACTCTTTGAGCGAATTCTCACCAATACACATGTAATTTACATTGTTTACATAACCATGGCTTTCCGCATTATGAACATGTTTCATGCATCACGGATTCCTCCAACATGCATTTCTGAGTTGTGAACATGCGCATGACTGATGTTTCAACCACCAAACAAGTTACCTATGCACTCTGAAATATTTACTTTGACTTCGTAGCTTCTACCTATCACCAGTTTCAAGAATCACACTTTGATCCCACAAAAACCCTCTTGGAGCGAATTCTACCCTTGAGATATGTAATTTGAATAGATCCCATCTACATGATTTTCCATGTTTCGTGCATGCTACATATAGGATGGATTCGACAAACATACATTACTGAGTTGAGGGCATCTGTATTATTAATCTTTCATCCTCTATAAAAGGAATATTTTCATCTAGACACGTGTACACATTTTCACAAGCTTTCCGTAACACCAGGTTCGAATTCGTGCATTTTTCACAGAAAAATTGTTCTGGAGCGATTTCCACCTTATAGGTATATAATTTACATGAATTCCATCAACATGGCATTCCGGGTTCCGTACATGCTACATGCATGTCGGATTCGGCAATCATGCATTTCTGACTTGTGAGCATGTGGATTACTGACCTTTCATCCACCAAAATGTGTATATTCACTTAGAAATATTAAGTCTGACTTCATAGTTTTTTCCTATCACCAGTTTCTAAAAGCGGACATTTAGCACCAGAAAACACTCTTTGAACGAATTCTCGCCAATACACATTTAATTTACATTGTTTACATAACCATGGCATTCCGTATTCCAAACGTGATTCATGCATCACGGATTCCTCCAACATGAATTTCTGTGTTGTAAACTTGCGCATGTCTGATGTTTCAAACACCAAACATGTTACATATGCACTCTGAAATATTTACTTTGACTTCGTAGCTTCTTCCTATCACCAGTTTTAAGAATCACAATTTGATCCCACAAAAACCCTCTTGAAGCGAATTCTTCCCTAGAGATATGTAATTTGTATTGATTCCATCTACATGATATTCCGTGTTCCGTACATGCTACATACATGACGGATTCAACAAACATGCATTTCTGAGTTGAGGGCATCTGGATTATTAATCTTTCATCCTCTATTAAAGGAATATTTTCATCTAGACCCGTGTACAAATTTTAACAAGCTTTCCCTAACACCAGGTTCTAATTCGTGCATTTTTCACAGAAGAAAATTTCTGGAGCGATTTCCACCTAACAGATATGTAATTTACATGAATACCATTAACATTGCCTTCCGGGTTCCGTACATGCTACATGCATGAAGTATTCGGCAATCATGAGTTTCTGACTTGTGAGCATGTGGATTACTGACCTTTCATCCACCAAACAAGGCGTATATAGACTTAGAAATATTTACTCTGACATCATAGGTTTTTCCTATCACCAGGTACTGAAATCGGACATTTGGCACAAGAAAACACTCTTTGAGCGAATTCTCACCAATACACGTGTTATTTCCATTGTTTACATAACCATGGAATTCCGTATTATGAACAGGTTTCCTGCATCACTTATTCCTCAAACATGAATTTCTGAGTTGTGAACATATGCATGACTGAAGTTTCAAACACCAAACAAGTTACCTATGCACTCTGAAATATTTACTTTGACTTTGTAGTTTCTTCCAATCACCAGTTTGAAGAATGACACTTTGATCCCAGAAAAACCCTCTTGGACCGAATTCTTCCTTAGAGATACGTAATTTGAAAAGTTTACATCTACATAATATTCCTTGATCCGTACATGCTACATACATGACGGATTCGACAAACATGCATTCCTGAGTTGAGGGCATCTGGATTATTAATCTTTCATCCTCTATAATAGGAATATTTTCATCTAGACACGTGTACAAATTTTCACAAGCTTTCCCTAACACCAGGTTCGAATTCGTGCATTTTTCACAGAAGAAAATTTCTGGAGCGACTTCCACCTAAAAGATATGTAATTTACATGAATTCCATCAACATGGCTTTCCGGGTTCCGTACATGCTACATGCATGACGGATTCAACAACAATGCGTTTCTGACTAGTGATCATGTGGATTACTGACCTTTCGTCCACCAAGCAAGGCGTACATTCACTTAGAAATATTTATTTTGACTTCATAGGTTTTTCCTATCACCAGGTTACAAAATCGGACATTTGGCACCAGAAAACACTCTTTGAGCGAATTCTCACCAATACACATGTAATTTACATTGTTTACATAACCATGGCTTTCCGCATTATGAACATGTTTCATGCATCACGGATTCCTCCAACATGCATTTCTGAGTTGTGAACATGCGCATGACTGATGTTTCAACCACCAAACAAGTTACCTATGCACTCTGAAATATTTACTTTGACTTCGTAGCTTCTACCTATCACCAGTTTCAAGAATCACACTTTGATCCCACAAAAACCCTCTTGGAGCGAATTCTACCCTTGAGATATGTAATTTGAATAGATCCCATCTACATGATTTTCCGTGTTTCGTGCATGCTACATATAGGATGGATTCGACAAACATACATTACTGAGTTGAGGGCATCTGTATTATTAATCTTTCATCCTCTATAAAAGGAATATTTTCATCTAGACCCGTGTACACATTTTCAGAAATTTTCCTTAACATCAGGTTCGAATTCGTGCATTTTTCACAGAAAAATAGTTCTGGAACGATTTCCACCTAACAGATATGTAATTTACATGTATTCCAACAACATGGCATTCCGGGTTTCGTACATGCTACATGTATGACGGATTTGGCAATCATGCATTTCTGACTTGTGAGCATGTGGATTACTGACCTTTCATCCACCAAACAATGCGTATATACACTTAGAATTATTTACTCTGACTTCATAGATTTTTCTATCACCAAGTTCTAAAATCGGACATCTGGAACCAGAAATCACTCTTCCAGCGAATTCTCACAAATACACATGTAATTTACATTGTTTACATAACCATGGCATTCCGTATTACGAACATGTTTCATGCATCACGGATTCCTCAAACTTGAATTTCTGAGTTGTGAACATGCGCATGACAGTTGTTTCAACCACCAAACAGTTTACCTGTGCACTCTGAAAGATTTACTTTGACTTTGTTGCTTCTGCCTATCACGAGATTCAAGAATCACACTTTGATCCCAGAAAATCCCTCTTGGAGTGAATTCTTCCCTAGAGATATGTAATTTGAATCGATTCCATCTACAAGATATTCCGTGTTCCGTACATGCTACATACATGACGGATTTGACAAACATGCATTCCTGAGTTTAGAGCATGTGGATTACTAATCTTTCATCCTCTATAAAAGAATATTTTCATCTAGACACGTGTACACATTTTCACAATGTTTCCCTAACACCAGGTTCTTATTCGTGCATTTTTCACAGATAAATTGTTCTGGAGCGATTTCCACCTAACAGATATTTAATTTAAATGAATACCATCAACATTGCATTCCGGGTTCCGTACATGCTACATGCACGACGGATTCGGCAATCATGAGTTTCTGACTTGTGAGCATGTGGATTACTGACCTTTCATCCACCAAACAAGGTGTATATAGACTTAGAATTATTTACTCTGACATCATAGGTTTTTCCTATCACCAGGTTCTAAAATCGGACATTTGGCAGAAGAAAACTCTCTTTGAGCGAATACGCATGAATGCACATATAATTTACATTGTTTACATAACCATGGCATTCCGTATTACGAACATGTTTCATGCATCACGGATTCCTCAAACATGCATTTCTGAGTTGTGTATATGCGCATGACTGATGTTTCAACCACCAAACATGTTACATATGCACTCTGAAATATTTACTTTGACTTCGTAGCTTCTTCCTATCACCAGTTTTAAGAATCACACTTTGATCCCACAAAAACCCTCTTGGACCGAATTCTTCCCTAGAGATATATAATTTGAATTGATTCCATCTACATGATATTCCGTGTTCCGTACATGCTACATACATGACGGATTCGACAAACATGCATTCCTGAGTTGAGGGCATCTGGATTATTAATCTTTCATCCTCTATAATAGGAAAATTTTCATCTAGACACGTGTACAAATTTTCACAAGCTTTCCCTAACACCAGGTTCGAATTCGTGCATTTTTCACAGAAGAAAATTTCTGGAGCGACTTCCACCTAAAAGATATGTAATTTACATGAATTCCATCAACATGGCTTTCCGGGTTCCGTACATGCTACATGCATGACGGATTCAACAACAATGCGTTTCTGACTAGTGATCATGTGGATTACTGACCTTTCGTCCACCAAGCAAGGCGTACATTCACTTAGAAATATTTATTTTGACTTCATAGGTTTTTCCTATCACCAGGTTACAAAATCGGACATTTGGCACCAGAAAACACTCTTTGAGCCAATTCTCACCAATACACATGTAATTTACATTGTTTACATAACCATGGCTTTCCGCATTATGAACATGTTTCATGCATCACGGATTCCTCCAACATGCATTTCTGAGTTGTGAACATGCGCATGACTGATGTTTCAACCACCAAACAAGTTACCTATGCACTCTGAAATATTTACTTTGACTTCGTAGCTTCTACCTATCACCAGTTTCAAGAATCACACTTTGATCCCACAAAAACCCTCTTGGAGCGAATTCTACCCTTGAGATATGTAATTTGAATAGATCCCATCTACATGATTTTCCGTGTTTCGTGCATGCTACATATAGGATGGATTCGACAAACATACATTACTGAGTTGAGGGCATCTGTATTATTAATCTTTCATCCTCTATAAAAGGAATATTTTCATCTAGACACGTGTACACATTTTCACAAGCTTTCCCTAACACCAGGTTCGAATTCGTGCATTTTTCACAGAAAAATTGTTCTGGAGCGATTTCCACCTTATAGGTATATAATTTACATGAATTCCATCAACATGGCATTCCGGGTTCCGTACATGCTACATGCATGTCGGATTCGGCAATCATGCATTTCTGACTTGTGAGCATGTGGATTACTGACCTTTCATCCACCAAAATGTGTATATTCACTTAGAAATATTAAGTCTGACTTCATAGTTTTTTCCTATCACCAGTTTCTAAAAGCGGACATTTAGCACCAGAAAACACTCTTTGAACGAATTCTCGCCAATACACATTTAATTTACATTGTTTACATAACCATGGCATTCCGTATTCCAAACGTGATTCATGCATCACGGATTCCTCCAACATGAATTTCTGTGTTGTAAACTTGCGCATGTCTGATGTTTCAAACACCAAACATGTTACATATGCACTCTGAAATATTTACTTTGACTTCGTAGCTTCTTCCTATCACCAGTTTTAAGAATCACACTTTGATCCCACAAAAACCCTCTTGAAGCGAATTCTTCCCTAGAGATATGTAATTTGTATTGATTCCATCTACATGATATTCCGTGTTCCGTACATGCTACATACATGACGGATTCAACAAACATGCATTTCTGAGTTGAGGGCATCTGGATTATTAATCTTTCATCCTCTATTAAAGGAATATTTTCATCTAGACCCGTGTACAAATTTTAACAAGCTTTCCCTAACACCAGGTTCTAATTCGTGCATTTTTCACAGAAGAAAATTTCTGGAGCGATTTCCACCTAACAGATATGTAATTTACATGAATACCATCAACATTGCCTTCCGGGTTCCGTACATGCTACATGCATGAAGTATTCGGCAATCATGAGTTTCTGACTTGTGAGCATGTGGATTACTGACCTTTCATCCACCAAACAAGGCGTATATAGACTTAGAAATATTTACTCTGACATCATAGGTTTTTCCTATCACCAGGTACTGAAATCGGACATTTGGCACAAGAAAACACTCTTTGAGCGAATTCTCACCAATACACGTGTTATTTCCATTGTTTACATAACCATGGAATTCCGTATTATGAACAGGTTTCCTGCATCACTTATTCCTCAAACATGAATTTCTGAGTTGTGAACATATGCATGACTGAAGTTTCAAACACCAAACAAGTTACCTATGCACTCTGAAATATTTACTTTGACTTTGTAGTTTCTTCCAATCACCAGTTTGAAGAATGACACTTTGATCCCAGAAAAACCCTCTTGGACCGAATTCTTCCTTAGAGATACGTAATTTGAAAAGTTTACATCTACATAATATTCCTTGATCCGTACATGCTACATACATGACGGATTCGACAAACATGCATTCCTGAGTTGAGGGCATCTGGATTATTAATCTTTCATCCTCTATAATAGGAATATTTTCATCTAGACACGTGTACAAATTTTCACAAGCTTTCCCTAACACCAGGTTCGAATTCGTGCATTTTTCACAGAAGAAAATTTCTGGAGCGACTTCCACCTAAAAGATATGTAATTTACATGAATTCCATCAACATGGCTTTCCGGGTTCCGTACATGCTACATGCATGACGGATTCAACAACAATGCGTTTCTGACTAGTGATCATGTGGATTACTGACCTTTCGTCCACCAAGCAAGGCGTACATTCACTTAGAAATATTTATTTTGACTTCATAGGTTTTTCCTATCACCAGGTTACAAAATCGGACATTTGGCACCAGAAAACACTCTTTGAGCGAATTCTCACCAATACACATGTAATTTACATTGTTTACATAACCATGGCTTTCCGCATTATGAACATGTTTCATGCATCACGGATTCCTCCAACATGCATTTCTGAGTTGTGAACATGCGCATGACTGATGTTTCAACCACCAAACAAGTTACCTATGCACTCTGAAATATTTACTTTGACTTCGTAGCTTCTACCTATCACCAGTTTCAAGAATCACACTTTGATCCCACAAAAACCCTCTTGGAGCGAATTCTACCCTTGAGATATGTAATTTGAATAGATCCCATCTACATGATTTTCCGTGTTTCGTGCATGCTACATATAGGATGGATTCGACAAACATACATTACTGAGTTGAGGGCATCTGTATTATTAATCTTTCATCCTCTATAAAAGGAATATTTTCATCTAGACCCGTGTACACATTTTCAGAAATTTTCCTTAACATCAGGTTCGAATTCGTGCATTTTTCACAGAAAAATAGTTCTGGAACGATTTCCACCTAACAGATATGTAATTTACATGTATTCCAACAACATGGCATTCCGGGTTTCGTACATGCTACATGTATGACGGATTTGGCAATCATGCATTTCTGACTTGTGAGCATGTGGATTACTGACCTTTCATCCACCAAACAATGCGTATATACACTTAGAATTATTTACTCTGACTTCATAGATTTTTCTATCACCAAGTTCTAAAATCGGACATCTGGAACCAGAAATCACTCTTCCAGCGAATTCTCACAAATACACATGTAATTTACATTGTTTACATAACCATGGCATTCCGTATTACGAACATGTTTCATGCATCACGGATTCCTCAAACTTGAATTTCTGAGTTGTGAACATGCGCATGACAGTTGTTTCAACCACCAAACAGTTTACCTGTGCACTCTGAAAGATTTACTTTGACTTTGTTGCTTCTGCCTATCACGAGATTCAAGAATCACACTTTGATCCCAGAAAATCCCTCTTGGAGTGAATTCTTCCCTAGAGATATGTAATTTGAATCGATTCCATCTACAAGATATTCCGTGTTCCGTACATGCTACATACATGACGGATTTGACAAACATGCATTCCTGAGTTTAGAGCATGTGGATTACTAATCTTTCATCCTCTATAAAAGAATATTTTCATCTAGACACGTGTACACATTTTCACAATGTTTCCCTAACACCAGGTTCTTATTCGTGCATTTTTCACAGATAAATTGTTCTGGAGCGATTTCCACCTAACAGATATTTAATTTAAATGAATACCATCAACATTGCATTCCGGGTTCCGTACATGCTACATGCACGACGGATTCGGCAATCATGAGTTTCTGACTTGTGAGCATGTGGATTACTGACCTTTCATCCACCAAACAAGGTGTATATAGACTTAGAATTATTTACTCTGACATCATAGGTTTTTCCTATCACCAGGTTCTAAAATCGGACATTTGGCAGAAGAAAACTCTCTTTGAGCGAATACGCATGAATGCACATATAATTTACATTGTTTACATAACCATGGCATTCCGTATTACGAACATGTTTCATGCATCACGGATTCCTCAAACATGCATTTCTGAGTTGTGTATATGCGCATGACTGATGTTTCAACCACCAAACATGTTACATATGCACTCTGAAATATTTACTTTGACTTCGTAGCTTCTTCCTATCACCAGTTTTAAGAATCACACTTTGATCCCACAAAAACCCTCTTGGACCGAATTCTTCCCTAGAGATATATAATTTGAATTGATTCCATCTACATGATATTCCGTGTTCCGTACATGCTACATACATGACGGATTCGACAAACATGCATTCCTGAGTTGAGGGCATCTGGATTATTAATCTTTCATCCTCTATAATAGGAAAATTTTCATCTAGACACGTGTACAAATTTTCACAAGCTTTCCCTAACACCAGGTTCGAATTCGTGCATTTTTCACAGAAGAAAATTTCTGGAGCGACTTCCACCTAAAAGATATGTAATTTACATGAATTCCATCAACATGGCTTTCCGGGTTCCGTACATGCTACATGCATGACGGATTCAACAACAATGCGTTTCTGACTAGTGATCATGTGGATTACTGACCTTTCGTCCACCAAGCAAGGCGTACATTCACTTAGAAATATTTATTTTGACTTCATAGGTTTTTCCTATCACCAGGTTACAAAATCGGACATTTGGCACCAGAAAACACTCTTTGAGCCAATTCTCACCAATACACATGTAATTTACATTGTTTACATAACCATGGCTTTCCGCATTATGAACATGTTTCATGCATCACGGATTCCTCCAACATGCATTTCTGAGTTGTGAACATGCGCATGACTGATGTTTCAACCACCAAACAAGTTACCTATGCACTCTGAAATATTTACTTTGACTTCGTAGCTTCTACCTATCACCAGTTTCAAGAATCACACTTTGATCCCACAAAAACCCTCTTGGAGCGAATTCTACCCTTGAGATATGTAATTTGAATAGATCCCATCTACATGATTTTCCGTGTTTCGTGCATGCTACATATAGGATGGATTCGACAAACATACATTACTGAGTTGAGGGCATCTGTATTATTAATCTTTCATCCTCTATAAAAGGAATATTTTCATCTAGACACGTGTACACATTTTCACAAGCTTTCCCTAACACCAGGTTCGAATTCGTGCATTTTTCACAGAAAAATTGTTCTGGAGCGATTTCCACCTTATAGGTATATAATTTACATGAATTCCATCAACATGGCATTCCGGGTTCCGTACATGCTACATGCATGTCGGATTCGGCAATCATGCATTTCTGACTTGTGAGCATGTGGATTACTGACCTTTCATCCACCAAAATGTGTATATTCACTTAGAAATATTAAGTCTGACTTCATAGTTTTTTCCTATCACCAGTTTCTAAAAGCGGACATTTAGCACCAGAAAACACTCTTTGAACGAATTCTCGCCAATACACATTTAATTTACATTGTTTACATAACCATGGCATTCCGTATTCCAAACGTGATTCATGCATCACGGATTCCTCCAACATGAATTTCTGTGTTGTAAACTTGCGCATGTCTGATGTTTCAAACACCAAACATGTTACATATGCACTCTGAAATATTTACTTTGACTTCGTAGCTTCTTCCTATCACCAGTTTTAAGAATCACACTTTGATCCCACAAAAACCCTCTTGAAGCGAATTCTTCCCTAGAGATATGTAATTTGTATTGATTCCATCTACATGATATTCCGTGTTCCGTACATGCTACATACATGACGGATTCAACAAACATGCATTTCTGAGTTGAGGGCATCTGGATTATTAATCTTTCATCCTCTATTAAAGGAATATTTTCATCTAGACCCGTGTACAAATTTTAACAAGCTTTCCCTAACACCAGGTTCTAATTCGTGCATTTTTCACAGAAGAAAATTTCTGGAGCGATTTCCACCTAACAGATATGTAATTTACATGAATACCATCAACATTGCCTTCCGGGTTCCGTACATGCTACATGCATGAAGTATTCGGCAATCATGAGTTTCTGACTTGTGAGCATGTGGATTACTGACCTTTCATCCACCAAACAAGGCGTATATAGACTTAGAAATATTTACTCTGACATCATAGGTTTTTCCTATCACCAGGTACTGAAATCGGACATTTGGCACAAGAAAACACTCTTTGAGCGAATTCTCACCAATACACGTGTTATTTCCATTGTTTACATAACCATGGAATTCCGTATTATGAACAGGTTTCCTGCATCACTTATTCCTCAAACATGAATTTCTGAGTTGTGAACATATGCATGACTGAAGTTTCAAACACCAAACAAGTTACCTATGCACTCTGAAATATTTACTTTGACTTTGTAGTTTCTTCCAATCACCAGTTTGAAGAATGACACTTTGATCCCAGAAAAACCCTCTTGGACCGAATTCTTCCTTAGAGATACGTAATTTGAAAAGTTTACATCTACATAATATTCCTTGATCCGTAAATGCTACATACATGACGGATGCGACAAACATCCATTCCTGAGTTGAGGGCATCTGAATTACCAATCTTTCATCCTCTATAAATGGTATATTTTCATCTAGACCCGTGTACAAATTTTCACAAGCTTTCCCTAACACCAGGTTCTAATTCGTGCGTTTTTCACAGAAGAAAAGTTCTGGAGCGACTTCCACCTAAAAGATATGTAATTTATATGAATTCCATCAACATGGCTTTCCGGGTTCTGTACATGCTACATGCATGACGGATTCAGCAACAATGCGTTTCTGACTTGTGAACATGTGGATTACTGACCTTTCGTCCACCAAGCAATGTGTATATTCACTTAGAAATATTAAGTCTGCTTTCATAGGTTTTTCCTATCACCAGTTTCTAAAAGCGGACATTTAGCACCAGAAAACTCTCTTTGAGCGAATACTCATGAATGCACATGTAATTTACATTGTTTACATAACCATGGATTTCCGTATTACGAACATGATTCATGCATCACGGATTCCTCAAACATGCATTTCTGAGTTGTGAACATGTGCATGACTGATGTTTCAAACACCAAACAACTTACATATGCACTCTAAAATATTAACTTTGACTTTGCAGCTTCTTCCTATCACCAGTTTTAGGAATCACACTTTGATCCCAGAGAAACCCTTTTGGAGCCAATTCTACCCGAGAGATATCTAATTTGAATTGATTCCATCTACATGATATTCCGTTTCCCGTATATGCTACATACATGACAGATTCGAAAAACATGCATTCCTGATCGGAGAGCATGTGGATTATTAATCTTTCATTCTCTATAAAAGGAATATTTTCTTCGAGACACGTGTACACATTTTCAAAAGCTTTCCCTAAAACCAGGTTCTAATTCGTGCATTTTTCACAGAAGAAAAGTTCTGGAGCGATTTCCACCTAACAGATATGTAATTTACATGAATTCCATGAACATGGCATTCCCGGTTCCGTACATGCTACCTGTATGACGGATTTGGCAATCATGCGTTTCTGACTAGTGAGCATGTGGATTACTGAACTTTCATCCACCAAACAAGGTGTATATAGACTTAGAAATATTTACTCTGAATTCATAGATTTTTTCTATCACCAGGTTCCAAAATCGGACATTTTTCATCAGAAAACACTCTTTGAGCGAATTCTCACCAATACACATGTAATTTACATTGTTTACATAACCATGGCATTCCGTATTACGAACATGTTTCATGCATCACGGATTCCTCAAACATGCATTTCTGAGTTGTGTACATGCGCATGACTGATGTTTCAACCACCAAACAAGTTACCTATGCACTCTGAAATATTTATTTGACTACGCAGCTTCTTCCTATCACCAGTTTCAAGAATCACACTTTGATCCCACAAAAACCCTCTTGGAGCGAATTCTACCCTAGAGATATGTAATTTGAATAGATCCCATCTAAATGATATTCCATGTTTCGTTCATGCTACATATATGATGGATTCGACAAACATATATTCCTGAGGTGAGTTCATCTTGATTACCAATCTTTCATCCTCTATAAAAGGAATATTTTCATCTAGACACATGTACAAATTTTCACAAGCTTTCCCTAACACCAGGTTCGAATTCGTGCATTTTTCACAGAAAAATTGTTCTGGAGCGATTTCCACCTTATAGGTATGTAATTTACATGAATTCCTTCAACATGGCATTCCGGGTTCTATACATACTACATGTGTGACGGATTCGGCTATCATGCGTTTCTGACTTGTGAGCATGTGGATTACTGACCTTTCATCCACCAAACAAGGTGTATATTCACTTAGAAATATTAAGTCTGTCTTCATAGGTTTTTCCTATCACCAGTTTATAAAAGCGGACATTTGGCACCAGAAAACACTCTTTGAACGAATTCTCGCCAATACACATTTAATTTACATTGTTTACATAACCATGGCATTCCGTATTCCAAACGTGTTTCATGCATCACGGATTCCTCAAACATGAATTTCTGAGTTGTAAACTTGCGCATGACTGATGTTTCAAACACCAAACATGTTACATATGCACTCTGAAATATTTACTTTTACTTCGTAGTTTCTTCCTATCACCAGTATTAAGAATCATACTTTGATCCCACAAAAACCCTCTTGAAGCGAATTCTTCCCTAGAGATATGTAATTTGAATTGATTCCATCTACATGATATTCCGTGTTCCGTACATGCTACATACATGACGGATTCGACAAACATGCATTCCTGAGTTGAGGGCATTTGGATTATTAATCTTTCATTCTCTATTAAAGGAATATTTTCATCTAGACCCGTGTACAAATTTTAACAAGCTTTCCCTAACATCAGGTACTAATTCGTGCATTTTTGACAGAAGAAAAGTTCTGGAGCGATTTCCACCTAACAGATATGTAATTTACATGAATACCATCAACATTGCCTTCCGGGTTCCGTACATGCTACATGCATGACGGATTTGGCAATCATGAGTTTCTGACTTGTGAGCATGTGGATTACTGACCTTTCATCCACCAAGCAAGGCGTATATAGACTTAGAAATATTTACTCTGACATCATAGGTTTTTCCTATCACCAGGTTCTAAAATCGGACATTTGGCACAAGAAAACACTCTTTGAGCGAATTCTCACCAATACACATGTTATTTCCATTGTTTACATAACCATGGAATTCCGTATTATGAACAGGTTTCCTGCATCACGGATTCCTCAAACATGAATTTCTGAGTTGTGAACATGTACATGACTGAAGTTTCAAACACCAAACAAGTTACCTATGCACTCTGAAATATTTACTTTGACTTTGTAGCTTCTTCCAATCACCAGTTTGAAGAATCACACTTTGATCCCACAAAAACCCTCTTGGACCGAATTCTTCCTTAGAGATACGTACTTTGAATAGTTTACATCTACATAATATTCCTTGTTCCGTACATGGTACATACATGACGGATGCGACAAACATGCATTCCTGAGTTGAGGGCATCTGAATTACCGATCTTTCATCCTCTATAAATGGTATATTTTCATCTAGAGACGTGTACACATTTTCACAAGCTTTCCTTAACACCAGGTTCTAATTCGTGCATTTTTCTCAGAAGAAAAATTCTGGAGCCACTTCCACCTAAAGATATGTAATTTACATGAATTCCATCAACATGGCATTCCGGGTTCTTTACATGCTACATGCATGACGGATTCAGCAACAATGTGTTTCTGACTTGTGAGCATGTGGATTACTGACCTTTCGTCCACCAAGCAAGGCGTATATTCACTTAGAAATATTTAGTTTGACTTCATAGGTTTTTCCTATCACCAGGTTCCAAAATCGGACATTTGTCATCAGAAAACCCTCTTTGAGCGAATTCTCAACAATACACATGTAATTTACATTGTTTATATAACCATGGAATTCCGTAATATGAACATGTTTCATGCGTCACGGATTCCTCAAACATGCATTTCTGAGTTGTGTACATGCGCATGAATGATGTTTCAAAGACCAAACAAGTTACTTATGCACTCTGAAATATTTACTTTGACTTCGTAGCTTCTTCCTATCACCAGTTTCAAGAATCACACTTTGATCCCACAAAAACCCTCTTGGAGCGAATTCTTCCCTAGAGATATGTAATTTGAATAGATCCCATCTAAATAATATTCCGTGTTTCGTTCATGCTACATATATGATGGATTCGACAAACATATATTCCTGAGTTGAGGTCATCTGGATTACCAATCTTTCATCCTCTATAAAAGGAATATTTTCATCTAGACACATGTACAAATTTTCACAAGCTTTCCCTAACACCAGGTTCGAATTCGTGCATTTTTCACAGAAAAATTGTTCTGGAGCGATTTCCAACTTATAGGTATGTAATTTACATGAATCCATCAACATGGCATTCCGGGTTCCGTACATGCTTCATGTGTGATAGATTCGGCTATCATGCGTTTCTGACTTGTGAGCATGTGGATTACTGAACTTTCATCTACCAAACAAGGTGTATATTCACTTAGAAATATTAAGTCTGCCTTCATAGGTTTTTCCTATCACCAGTTTCTAAAAGCGGACATTTGGCACCAGAAAACACTCTTTGAGCGAATACTCATGAATGCACATGTAATTTACATTGTTTACATAACCATGGATTTCCGTATTACAAACATGATTCATGCATCACGGATTCCTCAAACATGCATTTCTGAGTTGTGAACATGTGCATGACTGATGTTTCAAACACCAAACCAGTTACATATGCACTCTGAAATATTTACTTTGACTTTGCAGGTTCTTCCTATCACCAGTTCCAGGAATCACACTTTGATCCCAGAAAAACACTTTTGGAGCCAATTCTACCCTAGAGATATCTAATTTGAATTGATTCCATCTAAATGATGTTCCGTTTCCCGTATATGCTACATACATGACGGATTCGTAAAACATGCATTCCTGATCGGAGAGCATGTGGATTATTAATCTTTCATTATCCATAAAAGGAATAATTTCATCGAGACACGTGTACACATTTTCACAAGCTTTCCCTAATACCAGGTTCTAATTCGTACATTTTTCACAGAAGAAAATTTCTGGAGCGATTTCCACCTAACAGATATGTAATTTACATGAATTCCATGAACATGGCATTCCCGGTTCCGCACATGCTACATGTATGACAGATTTGGCAATCATGCGTTTCTGACTTGTGAGCATGTGAATTACTGACCTTTCATCGACCAAGCAAGGCGTATATAGACTTAGAAATATTTACTCTGAATTCATAGATTTTTCCTATCACCAGGTTCTAAAATCGGACATTTGTCATCAGAAAACACTCTTTGAACGAATACTCATGAATGCACATGTAATTTACATTGTTTACATAACCATGGCATTCCGTATTACGAACATGTTTCATGCATCACGGATTCCTCAAACTTGAATTTCTGAGTTGTGAACATGCGCATGACAGATGTTTCAACCACCAAACAGTTTACCTGTGCACTCTGAAAGATTTACTTTGACTTTGTAGCTTCTGCCTATCACCACTTTCAAGAATCACATTTTGATCCCACAAAAACCCTCTAGGAGTGAATTCTTCCCTAGAGATATGTAATTTGAATTGATTCCATCTACATGATATTCCGTGTTCCGTACATGCTACATAAATGACGGATTTGACAAACATGCATTCCTAGTTGAAAGCATGTGGATTAATAATCTTTCATCCTCAATAAATGGAATATTTCATCTAGACACGTGTACACATTTTCACAAGCTTTCCCTAACACCATGTTCGAATTCGTGCATTTTTCACAGAAAAATAGTTCTGGAGCGATTTCCACCTAACAGATATGTAATTTACATGTATTCCAACAACGTGGCATTCCGGGTTCCGTACATGCTACATGCATGACGGATTCGGCAATCATGCATTTCTGACTTGTGAGCATGTGGATTAGTGACCTTTCATCCACCAAACAATGCGTATATACACTTAGAATTATTTACTCTGACTTCATAGATTTTTCTATCACCAGGTTCAAAAATCGGACATCTGGCACCAGAAAACACTCTTTGACTGAATTCTCACAAATACACATGTAATTTACATTGTTTACATAACCATGGAATTCCGTATTACGAACATGTTTCATGCATCAAGGATTCTTCAAACATGCACTTCTGAGTTGTGAACATGCGCATGACTGATTTTTCAACCACCAAAAAAGTTACCTATGCACTCTGAAATATTTACTTTGACTTTGTAGCTTCTTCCTATCACCAGTTTCAAGAATCACACTTTGATCCCACAAAAACACTCTTGGAGCGAATTCTTCCCTTGAGATATGTAATTTGAATCGATTCCATCTACATGATATTCCGTGTTCCGTACATGCTACATACATGACGGATTTGACAAACATGCATTCCTGAGTTGAGAGCATGTGGATTACTAATCTTTCATCCTCTATAAAAGGAATAATTTCATCTAGACACGTGTACACATTTTCAGAAGTTTTCCTTAACACCAGGTTCGAATTCGTGCATTTTTCACAGATAAATAGTTCTGGAACGATTTCCACCTAACAGATATGTAATTTACATGTATTACAACAACATGGCATTCCGGGTTTCGTACATGCTACATGTATGACGAATTTGGCAATCATGCATTTCTGACTTGTGAGCATGTGGATTACAGATCTTTCATCCTCCGAACAATGCGTATATAGACTTAGAAATTTTTACTCTGACTTCATAAGTTTTTCCTATCACCAGGTTCTAAAATCGGACATTTGGCACCAGAAAACACTCTTTGAGCGAATTCTCACCAATACCCATATAATTTACATTCTTTACATAACCATGGAATTCCGTATTACGAGCATGTTTCATGCATCACGGATTCTTCAAACATGCACTTCTGAGTTGTGAACATGTGCATGACTGATGTTTCAACCACCAAACAAGTTACCTATGCACTCTGAAATATTTACTTTGACTTTGTAGCATCTTCCTATCACCACTTTCAAGAATCACACTTTGATCCCACAAAAACCCTCTTGGAGCGAATTCTTCCCTTGAGATATGTAATTTGAATCGATTCCATCTACATGATATTCAGTGTTCCGTACATGCTACATACATGACGGATTTGACAAACATGCATTCCTGAGTTGAGAGCATATGGATTACTAATCTATCACCCTCTATAAAAGGAATATTTTCATCTAGACACGTGTACATATTTTCACAAGCTTTCCCTAACACCAGGTTCGAATTCGTGCATTTTTCACAGAAAAATAATTTTGGAACGATTTCCACCTAACAGATTTGTAATTTACATGTATTCCAACAATATGGCATTCCGGGTTCCGTACAAGCTACATGTATGACGGATTCGGCAATCATGCATTTCTGACTTGTGAGCATGTGGATTAGTGACCTTTCATCCACCAAACAATGTGTATATACACTTAGAATTATTTACTCTGACTTCATAGATTTTTCTATCACCAGGTTCTTAAATCGGACATCTGGCACCAGAAAACACTCTTTGAGTGAATCCTCACAAATACACATGTAATTTACATTGTTTACATAACCATGGAATTCCGTATTACGAACATGTTTCATGCATCAAGGATTCCTCAAACATGCACTTCTGAGTTGTGAACATGCGCATGACTGATGTTTCAACCACCAAACAAGTTACCTATGCACTCTGAAATATTTAATTTGACTTTGTAGCTTCTTCCTATCACCAGTTTCAAGAATCACACTTTGATCCCACAAAAACCCTCTTGGAGCGAATTCTTCCCTTGAGATATGTAATTTGAATCGATTCCATCTACATGATATTCCGTGTTCCGTACATGCTACATACATGACGGATTTGACAAACATGCATTCCTGAGTTGAGGGCATGTGGATTACTAATCTTTCATCCTCTATAAAAGGAATAATTTCATCTAGACACGTGTACACATTTTCAGAAGTTTTCCTTAACATCAGGTTCGAATTCGTGCATTTTTCACAGAAAAATAGTTCTGGAACGATTTCCACCTAACAGATATGTAATTTACATGTATTCCAACAACATGGCATTCCGGGTTTCGTACATGCTACATGTATGACGGATTTGGCAATCATGCATTTCTGACTTGTGAGCATGTGGATTACAGATCTTTCATCCTCCGAACAATGCGTATATAGACTTAGATATATTTACTCTGACTTCATAAGTTTTTCCTATCACCAGGTTCTAAAATCGGACATTTGGCACCAGAAAACACTCTTTCAGCGAATCCTCACCAATACCCATGTAATTAACATTCTTTACATAACCATGGAATTCCGTATTACGAGCATGTTTCATGCATCACGGATTGCTCAAACATGCACTTCTGAGTTGTGAACATGTGCATGACTGATGTTTCAACCACCAAACAAGTTACCTATGCACTCTGAAATATTTACTTTGACTTTGTAGCTTCTTCCTATCACCACTTTCAAGAATCACACTTTGATTCCACAAAAACCCTCTTGGAGCGAATTCTTCCCTAGAGATATGTAATTTGAATCGATTCCATCTACATGATATTCAGTGTTCCGTACATGCTACATACATGACGGATTTGACAAACAAGCATTCCTGACTTGAGAGCATGTGGATTACTAATCTATCATCCTCTATAAAAGGAATATTTCCATCTAGACACGTGTACACATTTTCACAAGCTTTCCCTAACACCAGGTTCGAATTCGTGCATTTTTCACAGAAAAATAATTCTGGAACGATTTCCACCTATCAGATTTGTAATTTACATGTATTCCAACAACATGGCATTCCGGGTTCCGTACATGCTACATGTATGACGGATTCGGCAATCATGCATTTCTGACTTGTGAGCATGTGGATTACTGACCTTTCATCCACCAAACAATGCGTATATACACTTAGAATTATTTACTCGGACTTCATAGATTTTTCTATCACCAAGTTCTAAAATCGGACATCTGGAACCAGAAATCACTCTTCCAGCGAATTCTCACAAATACACATGTAATTTACATTGTTTACATAACCATGGCATTCCGTATTACGAACATGTTTCATGCATCACGGATTCCTCAAACTTGAATTTCTGAGTTGTGAACATGCGCATGACAGATGTTTCAACCACCAAACAGTTTACCTGTGCACTCTGAAAGATTTACTTTGACTTTGTTACTTCTGCCTATCACGAGATTCAAGAATCACACTTTGATCCCAGAAAATCCCTCTTGGAGTGAATTCTTCCCTAGAGATATGTAATTTGAATCGATTCCATCTACATGATATTCCGTGTTCCGTACATGCTACATACATGACGGATTTGACAAACATGCATTCCTGAGTTTAGAGCATGTGGATTACTAATCTTTCATCCTCTATAAAAGAATATTTTCATCTAGACACGTGTACACATTTTCACAATGTTTCCCTAACACCAGGTTCTTATTCGTGCATTTTTCACAGATAAATTGTTCTGGAGCGATTTCCACCTAACAGATATTTAATTTACATGAATACCATCAACATTGCCTTCCGGGTTCCGTACATGCTACATGCATGACGGATTCGGCAATCATGAGTTTCTGACTTGTGAGCATGTGGATTACTGACCTTTCATCCACCAAACAAGGCATATATAGACTTAGAAATATTTACTCTGACATCATAGGTTTTTCCTATCACCAGGTTCTAAAATCGGACATTTGGCAGAAGAAAACCCTCTTTGAGCGAATACGCATGAATGCACATATAATTTACATTGTTTACATAAGCATGGCATTCCGTATTACGAACATGTTTCATGCATCACGGATTCCTCAAACATGCATTTCTGAGTTGTGTACATGCGCATGACTGATGTTTCAACCACCAAACATGTTACATATGCACTCTGAAATATTTACTTTGACTTCGTAGCTTCTTCCTATCACCAGTTTTAAGAATCACACTTTGATCCCACAAAAACCCTCTTGGACCGAATTCTTCCCTAGAGATATATAATTTGAATTGATTCCATCTACATGATATTCCGTGTTCCGTACATGCTACATACATGACGGATTCGACAAACATGCATTCCTGAGTTGAGGGCATCTGGATTATTAATCTTTCATCCTCTATAAAAGGAATATTTTCATCTAGACACGTGTACAAATTTTCACAAGCTTTCCCTAACACCAGGTTCGAATTCGTGCATTTTTCACAGAAGAAAATTTCTGGAGCGACTTCCACCTAAAAGATATGTAATTTACATGAATTCCATCAACATGGCTTTCCGGGTTCCGTACATGCTACATGCATGACGGATTCAACAACAATGCGTTTCTGACTTGTGATCATGTGGATTACTGACCTTTCGTCCACCAAGCAAGGCGTACATTCACTTAGAAATATTTATTTTGACTTCATAGTTTTTTCCTATCACCAGGTTACAAAATCGGACATTTGGCACCAGAAAACACTCTTTGAGCGAATTCTCACCAATACACATGTAATTTACATTGTTTACATAACCATGGCTTTCCGCATTATGAACATGTTTCATGCATCACGGATTCCTCCAACATGCATTTCTGAGTTGTGAACATGCGCATGACTGATGTTTCAACCACCAAACAAGTTACCTATGCACTCTGAAATATTTACTTTGACTTCGTAGCTTCTACCTATCACCAGTTTCAAGAATCACATTTTGATCCCACAAAAACCCTCTTGGAGCGAATTCTACCCTTGAGATATGTAATTTGAATAGATCCCATCTACATGATTTTCCGTGTTTCGTGCATGCTACATATAGGATGGATTCGACAAACATACATTACTGAGTTGAGGGCATCTGTATTATTAATCTTTCATCCTCTATAAAAGGAATATTTTCATCTAGACACGTGTACACATTTTCACAAGCTTTCCCTAACACCAGGTTCGAATTCGTGCATTTTTCACAGAAAAATAGTTCTGGAACGATTTCCACCTAACAGATATGTAATTTACATGTATTCCAACAACATGGCATTCCGGGTTTCGTACATGCTACATGTATGACGGTTTTGGCAATCATGCATTTCTGACTTGTGAGCATGTGGATTACAGATCTTTCATCCTCCGAACAATGCGTATATAGACTTAGATATATTTACTCTGACTTCATAAGTTTTTCCTATCACCAGGTTCTAAAATCGGACATTTGGCACCAGAAAACACTCTTTGAGCCAATTCTCACCAATACCCATGTAATTTACATTCTTTACATAACCATGGAATTCCGTATTACGAGCATGTTTCATGCATCACGGATTGCTCAAACATGCACTTCTGAGTTGTGAACATGTGCATGACTGATGTTTCAACCACCAAACAAGTTACCTATGCACTCTGAAATATTTACTTTGACTTTGTAGCTTCTTCCTATCACCACTTTCAAGAATCACACTTTGATCCCACAAAAACCCTCTTGGAGCGAATTCTTCCCTAGAGATATGTAATTTGAATCGATTCCATCTACATGATATTCAGTGTTCCGTACATGCTACATACATGACGGATTTGGCAAACAAGCATTCCTGACTTGAGAGCATGTGAATTACTAATCTATCATCCTCTATAAAAGGAATATTTTCATCTAGACACGTGTACACATTTTCACAAGCTTTCCCTAACACCAGGTTCGAATTCGTGAATTTTTCACAGAAAAATAATTCTGGAACGATTTCCACCTATCAGATTTGTAATTTACATGTATTCCAACAACATGGCATTCCGGGTTCCGCACATGCTACATGTATGACGGATTCGGCAATCATGCATTTCTGACTTGTGAGCATGTGGATTACTGACCTTTCATCCACCAAACAATGCGTTTATACACTTAGAATTATTTACTCGGTCTTCATAGATTTTTCTATCACCAAGTTCTAAAATCGGACATCTGGAACCAGAAATCACTCTTCCAGCAAATTCTCACAAATACACATGTAATTTACATTGTTTACATAACCATGGCATTCCGTATTACGAACATGTTTCATGCATCACGGATTCCTCAAACTTGAATTTCTGAGTTGTGAACATGCGCATGACAGATGTTTCAAACACCAAACAGTTTACCTGTGCACTCTGAAAGATTTACTTTGACTTTGTTGCTTCTGATTATCACGAGATTCAAGAATCACACTTTGATCCCAGAAAATCCCTCTTGGAGTGAATTCTTCCCTAGAGATATGTAATTTGAATCGATTCCATCTACATGATATTCCGTGTTCCGTACATGCTACATACATGACGGATTTGACAAACATGCATTCCTGAGTTTAGAGCATGTGGATTACTAATCTTTCATCCTCTATAAAAGAATATTTTCATCTAGACACGTGTACACATTTTCACAATGTTTCCCTAACACCAGGTTCTTAT
This sequence comes from Vicugna pacos, assembly GCF_048564905.1. Lineage (NCBI taxonomy): Eukaryota > Metazoa > Chordata > Mammalia > Artiodactyla > Camelidae > Vicugna > Vicugna pacos. The sequence goes on along the minus strand of NW_027328741.1, from coordinate 35,636,642 downwards.
TCGTGCATTTTTCACAGATAAATTGTTCTGGAGCGATTTCCACCTAACAGATATTTAATTTACATGAATACCATCAACATTGCCTTCCGGGTTCCGTACATGCTACATGCATGACGGATTCGGCAATCATGAGTTTCTGACTTGTGAGCATGTGGATTACTGACCTTTCATCCACCAAACAAGGCGTATATAGACTTAGAAATATTTACTCTGACATCATAGGTTTTTCCTATCACCAGGTTCTAAAATCGGACATTTGGCAGAAGAAAACCCTCTTTGAGCGAATACGCATGAATGCACATATAATTTACATTGTTTACATAAGCATGGCATTCCGTATTACGAACATGTTTCATGCATCACGGATTCCTCAAACATGCATTTCTGAGTTGTGTATATGCGCATGACTGATGTTTCAACCACCAAACATGTTACATATGCACTCTGAAATATTTAATTTGACTTCGTAGCTTCTTCCTATCACCAGTTTTAAGAATCACACTTTGATCCCACAAAAACCCTCTTGGACCGAATTCTTCCCTAGAGATATATAATTTGAATTGATTCCATCTACATGATATTCCGTGTTCCGTACATGCTACATACATGACGGATTCGACAAACATGCACTCCTGAGTTGAGGGCATCTGGATTATTAATCTTTCATCCTCTATAAAAGGAATATTTTCATCTAGACACGTGTACAAATTTTCACAAGCTTTCCCTTACACCAGGTTCGAATTCGTGCATTTTTCACAGAAGAAAATTTCTGGAGCGACTTCCACCTAAAAGATATGTAATTTAAATGAATTCCATCAACATGGCTTTCCGGGTTCCGTACATGCTACATGCATGACGGATTCAACAACAATGCGTTTCTGACTTGTGATCATGTGGATTACTGACCTTTCGTCCACCAAGCAAGGCGTACATTCACTTAGAAATATTTATTTTGACTTCATAGGTTTTTCCTATCACCAGGTTACAAAATCGGACATTTGGCACCAGAAAACACTCTTTGAGCGAATTCTCACCAATACACATGTAATTTACATTGTTTACATAACCATGGCTTTCCGCATTATGAACATGTTTCATGCATCACGGATTCCTCCAACATGCATTTCTGAGTTGTGAACATGCGCATGACTGATGTTTCAACCACCAAACAAGTTACCTATGCACTCTGAAATATTTACTTTGACTTCGTAGCTTCTACCTATCACCAGTTTCAAGAATCACACTTTGATCCCACAAAAACCCTCTTGGAGCGAATTCTACCCTTGAGATATGTAATTTGAATAGATCCCATCTACATGATTTTCCGTGTTTCGTGCATGCTACATATAGGATGGATTCGACAAACATACATTACTGAGTTGAGGGCATCTGTATTATTAATCTTTCATCCTCTATAAAAGGAATATTTTCATCTAGACACGTGTACACATTTTCACAAGCTTTCCCTAACACCAGGTTCGAATTCGTGCATTTTTCACAGAAAAATTGTTCTGGAGCGATTTCCACCTTATAGGTATATAATTTACATGAATTCCATCAACATGGCATTCCGGGTTCCGTACATGCTACATGCATGTCGGATTCGGCAATCATGCATTTCTGACTTGTGAGCATGTGGATTACTGACCTTTCATCCACAAAAATGTGTATATTCACTTAGAAATATTAAGTCTGACTTCATAGTTTTTTCCTATCACCAGTTTCTAAAAGCGGACATTTAGCACCAGAAAACACTCTTTGAACGAATTCTCGCTAATACACATTTAATTTACATTGTCTACATAACCATGGCATTCCGTATTCCAAACGTGATTCATGCATCACGGATTCCTCAAACATGAATTTCTGTGTTGTAAACTTGCTCATGTCTGATGTTTCAAACACCAAACATTTTACATATGCACTCTGAAATATTTACTTTGACTTCGTAGCTTCTTCCTATCACCAGTTTTAAGAATCACACTTTGATCCCACAAAAACCCTCTTGAAGCGAATTCTTCCCTAGAGATATGTAATTTGAATTGATTCCATCTACATGATATTCCGTGTTCTGTACATGCTACATACATGACGGATTCAACAAACATGCATTTCTGAGTTGAGGGCATCTGGATTATTAATCTTTCATCCTCTATTAAAGGAATATTTTCATCTAGACCCGTGTACAAATTTTAACAAGCTTTCCCTAACACCAGGTTCTAATTCGTGCATTTTTCACAGAAGAAAATTTCTGGAGCGATTTCCACCTAACAGATATGTAATTTACATGAATACCATCAACATTGCCTTCCGGGTTCCGTACATGCTACATGCATGAAGGATTCGGCAATCATGAGTTTCTGACTTGTGAGCATGTGGATTACTGAACTTTCATGCACCAAACAAGGCGTATATAGACTTAGAAATATTTACTCTGACATCATAGGTTTTTCCTATCACCAGGTACTGAAATCGGACATTTGGCACAAGAAAACACTCTTTGAGCGAATTCTCACCAATACACGTGTTATTTCCATTGTTTACATAACCATGGAATTCCGTATTATGAACAGGTTTCCTGCATCACTTATTCCTCAAACATGAATTTCTGAGTTGTGAACATGTGCATGACTGAAGTTTCAAACACCAAACAAGTTACCTATGCACTCTGAAATATTTACTTTGACTTTGTAGTTTCTTCCAATCACCAGTTTGAAGAATCACACTTTGATCCCAGAAAAACCCTCTTGGACCGAATTCTTCCTTAGAGATACGTAATTTGAAAAGTTTACATCTACATAATATTCCTTGTTCCGTAAATGCTACATACATGACGGATGCGACAAACATCCATTCCTGAGTTGAGGGCATCTGAATTACAAATCTTTCATCCTCTATAAATGGTATATTTTCATCTAGACCCGTGTACAAATTTTCACAAGCTTTCCCTAACACCAGGTTCTAATTCGTGCGTTTTTCACAAAAGAAAATTTCTGGAGCGACTTCCACCTAAAAGATATGTAATTTACATGAATTCCATCAACATGGCTTTCCGGGTTCTGTACATGCTACATGCATGACGGATTCAGCAACAATGCGTTTCTGACTTGTGAACATGTGGATTACTGACCTTTCGTCCACCAAGCAAGGCGTACAATCACTTAGAAATATTTAGTTTGACTTCATAGGTTTTTCCTATCACCAGGTTCCAAAATCGGACATTTGTCATCAGAAAACTCTCTTTGAGCGAATTCTCACCAATAAACATGTAATTTACATTGTTTATATAACCATGGAATTCCGTATTATGAACATGTTTCATGCATCACGGATTCCTCAAACATGCATTTCTGAGTTGTGTACATGCGCATGACTGATGTTTCAACCACCAAACAAGTTACCTATGCACTCTGTAATATTTACTTAAACTTCGTAGCTTCTTGCTATCACCAGTTTCAAGAATCACACTTTGATCCCACAAAAACCCTCTTGGAGCGTATTCTACCCTAGAGATATGTAATTTGAATAGATCCCATCTAAATGATATTCCATGTTTCGTTCATGCTACATATAGGATGAATTCGAGAAACATATATTCCTGAGTTGAGTTCATCTGGATTACCAATCTTTCATCCTCTATAAAAGGAATATTTTCATCTAGACACATGTACAAATTTTCACAAGCTTTCCCTAACACCAGGTTCGAATTCGTGCATTTTTCACAGAAAAATTGTTCTGGAGCGATTTCCACCTTATAGGTTTGTAATTTACATGAATTCCATTAACATGGCATTCCGGGTTCCGTACATGCTACATGTGTGACCGATTTGGCTATCATGCGTTTCTGACTTGTGAACATGTGGATTACTGAACTTTCATCCACCAAACAATGTGTATATTCACTTAGAAATATTAAGTCTGCTTTCATAGGTTTTTCCTATCACCAGTTTCTAAAAGCGGACATTTAGCACCAGAAAACTCTCTTTGAGCGAATACTCATGAATGCACATGTAATTTACATTGTTTACATAACCATGGATTTCCGTATTACGAACATGATTCATGCATCACGGATTCCTCAAACATGCATTTCTGAGTTGTGAACATGTGCATGACTGATGTTTCAAACACCAAACAAGTTACATATGCACTCTAAAATATTAACTTTGACTTTGCAGCTTCTTCCTATCACCAGTTTCAGGAATCACACTTTGATCCCAGAAAAACCCTTTTGGAGCCAATTCTACCCTAGAGATATCTAATTTGAATTGATTCCATCTACATGATATTCCGTTTCCCGTATATGCTACATACATGACAGATTCGAAAAACATGCATTCCTGATCGGAGAGCATGTGGATTATTAATCTTTCATTCTCTATAAAAGGAATATTTTCTTCGAGACACGTGTACACATTTTCAAAAGCTTTCCCTAAAACCAGGTTCTAATTCGTGCATTTTTCACAGAAGAAAATTTCTGGAGCGATTTCCACCTAACAGATATGTAATTTACATGAATTCCATGAACATGGCATTCCCGGTTCCGTACATGCTACCTGTATGACGGATTTGGCAATCATGCGTTTCTGACTAGTGTGCATGTGGATTACTGACCTTTCATCCACCAAACAAGGCGTATATAGACTTAGAAATATTTACTCTGAATTCATAGATTTTTTCTATCACCAGGTTCCAAAATCGGACATTTTTCATCAGAAAACACTCTTTGAGCGAATTCTCACCAATACACATGTAATTTACATTGTTTACATAACCATGGCATTCCGTATTACGAACATGTTTCATGCATCACGGATTCCTCAAACATGCATTTCTGAGTTGTGTACATGCGCATGACTGATGTTTCAACCACCAAACAAGTTACCTATGCACTCTGAAATATTTATTTGACTACGCAGCTTCTTCCTATCACCAGTTTCAAGAATCACACTTTGATCCCACAAATACCCTCTTGGAGCGAATTCTACCCTAGAGATATGTAATTTGAATAGATCCCATCTAAATGATATTCCGTGTTTCGTTCATGCTACATATATGATGGATTCGACAAACATATATTCCTGAGGTGAGTTCATCTTGATTACCAATCTTTCATCCTCTATAAAAGGAATATATTCATCTAGACACATGTACAAATTTTCACAAGCTTTCCCTAACACCAGGTTCGAATTCGTGCATTTTTCACAGAAAAATTGTTCTGGAGCGATTTCCACCTTATAGGTATATAATTTACATGAATTCCTTCAACATGGCATTCCGGGTTCTATACATGCTACATGTGTGACGGATTCGGCTATCATGCGTTTCTCACTTGTGAGCATGTGGATTACTGAACTTTCATCCACCAAACAAGGTGTATATTCACTTAGAAATATTAAGTCTGTCTTCATAGGTTTTTCCTATCACCAGTTTATAAAAGCGAACATTTGGCACCAGAAAACACTCTTTGAACGAATTCTCGCCAATACACATTTAATTTACATTGTTTACATAACCATGGCATTCCGTATTCCAAACGTGTTTCATGCATCACGGATTCCTCAAACATGAATTTCTGAGTTGTAAACTTGTGCATGACTGATGTTTCAAACACCAAACATGTTACATATGCACTCTGAAATATTTACTTTTACTTCGTAGCTTCTTCCTATCACCAGTTTTAAGAATCACACTTTGATCCCACAAAAACCCTCTTGAAGCGAATTCTTCCCTAGAGATATGTAATTTGAATTGATTCCATCTACATGATATTCCGTGTTCCGTACATGCTACATACATGACGGATTCGACAAACATGCATTCCTGAGTTGAGGGCATTTGGATTATTAATCTTTCATCCTCTATTAAAGGAATATTTTCATCTAGACCCGTGTACAAATTTTAACAAGCTTTCCCTAACATCAGGTACTAATTCGTGCATTTTTGACAGAAGAAAAGTTCTGGAGCGATTTCCACCTAACAGATATGTAATTTACATGAATACCATCAACATTGTCTTCCGGGTTCCGTACATGCTACATGCATGACGGATTCAGCAACAATGTGTTTCTGACTTGTGAGCATGTGGATTACTGACCTTTCGTCCACCAAGCAAGGCGTATATTCACTTAAAAATATTTAGTTTGACTTCATAGGTTTTTCCTATCACCAGGTTCCAAAATCGGACATTTGTCATCAGAAAACCCTCTTTGAGCGAATTCTCAACAATACACATGTAATTTACATTGTTTATATATCCATGGAATTCCGTAATATGAACATGTTTCATGCATCACGGATTCCTCAAACATGAATTTCTGAGTTGTGTACATGCGCATGAATGATGTTCCAAAGACCAAACAAGTTACCTATGCACTCTGAAATATTTACTTTGACTTCGTAGCTTCTTCCTATCACCAGTTTCAAGAATCACACTTTGATCCCACAAAAACCCTCTTGGAGCGAATTCTTCCCTAGAGATATGTAATTTGAATAGATCCCATCTAAATAATATTCCGTGTTTCGTTCATGCTACATATATGATGGATTCGACAAACATATATTCCTGAGTTGAGGTCATCTGGATTACCAATCTTTCATCCTCTATAAAAGGAATATTTTCATCTAGACACATGTACAAATTTTCACAAGCTTTCCCTAACACCAGGTTCGAATTCGTGAATTTTTCACAGAAAAATTGTTCTGGAGCGATTTCCAACTTATAGGTATGTAATTTACATGAATTCCATCAACATGGCATTCCGGGTTCCGTACATGCTTCATGTGTGATAGATTCGGCTATCATGCGTTTCTGACTTGTGAGCATGTGGATTACTGACCTTTCATCGACCAAGCAAGGCGTATATAGACTTAGAAATATTTACTCTGAATTCATAGATTTTTCCTATCACCAGGTTCTAAAATCGGACATTTGTCATCAGAAAACACTCTTTGAGCGAATACTCATGAATGCACATGTAATTTACATTGTTTACATAACCATGGCATTCCGTATTACGAACATGTTTCATGCATCACGGATTCCTCAAACATGCATTTCTGAGTTTTGTACATGCGTATGACTGATGTTTCAATCACCAAACAATTTACCTATGCACTCTGAAATATTTACTTTGAATTCGTAGCTTCTTCCTATCACCAGTTTCAAGAATCACACTTTGATCCCAGAAAAACCCTCTTGGAGCGAATTCTACCCTTGAGATATGTAATTTGAATAGATCCCATCTACATGATATTCCGTGTTTCGTGCATGCTACATATAGGTTGCATTCGACAAACATATATTACTGAGTTGTGGGCTTCTGGATTATTAATCTTTCATCCTCTATAAAAGGAATATTTTCATCTAGACACGTGTACACATTTTCAGAAGCTTTCCTAACACCAGGTTCAAATTCGTGCATTTTTCACAGAAGAAATTTCTGCAGCGATTTCACCTAACATGTATGTAATTTACATGAATTCCATCAATATGGATTTCCGGGTTCAGTACACGCTACATATGTGATGGATACGACAATCATACGTTTCTGACTTGTGAGCATGTGGATTACTGACCTTTCATTCACTAAAAAATGCGTATATAGGCTTAGAAATATTTACTCTGACTTCATAGGTTTTTTCTATTACCAGGTTCTAAATTCGGACATTTGGTACCAGAAAACACTCTTTGAGCGAATTCTCACCAATACACATGTAATTTACATTGTTTACATAACCATGGCATTCCGCATTCCAAACATGATTCATGCATCACGGATTCCTCCAACATGCATTTCTGAGTTGTGAACATGCGCATGACTGATGTTACAACCACCAAACAAGTTACATATGCACTCTGAAATATTTACTTTGACTTCGTAGCTTCTACCTATCACCAGTTTCAAGAATCACACTTTGATCCCACAAAAACCCTCTTGGAGCGAATTCTACCCTTGAGATATGTAATTTGAATACATCTCATCTACATGATATTCCGTGTTTCGTGCATGCTACATATAGGTTGCATTCGACAAACATATATTGCTGAGTTGAGGGCTTCTGGATTATTAATCTTTCATCCTCTATAAAAGGAATATTTTCATCTAGACACGTGTACACATTTTCACAAGCTTTCCCTAACACCAGGTTGGAATTCGTGCATTTTTCACAAAAAAATAATTCTGGAACGATTTCCACCTAACAGATTTGTAATTTACATGTATTCCAACAACATGGCATTCCGGGTTCTGTACATGCTACATGTATGACGGAATCGGCAATCATGCATTTCTGACTTGTGAGCATGTGGATTACAGATCTTTCACCCTCCGAAATAGTCGTATAAAGACTTAGAAATATTTACTCTGACTTCATAAGTTTTTCCTATCACCAGGTTCTAATATCGGACATTTGGCACCAGAAAACACTCTTTGAGCGAATTCTCACCAATACCCATGTAATTTACATTGTTTACATAACCATGGAATTCCGTATTACGAGCATGATTCATGCATCACGGATTCTTCAAACATGCATTTCTGAGTTGTGAACATGTGCATGACTGATGTTTCAAACACCAAACAAGTTACCTATGCACTCTGAAATATTTACTTTGACTTTGTCGCTTCTTCCTATCACCATTTTCAAGAATCACACTTTGATCCCACAAAAACCCTCTTGGAGCGAATTCTTCCCTAGAGATATGTAATTTGAATCGATTCCATCTACATGATATTACGTGTTCCGTACATGCTACATACATGACTTATTTGACAAACATGCATTCCTGAGTTGAGAGCATGTGGATTACTAATCTTTCATCCTCTATAAAAGGAATATTTTCATCTAGACACGTGTACACATTTTCACAAGTTTTCCCTAACACCAGGTTGGAATTCGTGCATTTTTCACAAAAAAATAATTCTGGAACGATTTCCACCTAACAGAATTGTAATTTACATGTATTCCAACAACATGGCATTCTGGGTTCCGTGCATGCTACATGTATGACGGATTTGGCAATCATGCGTTTCTGACTTGTGAGCATGTGGATTACAGACCTTTCACACACCGAACAACGCGTATATAGACTTAGAATTATTTACTCTGTCTTCATAGTTTTTTCCAATCACCAGGTTGTAAAATCAGACATTTGGCACCAGAAAACACTCTTTGAGCGAATTCTCACAAATACACATGTAATTTACATTGTTTACATAACCATGGAATTCCGTATTACGAGCATGTTTCATGCATGACGGATTCCTCAAACATGAAATTCTGAGTTGTGAACATGCGCATGACTGATGTTTCAACCACCAAACAAGTTTCCTATGCACTCTGAAATATTTAATTTGACTTTGTAGCTTCTTCCTATCACCACTTTCAAGAATCACACTTTGATCCCACAAAAACCCTCTTGGAGCGAATTCTTCCCTAGAGAAATGTAATTTGAATTGATTCCATCTACATGATATTCCGTTTTCCGTACATGCTACATACATGACGGATTTAGCAAACATGCATTCCTTGTTGAGAGCATGTGGATTACTAATCTTTCATCCTCTATAAAAGGAATATTTTCATCTAGACACATGTACAAATTTTCACAAGCTTTCCCTAACACCAGGTTCGAATTCGTGAATTTTTCACAGAAAAATTGTTCTGGAGCGATTTCCAACTTATAGGTATGTAATTTACATGAATTCCATCAACATGGCATTCCGGGTTCCGTACATGCTTCATGTGTGATAGATTCGGCTATCATGCGTTTCTGACTTGTGAGCATGTGGATTACTGACCTTTCATCGACCAAGCAAGGCGTATATAGACTTAGAAATATTTACTCTGAATTCATAGATTTTTCCTATCACCAGGTTCTAAAATCGGACATTTGTCATCAGAAAACACTCTTTGAGCGAATACTCATGAATGCACATGTAATTTACATTGTTTACATAACCATGGCATTCCGTATTACGAACATGTTTCATGCATCACGGATTCCTCAAACATGCATTTCTGAGTTTTGTACATGCGTATGACTGATGTTTCAATCACCAAACAATTTACCTATGCACTCTGAAATATTTACTTTGAATTCGTAGCTTCTTCCTATCACCAGTTTCAAGAATCACACTTTGATCCCAGAAAAACCCTCTTGGAGCGAATTCTACCCTTGAGATATGTAATTTGAATAGATCCCATCTACATGATATTCCGTGTTTCGTGCATGCTACATATAGGTTGCATTCGACAAACATATATTACTGAGTTGTGGGCTTCTGGATTATTAATCTTTCATCCTCTATAAAAGGAATATTTTCATCTAGACACGTGTACACATTTTCAGAAGCTTTCCTAACACCAGGTTCAAATTCGTGCATTTTTCACAGAAGAAATTTCTGCAGCGATTTCACCTAACATGTATGTAATTTACATGAATTCCATCAATATGGATTTCCGGGTTCAGTACACGCTACATATGTGATGGATACGACAATCATACGTTTCTGACTTGTGAGCATGTGGATTACTGACCTTTCATTCACTAAAAAATGCGTATATAGGCTTAGAAATATTTACTCTGACTTCATAGGTTTTTTCTATTACCAGGTTCTAAATTCGGACATTTGGTACCAGAAAACACTCTTTGAGCGAATTCTCACCAATACACATGTAATTTACATTGTTTACATAACCATGGCATTCCGCATTCCAAACATGATTCATGCATCACGGATTCCTCCAACATGCATTTCTGAGTTGTGAACATGCGCATGACTGATGTTACAACCACCAAACAAGTTACATATGCACTCTGAAATATTTACTTTGACTTCGTAGCTTCTACCTATCACCAGTTTCAAGAATCACACTTTGATCCCACAAAAACCCTCTTGGAGCGAATTCTACCCTTGAGATATGTAATTTGAATACATCTCATCTACATGATATTCCGTGTTTCGTGCATGCTACATATAGGTTGCATTCGACAAACATATATTGCTGAGTTGAGGGCTTCTGGATTATTAATCTTTCATCCTCTATAAAAGGAATATTTTCATCTAGACACGTGTACACATTTTCACAAGCTTTCCCTAACACCAGGTTGGAATTCGTGCATTTTTCACAAAAAAATAATTCTGGAACGATTTCCACCTAACAGATTTGTAATTTACATGTATTCCAACAACATGGCATTCCGGGTTCTGTACATGCTACATGTATGACGGAATCGGCAATCATGCATTTCTGACTTGTGAGCATGTGGATTACAGATCTTTCACCCTCCGAAATAGTCGTATAAAGACTTAGAAATATTTACTCTGACTTCATAAGTTTTTCCTATCACCAGGTTCTAATATCGGACATTTGGCACCAGAAAACACTCTTTGAGCGAATTCTCACCAATACCCATGTAATTTACATTGTTTACATAACCATGGAATTCCGTATTACGAGCATGATTCATGCATCACGGATTCTTCAAACATGCATTTCTGAGTTGTGAACATGTGCATGACTGATGTTTCAAACACCAAACAAGTTACCTATGCACTCTGAAATATTTACTTTGACTTTGTCGCTTCTTCCTATCACCATTTTCAAGAATCACACTTTGATCCCACAAAAACCCTCTTGGAGCGAATTCTTCCCTAGAGATATGTAATTTGAATCGATTCCATCTACATGATATTACGTGTTCCGTACATGCTACATACATGACTTATTTGACAAACATGCATTCCTGAGTTGAGAGCATGTGGATTACTAATCTTTCATCCTCTATAAAAGGAATATTTTCATCTAGACACGTGTACACATTTTCACAAGCTTTCCCTAACACCAGGTTGGAATTCGTGCATTTTTCACAAAAAAATAATTCTGGAACGATTTCCACCTAACAGAATTGTAATTTACATGTATTCCAACAACATGGCATTCTGGGTTCCGTGCATGCTACATGTATGACGGATTTGGCAATCATGCGTTTCTGACTTGTGAGCATGTGGATTACAGACCTTTCACACACCGAACAACGCGTATATAGACTTAGAATTATTTACTCTGTCTTCATAGTTTTTTCCAATCACCAGGTTGTAAAATCAGACATTTGGCACCAGAAAACACTCTTTGAGCGAATTCTCACAAATACACATGTAATTTACATTGTTTACATAACCATGGAATTCCGTATTACGAGCATGTTTCATGCATGACGGATTCCTCAAACATGAAATTCTGAGTTGTGAACATGCGCATGACTGATGTTTCAACCACCAAACAAGTTTCCTATGCACTCTGAAATATTTAATTTGACTTTGTAGCTTCTTCCTATCACCACTTTCAAGAATCACACTTTGATCCCACAAAAACCCTCTTGGAGCGAATTCTTCCCTAGAGAAATGTAATTTGAATTGATTCCATCTACATGATATTCCGTTTTCCGTACATGCTACATACATGACGGATTTAGCAAACATGCATTCCTTGTTGAGAGCATGTGGATTACTAATCTTTCATCCTCTATATATGGAATATTTTCATCTAGACACGTGTACACATTTTCACAAGCTTTCCCTAAAACCAGGTTCGAATTCGTGCATTTTTCACAGAAAAATATTTCTGGAGCGATTTCCACCTAACAGATATTTAATTTACATGTATTCCAACAACATGGCTTTCCGGGTTCCGTACATGCTACATGCATGACGGATTCCGCAATCATGCATTTCTGACTTGTGAGCATGTGGATTACTGACCTTTCATCCACCAAACTATGCGTATATTCACTTAGAATTATTTACTCTGACTTCATAGATTTTCCTATCACCAGGTTCTAAAATCGGACATCTGGCTCCAGAAATCACTCTTTGAGCGAATTCTCACAAATACACATGTAATTTACATTGTTTACATAACCATGGCATTCCGTATTACGAACATGTTTCATGCATCACGGATTCTTCAAACTTGAATTTCTGAGTTGTGAACATGTGCATGACTGATGTTTCAACCACCAAACACTTTACCTGTGCACTCTGAAATATTTACTTTGACTTTGTAGATTCTGCCTATCACGAGTTTCAAGAATCACACTTTGATCCCAGAAAAAACCTCTTGGAGCGAATTCTACCCTAGAGATATGTAATTTGAATAGATGTAATCTCCCTGATATTCCGTGTTCCGTACATGCTACATACATGACGGATTTGACAAACATGCATTCCTGAGTTGAGAACATGTGGATTACAAATCTTTCATCCTCTATAAAAGGAATATTTTCATCTAGACACGTGTACACATTTTCAGAAGCTTTCCATAACACCAGGTTCGAATTCGTGCATTTTTCACAGAAAAATAGTTCTGGAACGATTTCCACCTAACAGATATGTAATTTACATGTATTCCAACAACATGGCATTCCGGTTTCCGTACATGCTACATGTATGACGGATTTGGCAATCATGCGTTTCTGACTTGTGAGCATGTGGATTACAGACCTTTCACACACTGAACAAGGCGTATATAGACTTAGAAATATTTACTCTGACTTCATAGTTTTTTCCTATCACCAGGTTTTAAAATGAGACATTTGGCACCAGAAAACACTCTTTGAGCGAATTCTCAAAAATACACATGTAATTTACATTGTTTACATAACCATGGAATTCCGTATTACGAGCATGTTTCATGCATCACGGATTCCTCAAACATGCACTTCTGAGTTGTGAACATGCACATGAATGATATTTCAACCACCAAAAAAGTTTCCTATGCACTCTGAAATATTTATTTTGACTTTGTAGCTTCTTCCTATCACCACTTTCTAGAATCACACTGTGATCCCACAAAAACACTCTTGGAGCGAATTCTTCCCTAGAGATATGTAATTTGAATCGATTCCATCTACATGATATTCCGTTTTCCGTACATGCTACATATATGACGGATTTGACAAACATGCATTCCTAGTTGAGAGCATGTGGATTACTAATCTTTCACCCTCTATAAATGGAATAGTTTCATCTAGACACGTGTACACATTTTCACAAGCTTTCCCTAAAACCAGGTTCGAATTCGTGCATTTTTCACAGAAAAATAGTTCTGGAGCGATTTCCACCTAACAGATATTTAATTTACATGTATTCCAACAACATGGCATTCCGGGTTCCGTACATGCTACATGAATGACGGATTCGGCAATCATGCATTTCTGACTTGTGAGCATGTGGATTAGTGACCTTTCAACCTCCGAACAAGGCGTATATAGACTTAGAAATATTTACTCTGACTTCATAGATTTTTCTATCACCAGGTTCTAAAATCGGACATCTGGCACCAGAAAACACTCTTTGAGTGAATTCTCACAAATACACATGTAATTTACATTGTTTACATAACCATGGAATTCCGTATTACGAACATGTATCATGCATCACGGATTCCTTCAACATGCACTTCTGAGTTGTGAACATGCGCATGACTGATGTTTCAACCACCAAACAAGTTACCTATGCACTCTGAAATATTTACTTTGACTTTGTAGCTTCTGCCTATCACCAGTTTCAAGAATCACACTTTGATCCCACAAAAACCCTCTTGGAGCGAATACTTCCCTAGAGATATGTAATTTGAATCGATCCCATCTACATGATATTCCATGTTCCTTACATGCTACATACATGACGGATTTGACAAACATGTATTCCTGAGTTGAGAGCATGTGGATTACTAATCTTTCATCCTCTATTAAAGGAATATTTTCATCTAGACACGTGTACAGATTTTCAGAAGTTTTCCCTAACACCAGGTTCGAATTCGTGCATTTTTCACAGAAAAATAGTTCTGGAACGATTTACACCTAACAGATATGTAATTTACATGTATTCCAACAACATGGCATTCCGGGTTCCGTACATGCTACATGTATGACGGATTTGGCAAACATGCATTTCTGACTTGTGAGCATGTGGATTACAGATCTTTCATCCTCCGAACAATGCGTATATAGACTTAGAAATATTTACTCTGACTTTATAAGTTTTTCCTATCACCAGGTTCTAAAATCGGACATTTGGCACCAGAAAACTCTCTTTGAGCGAATTCTCACCAATATCCATGTAATTTAAATTCTTTACATAACCATGGAATTCCGTATTACGAGCATGTTTCATGCATCACGGTTTACTCCAACATGAACTTCTGAGTTGTGAACATGTGCATGACTGATGTTTCAACCACCAAACAAGTTACCTATGCACTCTGAAATGTTTACTTTGACTTTGTAGCTTCTTCCTTTCACCACTTTCAAGAATCACACTTTGATCCCACAAAAACCCTCTTGGAGCGAACTTTTCCCTAGAGATATGTAATTTGAATCGATTCCATCTACATGATATTCCGTGTTCCGGACATGCTACATACATGACGGATTTGACAAACATGCATTCCTGAGTTGAGAGCATGTTGATTACTAATCTTTCATCCTCTATAAAAGGAATATTTTCATCTAGACACGTGTACACATTTTCACAAGCTTTCCCTAACACCAGGTTCGAATTCGTGCATTTTTCACAGAAAAATAATTCTGAAACGATTTCCACCTAACAGATTTGTAATTTACATGTATTCCAACAACATGGCATTCCGGGTTCAGTACATGCTACATGTATGACGGATTCGGCAATCATGCATTTCTGACTTGTGAGCATGTGGATTACAGATCTTTCACCTTCCAAACAAGGCGTATATAGACTTAGAAATATTTACTCTGACTTCATAAGTTTTTCCTATCACCAGGTTCTAAAATCGGACATTTGACACCAGAAAACACTCTTTGTGCGAATTCTCACCAATACACATGTAATTTACATTGTTTACATAACCATGGAATTCCGTATTACGAGCATGTTTCATGCATCACGGATTCCTCAAACATGCACTTCTGAGTTGTGAACATGCGCATGACTGATGTTTCAAACACCAAACAAGTTACCTATGTTCTCTGAAATATTTACTTTCACTTTGTACCTTCTTCCTATCACCAGTTTCAAGAATCACACTTTGATCCCACAAAAACCCTCTTGGAGCGAATTCTTCCCTAGAGATATGTAACTTGAATCGATTCCATCTGCATGATATTCCGTGTTCGGTACATGCTACATACATGACGGATTTGACAAACATACATTCCTGAGTTGAGAGCATGTGGATTACTAATCTATCATCCTCTATAAAGGAATATTTTCATCTAGACACGTGTACACATTTTCACAAGTTTTCCCAAAAACCAGGTTCGAATTCGGGCATTTTTCACAGAAAAATATTTCTGGAGCGATTTCCACCTAACAGATATGTAATTTACATGTATTCCAACAACAAGGCATTCCGAGTTCCGTACATGCTACATGCATGACGGATTCGGCAATCATGCATTTCTGACTTGTGAGCATGTGGATTAGTGACCTTTCATCCACCAAACAATGCGTATATACACTTAGATTTATTTACTCTGACTTCATAGATTTTTCTATCACCAGGTTCTAAAATCGGACATCTGGCACCAGAAAACACTCTTTGAGTGAATTCTCACAAATACACATGCAATTTACATTGTTCACATAACCATGGGATTCCGTATTACGAACATGTTTCATGCATGACGGATTCCTCAAACATGCACTTCTGAGTTGTGGACATGCGCATGACTGAAGTTTCAACCACCAAACAAGTTACCTATGCACACTGAAATATTTACTTTGACTTTGTAGCTTCTGCCTATCACCAGTTTCAAGAATCACACTTTGATCCCAGAATAACATCTTGGAGTGAATTCTTCCCTAGAGATATGTAATTTGAATAGATTCCATCTACATGATATTCCGTGTTTCCTACATGTTACATATATGACGGATTCGACAAATGTACATTCCTGAGTTGAGGTCATCAGGATTACTAATCTTTCCTCCTCTATAAAAGTAATATTTTCATCTAGACACGTGTACACATTTTCACAAGCTTTTCCTAAAATCAGGTTCGAATTCGTGCATTTTTCAGAAAAAATATTTATGGAGCTATTTCCACCTAATAAGTATGTAATTTACATGAATTCCATCAACATAGCATTTCGGGTTCCGTACATGCTACATGCATGACGGATTCGGCAATCATGCATTTCTGACTTGTGAGCATGTGGATTACTGATCTTTCATCCACCAAACAATGCGTTTATACACTTAGAATTATTTACTCTTATTTCATAGGTTTTTCTATCACCAGGTTCTAAAATCGGACATCTGGCTCCAGAAAACACTCTTTGAGCGAATTCTCACAAATACACATGTAATTTACATTGTTTACATAACCATGGAATTCCGTATTACGAGCATGTTTCATGCATCACGGATTCCTCAAACATGCACTTCTGAGTTGTGAACATGCGCATGACTGATGTTTCAAACACCAAACATTTTACCTATGCACTCTGAAATAATTAATTTGACTTTGTAGCTTCTTCCTTTCACCACTTTCAAGAATCACACTTTGATCCCACAAAAACCCTCTTGGAGCGAATTCTTCCCTTGAGATATGTAATTTGAATCGATTGCATCTGCATTATATTCCGTGTTCCGTACATGCTACATACATGACGGATTTGACAAACATGCATTCCTGAGTTGAGAGCATGTGGATTACTAATCTTTCATCCTCTATAAAAGGAATATTTTCATCTAGACACGTGTACACATTTTCACAAGCTTTCACTAACACCAGGTTCGAATTCGTGCGTTTTTCACAGAAAAATAGTTCTGGAACGATGCCAACTAACAAATTTGTTATTTACATGTATTCCAACAACATGGCATTCCGGGTTCTGTACATGCTACGTGTATGACGGAATCGGCAATCACGCATTTCTGACTTGTGAGCATGTGGATTACAGATCTTTCACCCTCCGAACAAGGCGTATATAGACTTAGAAATATTTACTCTAACTTCATAATTTTTTCCTATCACCAGGTTCTAAAATCGGACATTTGGCACCAGAAAACACTCTTTGGGCGGATTCTAACCAATACCCATGTAATTTACATTGTTTACATAACCATGGAATTCCGTATTACGAGCATGTTTCATGCATCACGGATTCCTCAAACATGCACTTCTGAGTTGTGAACATGCGCATGACTGATGTTTCAACCACCAAACAAGTTACCTATGCACTCTGAAATATTTACTTTGACTTTGTAGCTTCTTCCTATCACCAGATTCAAGAATCACACTTTGATCCCACAAAAACCCTCTTGGAGCGAATTCTTTCCTAGAGATATGTAATTTGAATCGATTCCATCTACATGATATTCTGTGTTCCGTACATGCTACATACATGACGGATTTGACAAACATGCATTCCTGAGTTGAGGGCATGTGGATTACTAATCTTTCATCCTCGAAAAAAGGAATATTTTCATCTAGACTCGTGTACACAATTTCACAATCTTTCCCTAACACCAGGTTCGAATTCGTGCATTTTTCACAGAAAGATATTTCTGGAACGGTTTCCACCTAACAGATATGTAATTTAAATGTATTCCAACAACATGG
The DNA here is from genome assembly GCF_048564905.1 of Vicugna pacos. Taxonomy (NCBI): domain Eukaryota; kingdom Metazoa; phylum Chordata; class Mammalia; order Artiodactyla; family Camelidae; genus Vicugna; species Vicugna pacos. The sequence continues at coordinate 35,618,030 of NW_027328741.1, read as the reverse complement.
CATTCCGGGTTCCGTACATGCTACGTGTATGACGGATTCGGCAATCATGCATTTCTGACTTGTGAGCATGTGGATTACAGATCTTTCACCCTCCGAACCAGGCATATATAGCCTTAGAAATATTTCCTCTGACTTCATATTTTTTTCCTATCACCAGATTGTAATTTCGGACATTTGGCACCAGAAAAAATACTTTGAGCGTATTCTCAACAATACACATGTAATTTACATTGTTTACAAAACCAGAATTCCGTATTTCGTGCATGTTTCATGCATCACGGATTCCTCAAACATGCATTTCTGAGTTGTGAACATGCGCATGACTGATGTTTCAACCACCAAACAAGTTACCTATGCACTCTGAAATATTTACTTTGACTTTGTAGCTTCTGCCTATCACCAGTTTCAAGAATCACACTTTGATCCCAGAATAAAATCTTGGAGCGAATACTTCCCTAGAGATATGTAATTTGAATAGATTCCATCTACATGATATTCCGTGTTTCGTACATGCTACATATATGACGGATTCGACAAATATACATTCCTGAGTTGAGGTCATCTGGATTACTAATCTTTCCTTCTCTATAATGTAATATTTTCATCTAGACACGTGTACACATTTTCACAAGCTTTCCCAAAAACCAGGTTCGAATTCATGCATTTTTCACAGAAAAATATTTCTGGAGCGATTTCCACCTAACAGATTTGTAATTTACATGTATTCCAACAACATGGCATTCTGGGTTCCGTACATGCTACATGTATGACGGATTTGGCAATCATGCGTTTCTGACTTGTGAGCATGTGAATTACAGACCTTTCACACACCGAACAACGCGTATATAGACTTAGAAATATTTACTCTGACTTCTTAGGTTTTTCCTATCACCAGGTTGTAAAATCAGACATTTGGCACCAGAAAACACTCTTTGAGCGAATTCTCACCAATACACATGTAATTTACATTGTTTACATAACCATGGAATTCCATATTACGAGCATGATTCATGCATCACGGATTCCACAAACATGCACTTCTGAGTTGTGAACATGCGCATGACTGATGTTTCAACCACCAAACAAGTTTCCTATGCACTCTGAAATATTTAATTGGACTTTGTCGCTTCTTCCTATCACCACTTTCAAGAATCACACTTTGATCCCACAAAAACCCTCTTGGAGCGAATTCTTCCCTAGAGATATGTAATTTGAATCGATCCAATCTACATGATATTCCGTGTCCCGTACATGCTACATACATGACGGATTTGACAAACATGCTTTCCTCAGTTGAGAGCATGTGGATTACTAATCTTTCATCCTCTATAAAAGGAATATTTTCATCTAGACACGTGTACACATTTTCACAAGCTTTCCCTAACACCAGGTTCGAATTTGTGCATTTTTCACAGAAAAATAATTCTGGTACGATTTCCACCTAACAGATTTGTAATTTAAATGTATTCCAACAACATGGAATTCCGGGTTCCGTACATGCTACATGCATGACGGATTCGGCAATCATGCATTTCTGACTTGTGAGCATGTGGATTAGTGACCTTTCATCCACCAAACAATGCGTATATACACTTAGATTTATTTACTCTGACTTCATAGATTTTTCTATCACCAGGTTCTAAAATCGGACATCTGGCACCAGAAAACACTCTTTGAGCGAATTCTCACAAATACACATGCAATTTACATTGTTCACATAACCATGGGATTCCGTATTACGAACATGTTTCATGCATCACGGATTCCTCAAACATGTACTTCTGAGTTGAGAACATGCGCATGACTGAAATTTCAACCACCAAACAAGTTACCTATGCACTCTGAAATATTTACTTTGACTTTGTAGCTTCTGCCTATCACCAGTTTCAAGAATCACACTTTGATCCCAGAATAACATCTTGGAGTGAATTCTTCCCTAGAGATATGTAATTTGAATAGATTCCATCTACATGATATTCCGTGTTTCCTACATGTTACATATATGACGGATTCGACAAATGTACATTCCTGAGTTGAGGTCATCAGGATAACTAATCTTTCCTCCTCTATAAAAGTAATATTTTCATCTAGACACGTGTACACATTTTCACAAGCTTTCCCTAAAACCAGGTTCGAATTCGTGCATTTTTCACAAAAAATATTTCTGGACCTATTTCCACCTAATAAGTATGTAATTTACATGAATTCCATCAACATAGCATGTCGGGTTTCGTACATGCTACATGTATGACGGATTTGGCAATCATGCGTTTCTGACTTGTGAGCATGTGGATTACAGACCTTTCACACACCGAATAAGGCGTATATAGACTTAGAAATATTTACTCTGACTTTATAGGTTTTTCCTATCACCAGGTTTTAAAATGAGACATTTGGCACCAGAAAACACTCTTTGAGCGAATTCTCACCAATACCCATGTAATTCACATTGTTTACATAACCATGGAATTCCGTATTACGAGCATGTTTCATGCATCACGGATTCCTCAAACATGCACTTCTGAGTTGTGAACATGCGCATGACTGATTTTTCAACCACCAAACATGTTTCCTATGCACTCTGAAATATTTACTTTGACTTTGTCGCTTCTTCCTATCACCACTTTCAAGAATCACACTTTGATCCCACAAAAACCCTCTTGGAGCGAATTCTTCCCTAGAGATATGTAATTTGAATTGATTCCATCTACATGATATTCCGTGTCCCGTACATGCTACATACATGACGGATTTCGCAAACATGCATTCCTAGTTGAGAGCATGTGGATTACTAATCTTTCATCCTCTATAAATGGAATATTTTCATCTAGACACGGGTACACATTTTCACAAGCTTTCCCTAAAACCAGGTTCGAATTCGTGCATTTTTCACAGAAAAATATTTCTGGAGCGATTTCCACCTAACAGATATTTAATTTACATGTATTCCAACAACATGGCTTTCCGGGTTCCGTACATTCTTCATGCATGACGGATTGGGCAATCATGCATTTCTGACTTGTGAGCATGTGGATTACTGACCTTTCATCCACCAAACAATGCGAATATACACTTAGAATTATTTACTCTGACTTCATAGATTTTTTCTATCACCAGGTTCTAAAATCGGACATCTGGCACCAGAAAACACTCTTTGAGTGAATTCTCACAAATACACATGTAATTTACATTGTTTACATAACCATGGAATTCCGTATTACGAACATGTTTCATGCATCACGGATTCCTAAAACATGCACTTCTGAGTTGTGAACATGTGCATGACTGATGTTTCAACCACCAAACAATTTACTTATACACTCTGAAAAATTTACTTTGACTTTGTAGTTTCTTCCTATCACCAGTTTCAAGAATCACACTTTGATCCCACAAAAAACCTCTTGGAGCGAATTCTTCCCTTGAGATATGTAATTTGAATCGATTCCATCTACATGATATTCCGTGTTCCGTACATGCTACATACATGACGGATTTGACAAACATGCATTCCTGAGTTGAGAGCATGTGGATTACTAATCTTTCATCCTCTATAAAAGGAATATTTTCATCTAGACACGTGTACACATTTTCACAAGCTTTCCCTAACACCAGGTTGGAATTCGGGCATTTTTCATAAAAAAATAATTCTGGAACGATTTCCACCTAACAGATTTGTAATTTAAATGTATTCCAACAACATGGCATTCCGGGTACCGTACATGCTACATGTATGACGGATTTGGCAATCATGCGTTTCTGACTTGTGAGCATGTGGATTACAGACCTTTCACACACCGAATAAGGCGTATATAGACTTAGAAATATTTACTCTGACTTTATAGGTTTTTCCTATCACCAGGTTTTAAAATGAGACATTTGGCACCAGAAAACACTCTTTGAGCGAATTCTCACCAATACCCATGTAATTCACATTGTTTACATAACCATGGAATTCCGTATTACGAGCATGTTTCATGCATCACGGATTCCTCAAACATGCACTTCTGAGTTGTGAACATGCGCATGACTGATTTTTCAACCACCAAACATGTTTCCTATGCACTCTGAATTATTTACTTTGACTTTGTCGCTTCTTCCTATCACCACTTTCAAGAATCACACTTTGATCCCACAAAAACCCTCTTGGAGCGAATTCTTCCCTAGAGATATGTAATTTGAATTGATTCCATCTACATGATATTCCGTGTCCCGTACATGCTACATACATGACGGATTTCGCAAACATGCATTCCTAGTTGAGAGCATGTGGATTACTAATCTTTCATCCTCTATAAATGGAATATTTTCATCTAGACACGGGTACACATTTTCACAAGCTTTCCCTAAAACCAGGTTCGAATTCGTGCATTTTTCACAGAAAAATATTTCTGGAGCGATTTCCACCTAACAGATATTTAATTTACATGTATTCCAACAACATGGCTTTCCGGGTTCCGTACATGCTACATGCATGACGGATTCGGCAATCATGCATTTCTGACTTGTGAGCATGTGGATTACTGACCTTTCATCCACCAAACAATGCGAATATACACTTAGAATTATTTACTCTGACTTCATAGATTTTTTCTATCACCAGGTTCTAAAATCGGACATCTGGCACCAGAAAACACTCTTTGAGTGAATTCTCACAAATACACATGTAATTTACATTGTTTACATAACCATGGAATTCCGTATTACGAACATGTTTCATGCATCACGGATTCCTAAAACATGCACTTCTGAGATGTGAACATGTGCATGACTGATGTTTCAACCACCAAACAATTTACTTATACACTCTGAAAAATTTACTTTGACTTTGTAGTTTCTTCCTATCACCAGTTTCAAGAATCACACTTTGATCCCACAAAAAACCTCTTGGAGCGAATTCTTCCCTTGAGATATGTAATTTGAATCGATTCCATCTACATGATATTCCGTGTTCCGTACATGCTACATACATGACGGATTTTACAAACATGCATTCCTGAGTTGAGAGCATGTGGATTACTAATCTTTCATCCTCTATAAAAGGAATATTTTCATCTAGACACGTGTACACATTTTCACAAGCTTTCCCTAACACCAGGTTGGAATTCGTGCATTTTTCACAAAAAAATAATTCTGGAACGATTTCCACCTAACAGATTTGTAATTTACATGTATTCCAACAACATGGCATTCTGGGTTCCGTACATGCTACATGTATGACGGATTTGGCAATCATGCGTTTCTGACTTGTGAGCATGTGAATTACAGACCTTTCACACACCGAACAACGCGTATATAGACTTAGAAATATTTACTCTGACTTCATAGGTTTTTCCTATCACCAGGTTGTAAAATCAGACATTTGGCACCAGAAAACACTCTTTGAGCGAATTCTCACCAATACACATGTAATTTACATTGTTTACATAACCATGGAATTCCGTATTACGAGCATGTTTCATGCATCACGGATTCCTCAAACATGCACTTCTGAGTTGTGAACATGCGCATGACTGATGTTTCAACCACCAAACAAGTTTCCTATGCACTCTGAAATATTTAATTGGACTTTGTCGCTTCTTCCTATCACCACTTTCAAGAATCACACATTGATCCCACAAAAACCCTCTTGGAGCGAATTCTTCCCTAGAGATATGTAATTTGAATCGATCCAATCTACATGATATTCCGTGTCCCGTACATGCTACATACATGACGGATTTGACAAACATGCTTTCCTCAGTTGAGAGCATGTGGATTACTAATCTTTCATCCTCTAAAAAAGGAATATTTTCATCTAGACACGTGTACACATTTTCACAAGCTTTCCCTAACACCAGGTTCGAATTTGTGCATTTTTTACAGAAAAATAATTCTGGTACGATTTCCACCTAACAGATTTGTAATTTAAATGTATTCCAACAACATGGCATTCCGGGTTCCGTACATGCTACATGTATGACGGATTTGGCAATCATGCGTTTCTGACTTGTGAGCATGTGGATTACAGACCTTTCACACACCAAAAAGGCGTATATAGACTTAGAAATATTTACTCTGACTTTATAGGTTTTTCCTATCACCAGGTTTTAAAATGAGACATTTGGCACCAGAAAACACTCTTTGAGCGAATTCTCACCAATACCCATGTAATTCACATTGTTTACATAACCATGGAATTCCGTATTACGAGCATGTTTCATGCATCACGGATTCCTCAAACATGCACTTCTGAGTTGTGAACATGCGCATGACTGATTTTTCAACCACCAAACATGTTTCCTATGCACTCTGAAATATTTACTTTGACTTTGTCGCTTCTTCCTATCACCACTTTCAAGAATCACACTTTGATCCCACAAAAACCCTCTTGGAGCGAATTCTTCCCTAGAGATATGTAATTTGAATTGATTCCATCTACATGATATTCCGTGTCCCGTACATGCTACATACATGACGGATTTCGCAAACATGCATTCCTAGTTGAGAGCATGTGGATTACTAATCTTTCATCCTCTATAAATGGAATATTTTCATCTAGACACGGGTACACATTTTCACAAGCTTTCCCTAAAACCAGGTTCGAATTCGTGCATTTTTCACAGAAAAATATTTCTGGAGCGATTTCCACCTAACAGATATTTAATTTACATGTATTCCAACAACATGGCTTTCCGGGTTCCGTACATGCTACATGCATGACGGATTCGGCAATCATGCATTTCTGACTTGTGAGCATGTGGATTACTGACCTTTCATCCACCAAACAATGCGAATATACACTTAGAATTATTTACTCTGACTTCATAGATTTTTTCTATCACCAGGTTCTAAAATCGGACATCTGGCACCAGAAAACACTCTTTGAGTGAATTCTCACAAATACACATGTAATTTACATTGTTTACATAACCATGGAATTCCGTATTACGAACATGTTTCATGCATCACGGATTCCTAAAACATGCACTTCTGAGATGTGAACATGTGCATGACTGATGTTTCAACCACCAAACAATTTACTTATACACTCTGAAAAATTTACTTTGACTTTGTAGTTTCTTCCTATCACCAGTTTCAAGAATCACACTTTGATCCCACAAAAAACCTCTTGGAGCGAATTCTTCCCTTGAGATATGTAATTTGAATCGATTCCATCTACATGATATTCCGTGTTCCGTACATGCTACATACATGACGGATTTTACAAACATGCATTCCTGAGTTGAGAGCATGTGGATTACTAATCTTTCATCCTCTATAAAAGGAATATTTTCATCTAGACACGTGTACACATTTTCACAAGCTTTCCCTAACACCAGGTTGGAATTCGTGCATTTTTCACAAAAAAATAATTCTGGAACGATTTCCACCTAACAGATTTGTAATTTACATGTATTCCAACAACATGGCATTCTGGGTTCCGTACATGCTACATGTATGACGGATTTGGCAATCATGCGTTTCTGACTTGTGAGCATGTGAATTACAGACCTTTCACACACCGAACAACGCGTATATAGACTTAGAAATATTTACTCTGACTTCATAGGTTTTTCCTATCACCAGGTTGTAAAATCAGACATTTGGCACCAGAAAACACTCTTTGAGCGAATTCTCACCAACACATATGTAATTTACATTGTTTACATAACCATGGAATTCCGTATTACGAGCATGTTTCATGCATCACGGATTCCTCAAACATGCACTTCTGAGTTGTGAACATGCGCATGACTGATGTTTCAACCACCAAACAAGTTTCCTATGCACTCTGAAATATTTAATTGGACTTTGTCGCTTCTTCCTATCACCACTTTCAAGAATCACACATTGATCCCACAAAAACCCTCTTGGAGCGAATTCTTCCCTAGAGATATGTAATTTGAATCGATCCAATCTACATGATATTCCGTGTCCCGTACATGCTACATACATGACGGATTTGACAAACATGCTTTCCTCAGTTGAGAGCATGTGGATTACTAATCTTTCATCCTCTAAAAAAGGAATATTTTCATCTAGACACGTGTACACATTTTCACAAGCTTTCCCTAACACCAGGTTCGAATTTGTGCATTTTTTACAGAAAAATAATTCTGGTACGATTTCCACCTAACAGATTTGTAATTTAAATGTATTCCAACAACATGGCATTCCGGGTTCCGTACATGCTACATGTATGACGGATTTGGCAATCATGCGTTTCTGACTTGTGAGCATGTGGATTACAGACCTTTCACACACCAAAAAGGCGTATATAGACTTAGAAATATTTACTCTGACTTTATAGGTTTTTCCTATCACCAGGTTTTAAAATGAGACATTTGGCACCAGAAAACACTCTTTGAGCGAATTCTCACCAATACCCATGTAATTCACATTGTTTACATAACCATGGAATTCCGTATTACGAGCATGTTTCATGCATCACGGATTCCTCAAACATGCACTTCTGAGTTGTGAACATGCGCATGACTGATTTTTCAACCACCAAACATGTTTCCTATGCACTCTGAAATATTTACTTTGACTTTGTCGCTTCTTCCTATCACCACTTTCAAGAATCACACTTTGATCCCACAAAAACCCTCTTGGAGCGAATTCTTCCCTAGAGATATGTAATTTGAATTGATTCCATCTACATGATATTCCGTGTCCCGTACATGCTACATACATGACGGATTTCGCAAACATGCATTCCTAGTTGAGAGCATGTGGATTACTAATCTTTCATCCTCTATAAATGGAATATTTTCATCTAGACACGGGTACACATTTTCACAAGCTTTCCCTAAAACCAGGTTCGAATTCGTGCATTTTTCACAGAAAAATAGTTCTGGAGCGATTTCCACCTAACAGATATTTAATTTACATGTATTCCAACAACATGGCTTTCCGGGTTCCGTACATGCTACATGTATGACGGATTTGGCAATCATGCGTTTCTGACCTGTTAGCATGTGGATTACAGACATTTCACACACCGAAGAACGCGTATATAGACTTAGAAACATTTACTCTGACTTCATAGGTTTTTCCTATCACCAGGTTGTAAAATCAGACATTTGGCACCAGAAAACACTCTTTGAGCGAATTCTCACAAATACACATGTAATTTACATTGTTTACATAACCATGGAATTCCGTATTACGAGCATGTTTCATGCATCACGGATTCCTCAAACATGCACTTCTGAGTTGTGAACATGCGCATGACTGATATTTCAACCACCAAACAAGTTAACTATGCCTCTGAAATATTTATTTTGACTTTGTAGCTTCTTCCTATCACCAGTTTCAAGAATCACGCTTTGATCCCACAAAAACACTCTTGGAGCGAATTCTTCCCTAGAGATATGTAATTTAATCGATACCATCTACATTATATTCTTTGTTCCGTACATGCTACATACATGACGGATTTGACAAACATGCATTCCTGAGTTGAGAGCATGTGGATTACTAATCTTTCATCCTCTATATATGGAATATTTTCATCTAGACACGGGTACACATTTTCACAAGCTTTCCCTAAAACCAGGTTCGAATTCGTGCATTTTTCACAGAAAAATAGTTCTGGAGCGATTTCCACCTAACAGATATGTAATTTACATGTATTCCAACAACAAGGCATTCCGGGTTCGTACATGCTACATGCATGACGGATTAGGCAATCATGCATTTCTGACTTGTGAGCATGTGGATTAGTGACCTTTCATCCACCAAACAATGTGTATATACACTTAGAATTATTTACTCTGACTTCATAGATTTTTCTATCACCAGGTTCTAAAATCGGACATCTGGCACCAGAAAACACTCTTTGAGTGAATTCTCACAAATACACATGTAATTTACATTGTTTACATAACCATGGAATTCCGTATTACGAACATGTTTCATGCATCACGGATTCCTCAAACATGCACTTCTGAGTTGTGAACATGCGCATGACTGATGTTTCAACCACCAAACAAGTTACCTATGCACTCTGAAATATTTACTTTGACTTTGTAGCTTCTTCCTATCACCAGTTTCAAGAATCACACTTTGATCCCACAAAAAACCTCTTGGAGCGAATTCTTCCCTTGAGATATGTAATTTGAATCGATTCCATCTACATGATATTCCGTGTTCCGTACATGCTACATACATGACGGATTTGACAAACATGCATTCCTGAGTTGAGAGCATGTGGATTACTAATCTTTCATCCTCTTTAAAACGAATATTTTCATCAAGACACGTGTACACATTTTCACAAGCTTTCCCTAACACCAGGTTGGAATTCGTGCATTTTTCACAAAAAAATAATTCTGGAAAGATTTCCACCTAACAGATTTGTAATTTACATGTATTCCAACAACATGGCATTCTGGGTTCCGTACATGCTACATGTATGACGAATTTGGCAATCATGCGTTTCTGACCTGTTAGCATGTGGATTACAGACATTTCACACACCGAAGGACGCGTATATAGAATTAGAATTATTTACTCTCACTTCATAGGTTTTTCCTATCACCAGGTTGTAAAATCAGACATTTGGCACCAGAAAAACCTCATTGATCGAATTCTCACCAATACCGATGTAATTTACATTGTTTACATAACCATGGAATTCCGTATTACGAGCATGATTCATGCATCAAGGATTACTCAAACATGCCCTTCTGAGTTGTGAACATGCGCATGTCTGATATTTCAACCACCAAACAAGTTACCTGTGCACTCTGAAATTTTTTTTTTGACTTTGTAGCTTCTTCCTATCACCAGTTTCAAGAATCACACTTTGATCCCACAAAAACACACTTGGAGCGAATTCTTCCCTAGAGATATGTAATTTAATCGATACCATCTACATTATATTCCGTGTTCCGTACATGCTACATACAAGACGGATTTGACAAACATGCATTCCTGAGTTGAGAACATGTGGATTACAAATCTTTCATCCTCTATAAATGGAATATTTTCATCTAGACACGTGTATACATTTTCACAAGCTTTCCCTAAAACCAGGTTCGAATTCGTGCATTTTTCACAGAAAAATATTTCTGGAGCGATTTCCACCTAACATATATTTAATTTACATGTATTCCAACAACATGGCATTCCGGGTTCCGTACATGTTACATGCATGACGGATTCGGCAATCATGCATTTCTGACTTGTGAGCATGTGGATTACTGACCTTTCATCCACCAAAAAATGCGAATATACACTTAGAATTATTTACTCTGACTTCATAGATTTTTCTATCACCAGGTTCTAAAATCGTACATCTGGCACCAGAAAACACTCTTTGAGTGAATTCTCACAAATACACATGTAATTTACATTGTTTACATAACCATGGAATTCCGTATTACGAACATGTTTCATGCATCACGGATTCCTCAAACATGCACTTCTGAGTTGTGAACATGCGCATGACTGATGTTTCAACCACCAAACAAGTTACCTATGCACTCTGAAATATTTAATTTGACTTTGTAGCTTCTTCCTATCACCAGTTTCAAGAAACACACTTTGATCCCACAAAAACCCTCTTGGAGCGAATTCTTCCCTTTAGATATGTAATTTGAATCGATTCCATCTACATGATATTCCGTGTTCCGTACATGCTCCATACATGACGGATTTGACAAACATGCATTCCTGAGTTGAGTGCATGTGGATTACTAATCTTTCATCCTCTATAAAAGGAATATTTTCATCTAGACACGTGTACACATTTTCACAAGCTTTCCCTAACACCAGGTTGGAATTCGTGCATTTTTCACAAAAAAATAATTCTGGAACGATTTCCACCTAACAGATTTGTAATTTACATGTATTCCAACAACATGGCATTCTGGGATCCGTACATGCTACATGTATGACGGATTTGGCAATCATGCATTTCTGACTTGTGAGCATGTGGATTACAGACCTTTCACACACCGAAGAACGCGTATATAGACTTAGAAATATTTACTGTGACTTCATAAATTTTTCCTATCACCAGGTTCTAAAATCGGACATTTGGCATGAGAAAACACTCTTTGAGCGAATTCTCACCTATTCCCATGTAATTTACATTGTTTACATAACCATGGAATTCCGTATTACGAACATGTTTCATGCATCACGGATTCCTCAAACATGCCCTTCTGAGTTGTGAACATGCGCATGACTGATGTTTCAACCACCAAACAAGTTACCTATGCACTCTGAAATATTTATTTTGACTTTGTAGCTTCTTCCTATCACCAGTTTCAAGAATCACACTTTGATCCGACAAAAACCCTCTTGGAGCGAAGTCTTCCCTAGAGATATGTAATTTAATCGATACCATCTACATTATATTCTTTGTTCCGTACATGCTACATACATGACGGATTTGACAAACATGCATTCCTGAGTTGAGAGCATGTGGATTACTAATTTTTCATCCTCTATAAAAGGAACATTTTCATCTAGACACGTGTACACATTTTCACAAGCTTTCCCTAACACTAGGTTCGAATTCGTGCATTTTTCACAGAAAAATAATTCTGGAAAGGTTTCCACCTAACAGATATGTAATTTACATGTATTCCAACAACATGGCATTCCTGGTTCCGTACATGTTACATGTATGAAGGATTCGGCAATCATGCATTTCTGACTTGTGAGCATGTGGATTACAGATCTTTCACCATCCGAACAAGGCGTATATAGACTTAGAAATATTTACTCTGACTTCATAAATTTTTTATATCACCAGGTTCTAAAATCGGACATTTGGCATCAGAAAACCCTGTTTGAGCGAATTCTCACCAATACAGATGTAATTTACATTGTTTACATAACCATGGAATTCCGTATTTTGAGCATGTTTCATGCATCACGGATTCCTCAAACATGAACTTCTGAGTTGTGAACATGCGCATGACTGATATTTCAACCACCAAACAAGTTACCTATGCACTCTGAAATATTTATTTTGTCTTTGTAGCTTCTTCCTATCACCAGTTTCAAGAATCACACTTTGATCCCACAAAAACACTCTTGGAGCGAATACTTCCCTAGAGATATGTAATTTAATCGATACCATCTACATGATATTCCGTGTTCCGTACATGCTACATACATGATGGATTTGACAAACATGCATTCCTGAGTTGAGAGCATGTGGATTACTAATCTTTCATCCTCTATAAATGGAATATTTTCATCTAGACACGTGTACACATTTTCAGAAGCTTTCCGTAACACCAGGTTCGAATTCGTGCATTTTTCACAGAAAAATATTCCTGGAACGATTTCCACCTAACAGATATTTAATTTACATATATTCTAACAACATGGCATTCCGGTTTCCGTACATGCTACATGTATGACGGATTCGGCAATCATGCATTTCTGACTTGTGAGCATTTGGGTTACAGATCTTTCACCCTCCGAAAAAGGCGTATATAGGCTTAGAAATATTTACTCTGACTTCATAAGTTTTTCCTATCACCAGGTTCTAAAATCGGACATTTGACAACAGAAAACACTCTTTGAGCGAATTCTCACCAATCCCCATGTAATTTACATTGTTTACATAACAATGGAATTCCGTATTACGAGCATGTTTCATGCATCACGGATTCCTCAAACATGCACTTCTGAGTTGTGAACATGCACATGACTGATGTTTCAACCACCAAACAAATTTCCTATGCACTCTGAAATATTTAATTTGACTTTGTAGCTTCTTCCTATCACCACTTTCAAGAATCACACTTTGATCCCAAAAAACTCTCTTGGAGCCAATTCTTCCCTAGAGATATGTAATTTGAATTGATTCCATCTACATGATATTCCGTTTTCCGTACATGCTACATACATGACGGATTTCGCAAACATGCATTCCTAGTTGAGAGCATGTGGATTACTAATCTTTCATCCTCTATAAATGGAATATTTTCATCTGGACACGGGTACACATTTTCACAAGCTTTCCCTAAAACCAGGTTCGAATTCGTGCATTTTTCACAGAAAAATATTTCTGGAGCGATTTCCACCTAACAGATATTTAATTTACATGTATTCCAACAACATGGCATTTCGGGTTCCGTACATGCTACATGCATGACTCATTAGGCAATCATGCATTTCTGACTTGTGAGCATGTGGATTACTGACCTTTCATCCACCAAACAATGCGTATATACACTTAGAATTATTTACACTGACTTCATAGATTTTTCTATCAGCAGGATCTAAAATCGGACATCTGGCACCAGAAAACACTCTTTGAGTGAATTCTCACAAATACACATGTAATTTACATTGTTTACATAACCATGGAATTCCGTATTACGAACATGTTTCATGCATCATGGATTCCTCAAACATGCACTTCTGAGTTGTGAACATGCGCATGACTGATGTTTCAACCACCAAACAATTTACCTATGCACTCTGAAATATTTACTTTGACATTGTAGCTTCGGCCTATCACCAGTTTCAACAATCACACTTTGATCCCACAAAAACACTCTTGGTACGAATTCTTACCTAGAGATATGTAATTTGAATCGTTTCCATCTACATGATATTCCGTGTTCCGTACATGCTACATTCATGACGGATTTGACAAAAATGTATTCCTGAGTAGAGAGCATGTGGATTACTAATCTTTCATCCTCTATAAAAGGAATATTTTCATCTAGACACGTGTACACATTTTCAGAAGTTTTCCCTAACACCAGGTTCGAATTCGTGCATTTTTCACAGAAAAATAGTTCTGGAACGATTTCCACCTAACAGATATGTAATTTACATGTATTCCAACAACATGGCATTCCGGGTTCCGTACATGCTACATGTATGACGGATTTGGCAATCATGCATTTCTGACTTGTGAGCATGTGGATTACAGATCTTTCATCCTCCGAACAATGCGTATATAGACTTAGAAATATTTGCTCTGACTTCATAAGTTTTTCCTATCACCAGGTTCTAAAATCGGACATTTGGCAACAGAAAACTCTCTTTGAGCGAATTCTCACCAATACCCATGTAATTTAAATTGTTTACATAACCATGGAATTCCGTAATACGAGCATTTTTCATGCATCACGGTTTACTCAAACATGCACTTCTGAGTTGTGAACATGTGCATGACTGATGTTTCAACCACCAAACAAGTTACCAATTCACTATGAAATATTTACTTTGACTTTGTAGCAACTTCCTTTCAGCAATTTCAAGAATCACACTTTGATCCCACAAAAACCCTCTTGGAGCGAACTTTTCCCTAGAGATATGTAATTTGATTCGATTCCATCTTCATGATATTCCGTGTTCCGTACATGCTACATACATGACGGATTTGACAAACATGCATTCCTGAGTTGAGAGCATGTGGATTACTAATCTTTCATCCTCTATAAAAGGAATATTTTCATCTAGACATGTGTACACATTTTCACAAGCTTTCCCTAACACCAGGTTCGAATTCGTGCATTTTTCACAGAAAAATAATTCTGGAACGATTTCCACCTAACAGATTTGTAATTTACATGTATTCCAACAACATGGCATTCCGGGTTCCGTACATGCTACATGTATGACGGATTCGGCAATCATGCATTTCTGACTTGTGAGCATGTGGATTACAGATCTTTCACCTTCCAAACAAGGCGTATATAGACATAGAAATATTTACTCTGACTTCATAAGTTTTTCCTATCACCAGGTTCTAAAATCGGACATCTGGCACAAGAAAACCCTCTTTGTGCGAATTCTTACCAATACCCATGTAATTTACATTGTTTACATAACCATGGAATTCCGTATTACAAGCATGATTCATGCATCACGGATTCCTCAAACATGCACTTCTGAGTTGTTAACATGCGCATGACTGATGTTTCATCCACCAATCAAGTTACCTATGCACTCTGAAATATTTACTTTGACTTTGTAGCTTCTTCCTATCACCAGTTTCAAGAATCACACTTTGATCCCATAAAAACCCTCTTGGAGCGAATTCTTCCCTAGAGATATGTAATTTGAATCGATACCATCTACATGATATTCTGTGTTCCGTACATGCTACATACATGACGGATTTGACAAACATGCATTCCTGAGTTGAGAGCATGTGGATTACTAATCTTTCATCCTCTAAAAAAGGAATATTTTCAACTAGACTCGTGTACACAATTTCACAATCTTTCCCTAACACCAGGTTCGAATTCATGCATTTTTCACAGAAAGATATTTCTGGAACGGTTTCCACCTAACAGATATCTAATTTAAATGTATTCCAACAACATGGCATTCCGGGTTCCGTACATGCTACCTGTATGACGGATTCGGCAATCATGTATTTCTGATTGTGAGCATGTGGATTACAGATCTTTCACCCTCCGAACCAGGCATATATAGCCTTAGAAATATTTCCTCTGACTTCATATTTTTTTCCTATCACCAGGTTGTAAATTCGGACATTTGGCACCAGAAAAAATTCTTTGTGCGTATTCTCAACAATACACATGTAGTTTACATTGTTTACAAAACCAGAATTCCGTATTTCGAGCATGTTTCATGCATCACGGATTCCTCAAACATGCACTTCTGAGTTGTGAACATGCGCATGACTGATGTTTCAACCACCAAACAAGTTACCTATGCACTCTGAAATATTTACTTTGACTTTGTAGCTTCTGCCTATCACCAGTTTCAAGAATCACACTTTGATCCCAGAATAATATCTTGTAGCGAATTCTACCCTAGAGATATGTAATTTGAATAGATTCCATCTACATGATATTCCGTGTTTCGTACATGCTACATATATGACGGATTCGACAAATATACATTCCTGAGTTGAGGTCATCTGGATTACTAATCTTTCCTTCTCTATAAAAGTAATATTTTCATCTAGACACGTGTACACATTTTCACAAGCTTTCCCAAAAACCAGGTTCGAATTCGTGCATTTTTCACAGAAAAATAGTTCTGGAGCTATTTCCACCTAACAGATATGTAATTTACATGCATTCCAACAACATGGCATTCCGGGTTCCGTACATCCTACATGCATGACAGATTCGGCAATCATGAATTTCTGACTTGTGAGCATGTGGATTAGTGACCTTTCATCCACCAAACAATGCGTATATACACTTAGAATTATTTACTCTGCCTTCATAGATTTTTCTATCACCAGGTTCTAAAATCGGACATCTGGCACCAGAAAACACTCTTTGAGTGAATTCTCACAAATACACATGTAATTTACATTGTTCAAATAACCATAGAATTCCGTATTACGAACATGTTTCATGCATCACGGATTCCTCAAACATGCACTTCTGAGTTGTGAACATGCGCATGACTGATGTTTCAACCACCAAACAAGTTACCTATGCACTCTGAAATATTTACTTTGTCTTTGTAGATTCTGCCTATCACCAGTTTCAAGAATCACACTTTGATCCCACAAAAACCCTCTTGGAGCGAATTCTTCCCTAGAGATATGTAATTTGAATCGATTCCATCTACATGATATTCCGTGTTCCGTACATGCTACATACATGACGGATTTGACAAACATGCATTCCTGAGTTGAGAGCATGTGGATTACTAATCTTTCATCCTGTATAAAGAATATTTTAATCTAGACACGTGTACACATTTTCAGAAGATTTCCCTAACACCAGGTTCGAATTCGTGCATTTTTCACAGAAAAATAGTTCTGGAACGATTTCCACCTAACAGATATTCAATTTACATGTATTCCAACAACATGGCATTCCGGGTTCCGTACATGCTACATGTATGACGGATTCGGCAATCATGCATTTCTGACTTGTGAGCATGTGGATTACAGATCTTTCACCCTCCGAAAAAGGCGTATATAGACTTAGAAATATTTGCTCTGACTTCATAAGTTTTTCCTATCACCAGGTTTTAAATCGGACATTTGGCACCAGAAAACACTCTTTGAGCGAATTCTCACCAATACACATGTAATTTACATTGTTTACATAACCATGGAATTCCGTATTACGAGCATGTTTCATGCATCACGGATTCCTCAAACATGCACTTCTGAGTTGTGAACATGCGCATGACTGATATTTCAACCACCAAACAAGTTACCTATGCACTCTGAAATATTTACTTTGACTTTGTAGCTTCTTCCTATCACCAGTTTCAAAAATCACACTTTGATCCCACAAAAACCCTCTTGGACGAATATTTCCCTAGAGATATATAATTAGAATCGATTCCATCTACATGATATTCCGTGTTCCGTACATGCTACATACATGACGGATTGGACAAACATGCATTCCTGAGTTGAGAGCATGTGGATTATTAATGTTTCATCCTCTAAAAATGGAATATTTTCATCTAGACTCGTGTACACATTTTCACAAGCTTTTCCTAAAACCAGGTTCGAATTCGTGCATTTTTCACAGAAAAAATGTTCTCTAGCGATTTCCACCTAACAGATATGTAATTTACATGTATTCCAACAACATGGCATTTCGGGTTCCGTACATGATACATGCATGACGGATTAGGAAATCATGCATTTCTGACTTGTGAGCATGTGGATTACTGACCTTTCATCCACCAAACAATGCGTATATACACTTAGAATTATTTATTCTGACTTCATAGATTTTTCTATCACCAGCTTCTAAAATCGGACATCTGGCACCAGAAAACACTTTTTGAGCCAATTCTAACAAATACACATGTAATTTACCTTGTTTACATAACCATGGATTTCCGTATTACGAACATGTTTCATGCATCACGGATTCCTCAAACATGCATTTCTGAGTTGTGAACATGCGCATGACTGACGTTTCAACCACCAAATTATTTACCTGTGCACTCTGAAATATTTACTTTGACTTTGTTGTTTCTGCCTTTCACCAGTTTCAAGAATCACACTTTGATCCCAGAAAATCCCTCTTGGAGGGAATTCTTCCCTAGAGATATGTAATTTGAATAGATTCCATCTACATGATATTCCGTGTTCCGTACATGCTACATATATGACGGATTTGACAAACATGCATTCCTGAGTTGAGAGCATGTGGATTACTAATCTTTCATCCTCTATATAAGAATATTTTCATCTAGACACATGTACACATTTTCACAAGCTTTCCCTAACACTAGGTTCGAATTCGTGCATTTGTCACAGAAAAATATTTCTGGAACTATTTCCACCTAACAGATATATAATTTACATGTATTCCAACAACATGGCATTCCGGGTTCCGTACATGCTACATGTATGACGGATTCGGGAATCATGCATTTCTGACTTGTGAGCATGTGGATTACAGTTCTTTCTCCCTCCGAACCAGGCGTATATATACTTAGAATTATTTTCTCTGACTTCATAAGTTTTTCCTATCACCAGGTTCTAAAATCGGACATTTGGCACCAGAAAACACTCTTTGAGCGAATTCTCACCAATACACATGTAATTTACATTGTTTACATTAACATGGCATTCCGTATTACGAGCATGTTTCATGCATCACGGATTCCTCAAACATGCACTTCTGAGTTGTGAACATGCGCATGACTGATGTTTCAACCACCAAACAAGTTACCTATTCACTCTGAAATATTTACTTTGACTTTGTAGCTTCTGCCTATCACCAGTTTCAAGAATCACAATTTGATCCCAGAATAAAATCTTGGAGCGAATTCTTCCCTAGAGATATGTAATTTGAATAGATTCCATCTACATGATATTCCGTGTTTCGTACATGCTACATATATGAAAGATTCGACAAATGTACATTCCTGAGTTTAGGTCATCTGGGTTACTAATCTTTCCTCCTCTATAAAAGTAATATTTTCATCTAGACACGTGTACACATTTTCACAAGCTTTCCCTAAAACCAGCTTCGAATTCGTGCATTTTTCACAAAAAAATATTTCTGGAGCGATTTCCACCTAATAAGTATGTAATTTACATGAATACCATCAACATGGCATTCCGGGTTCCGTACATGTTACATGCATGACGGATTTGGCAATCATGCATTTCTGACTTTTGAGCATGTGGATTACTGTCCTTTCATCCACCAAACAATGTATATAAACACTTAGAATTATTTACTCTGACTTCATAGCTTTTTCTATCACCAGGTTCTAAAATCGGACATCTGGAACCTGAAAACACTCATTGAGCGAATTCTCACAAATACATATGTCATTTACATTGATTACATAACCATGGAATTCCGTATTACGAGCATGTTTCATGCATCACGGATTCCTCAAACATGCACTTCTGAGTTGTGAACATGCGCATGAATGATGTTTCAATCACCAAACAAGTTACCTATGCACTCTGAAATATTTACTTTGACTTTGTAGCTTCTTCCTATCACCAGTTTCAAGAATCACACTTTGATTACACAAAAAAACTCTTGGAGCGAATTCTTCCCTAGAGATATGTAATTTGAATCGATTCCATCTACATGATATTCCGTGTTCCGTACATGCTTCATACATGACGGATTTGACAAACATGCATTCCTGAGTTGAGAGCATGTGGATTACTAATCTTTCATCCTCTATAAAAGGAATATTTTCATCTAGACACGTGTACACATTTTCACAAGCTTTCCCAAAAACCAGGTTCGAATTCGTGAATTTTTCACAGAAAAATAGTTCTGGAGCGATTTCCACCTAACAGATATGTAATTTACATGTATTCCAACAACAAGGCATTCCGGGTTCGTACATGCTACATGTATGACGGATTCGGCAATCATGCATTTCTGACTTGTGAGCATGTGGATTACAGATCTTTCACCTTCCAAACAAGGCGTATATAGACATAGAAATATTTACTCTGACTTCATAAGTTTTTCCTATCACCAGGTTCTAAAATCGGACATCTGGCACAAGAAAACCCTCTTTGTGCGAATTCTTACCAATACCCATGTAATTTACATTGTTTACATAACCATGGAATTCCGTATTACAAGCATGATTCATGCATCACGGATTCCTCAAACATGCACTTCTGAGTTGTTAACATGCGCATGACTGATGTTTCATCCACCAATCAAGTTACCTATGCACTCTGAAATATTTACTTTGACTTTGTAGCTTCTTCCTATCACCAGTTTCAAGAATCACACTTTGATCCCATAAAAACCCTCTTGGAGCGAATTCTTCCCTAGAGATATGTAATTTGAATCGATACCATCTACATGATATTCTGTGTTCCGTACATGCTACATACATGACGGATTTGACAAACATGCATTCCTGAGTTGAGAGCATGTGGATTACTAATCTTTCATCCTCTAAAAAAGGAATATTTTCAACTAGACTCGTGTACACAATTTCACAATCTTTCCCTAACACCAGGTTCGAATTCATGCATTTTTCACAGAAAGATATTTCTGGAACGGTTTCCACCTAACAGATATCTAATTTAAATGTATTCCAACAACATGGCATTCCGGGTTCCGTACATGCTACGTGTATGACGGATTCGGCAATCATGTATTTCTGATTGTGAGCATGTGGATTACAGATCTTTCACCCTCCGAACCAGGCATATATAGCCTTAGAAATATTTCCTCTGACTTCATATTTTTTTCCTATCACCAGGTTGTAAATTCGGACATTTGGCACCAGAAAAAATTCTTTGTGCGTATTCTCAACAATACACATGTAGTTTACATTGTTTACAAAACCAGAATTCCGTATTTCGAGCATGTTTCATGCATCACGGATTCCTCAAACATGCACTTCTGAGTTGTGAACATGCGCATGACTGATGTTTCAACCACCAAACAAGTTACCTATGCACTCTGAAATATTTACTTTGACTTTGTAACTTCTGCCTATCACCAGTTTCAAGAATCACACTTTGATCCCAGAATAATATCTTGTAGCGAATTCTACCCTAGAGATATGTAATTTGAATAGATTCCATCTACATGATATTCCGTGTTTCGTACATGCTACATATATGACGGATTCGACAAATATACATTCCTGAGTTGAGGTCATCTGGATTACTAATCTTTCCTTCTCTATAAAAGTAATATTTTCATCTAGACACGTGTACACATTTTCACAAGCTTTCCCAAAAACCAGGTTCGAATTCGTGCATTTTTCACAGAAAAATAGTTCTGGAGCTATTTCCACCTAACAGATATGTAATTTACATGCATTCCAACAACATGGCATTCCGGGTTCCGTACATCCTACATGCATGACAGATTCGGCAATCATGAATTTCTGACTTGTGAGCATGTGGATTAGTGACCTTTCATCCACCAAACAATGCGTATATACACTTAGAATTATTTACTCTGCCTTCATAGATTTTTCTATCACCAGGTTCTAAAATCGGACATCTGGCACCAGAAAACACTCTTTGAGTGAATTCTCACAAATACACATGTAATTTACATTGTTCAAATAACCATAGAATTCCGTATTACGAACATGTTTCATGCATCACGGATTCCTCAAACATGCACTTCTGAGTTGTGAACATGCGCATGACTGATGTTTCAACCACCAAACAAGTTACCTATGCACTCTGAAATATTTACTTTGACTTTGTAGCTTCTTCCTATCACCAGTTTCAAAAATCACACTTTGATCCCACAAAAACCCTCTTGGACGAATATTTCCCTAGAGATATATAATTAGAATCGATTCCATCTACATGATATTCCGTGTTCCGTACATGCTACATACATGACGGATTGGACAAACATGCATTCCTGAGTTGAGAGCATGTGGATTATTAATGTTTCATCCTCTAAAAATGGAATATTTTCATCTAGACTCGTGTACACATTTTCACAAGCTTTTCCTAAAACCAGGTTCGAATTCGTGCATTTTTCACAGAAAAAATGTTCTCTAGCGATTTCCACCTAACAGATATGTAATTTACATGTATTCCAACAACATGGCATTTCGGGTTCCGTACATGATACATGCATGACGGATTAGGAAATCATGCATTTCTGACTTGTGAGCATGTGGATTACTGACCTTTCATCCACCAAACAATGCGTATATACACTTAGAATTATTTATTCTGACTTCATAGATTTTTCTATCACCAGCTTCTAAAATCGGACATCTGGCACCAGAAAACACTTTTTGAGCCAATTCTAACAAATACACATGTAATTTACCTTGTTTACATAACCATGGATTTCCGTATTACGAACATGTTTCATGCATCACGGATTCCTCAAACATGCATTTCTGAGTTGTGAACATGCGCATGACTGACGTTTCAACCACCAAATTATTTACCTGTGCACTCTGAAATATTTACTTTGACTTTGTTGTTTCTGCCTTTCACCAGTTTCAAGAATCACACTTTGATCCCAGAAAATCCCTCTTGGAGGGAATTCTTCCCTAGAGATATGTAATTTGAATAGATTCCATCTACATGATATTCCGTGTTCCGTACATGCTACATATATGACGGATTTGACAAACATGCATTCCTGAGTTGAGAGCATGTGGATTACTAATCTTTCATCCTCTATATAAGAATATTTTCATCTAGACACATGTACACATTTTCACAAGCTTTCCCTAACACTAGGTTCGAATTCGTGCATTTGTCACAGAAAAATATTTCTGGAACTATTTCCACCTAACAGATATATAATTTACATGTATTCCAACAACATGGCATTCCGGGTTCCGTACATGCTACATGTATGACGGATTCGGGAATCATGCATTTCTGACTTGTGAGCATGTGGATTACAGTTCTTTCTCCCTCCGAACCAGGCGTATATATACTTAGAATTATTTTCTCTGACTTCATAAGTTTTTCCTATCACCAGGTTCTAAAATCGGACATTTGGCACCAGAAAACACTCTTTGAGCGAATTCTCACCAATACACATGTAATTTACATTGTTTACATTAACATGGCATTCCGTATTACGAGCATGTTTCATGCATCACGGATTACTCAAACATGCACTTCTGAGTTGTGAACATGCGCATGACTGATGTTTCAACCACCAAACAAGTTACCTATTCACTCTGAAATATTTACTTTGACTTTGTAGCTTCTGCCTATCACCAGTTTCAAGAATCACAATTTGATCCCAGAATAAAATCTTGGAGCGAATTCTTCCCTAGAGATATGTAATTTGAATAGATTCCATCTACATGATATTCCGTGTTCCGTACATGCTACATACAGGACGGATTTGACAAACATGCATTCCTGAGTTGAGAGCATGTGGATTACTAATATTTCATCCTCTATAAAAGGAATATTTTCATCTAGACACGTGTACACATTTTCACAAGCTTTCCCTAACAATAGATTCGAATTCATGCTTTTTTCACAGAAAAAAGTTCTGGAGCGATTTCCACCTAACAGATATGTAATTTACATGTATTCCAACAACATGGCATTCCGGGTTCCGTACATGCTACATGTATGACGGATTTGGCAATCATGCATTTCTGACTTGTGAGCATGTGTATAAAATTCCTTTCACCCGCCGAACAAGGCGTATATACACTTAGAAATATTTCCTCTGACTTCATAGGTTTTTCCTATCACCAGGTTGTAAAATCGGACATTTGGAACCAGAAAAATTTCTTTGAGTGTATTCTCAACAATACACATGTAGTTTACATTGTTTACAAAACCGGAATTCCGTATTTCGAGCATGTTTCATGCATCACGGATTCCTCAAACATGCATTTCTGAGTTGTGAACTTGCGCATGACTGATGTTTCAACCACCAAACAAGTTACCTATGCACTCTGAAATATTTACTTTGACTTTGTAGCTTCTGCCTATCACCAGTTTCAAGAATCACACTTTGATCCCAGAATAACATCTTGGAGCGAATTCTTCCCTAGAGATATGTAATTTGAATAGATTCCATCTACATGATATTCCGTGTTTCGTACATGCTACATATATGAAAGATTCGACAAATGTACATTCCTGAGTTTAGGTCATCTGGGTTACTAATCTTTCCTCCTCTATAAAAGTAATATTTTCATCTAGACACGTGTACACATTTTCACAAGCTTTCCCTAAAACCAGCTTCGAATTCGTGCATTTTTCACAAAAAAATATTTCTGGAGCGATTTCCACCTAATAAGTATGTAATTTACATGAATACCATCAACATGGCATTCCGGGTTCCGTACATGTTACATGAATGACGGATTTGGCAATCATGCATTTCTGACTTTTGAGCATGTGGATTACTGTCCTTTCATCCACCAAACAATGTATATAATCACTTAGAATTATTTACTCTGACTTCATAGCTTTTTCTATCACCAGGTTCTAAAATCGGACATCTGGAACCTGAAAACACTCTTTGAGCGAATTCTCACAAATACATATGTCATTTACATTGATTACATAACCATGGAATTCCGTATTACGAGCATGTTTCATGCATCACGGATTCCTCAAACATGCACTTCTGAGTTGTGAACATGCGCATGAATGATGTTTCAATCACCAAACAAGTTACCTATGCACTCTGAAATATTTACTTTGACTTTGTAGCTTCTTCCTATCACCAGTTTCAAGAATCACACTTTGATTACACAAAAAAACTCTTGGAGCGAATTCTTCCCTAGAGATATGTAATTTGAATCGATTCCATCTACATGATATTCCGTGTTCCGTACATGCTTCATACATGACGGATTTGACAAACATGCATTCCTGAGTTGAGAGCATGTGGATTACTAATCTTTCATCCTCTATAAAAGGAATATTTTCATCTCGACACGTGTACACATTTTCACAAGCTTTCCCAAAAACCAGGTTCGAATTCGTGAATTTTTCACAGAAAAATAGTTCTGGAGCGATTTCCACCTAACAGATATGTAATTTACATGTATTCCAACAACAAGGCATTCCGGGTTCGTACATGCTACATGTATGACGGATTAGGCAATCATGCATTTCTGACTTGTGAGCATGTGGATTAGTGACCTTTCATCCACCAAACAATGCGTATATACACTTAGAATTCTTTACTCTGACTTCATAGATTTTTCTATCACCAGGTTCTAAAATCGGACATCTGGCACCAGAAAACACTCTTTGAGCTAATTCTCACCAATACACATGTAATTTACATTCTTTACATAACCATGGAATTCCGTATTACGAACATGTTTCATGCATCATGGATTCCTCAAACATGCACTTCTGAGTTGTGAACATGCACATGACTGATGTTTCAACCACCAAACAAGTTACTTATGCACTCTGAAATATTTACTTTGACTTTGTAGCTTCTTCCTATCACCACTTTCAAGAATCACACTTTGATCCCACAAAAACCCTCTTGGAGCGAATTCTTCCCTAGAGATATGTAATTTGAATCGATTCCATCTATATGATATTCAGTGTTCCGTACATGCTACATACATGACGGATTTGACAAACATGCATTCCTGAGTTGAGAGCATGTGGATTACTAATCTATCATCCTTTATAAAAGGAATATTTTCATCTAGACACGTGTACACTTTTTCACAAGCTTTCCCTAACACCAGGATCGAATTCGTGCATTTTTCACAAAAAAATAATTCTGGAACGATTTCCACCTAACAGATTTGTAATTTACATGTATTCCAACAACATGGCATTCCAGGTTCCGTACATGCTACATGTATGACGGATTCGGCAATCATGCATTTCTGACTTGTGAGCATGTGGATTACAGACCTTTCACACACCGAACAAGGCGTATAAGTCTTAGAAATATTTACTCTGACTTCATAGGTTTTTCCTATCACCAGGTTGTAAAATGAGACATTTGGCACCAGAAAACACTCTTTGAGCGAATTCTCACCAATACCCATGTAATTAACATTGTTTACATAACCATGGAATTCCGAATTACGAGCATGTTTCATGCATCAGGGATTCCTCACACATGCACTTCTGAGTTGTGAACATGCGCATGACTGATGTTTCAACCACCAAACAAGTTTCCTATGCACTCTGAAATATTTACTTTGACTTTGTAGCTTCTTCCTATCACCAGTTTCAAGAATCACACTTTGATCCCACAAAAACCCTCTTGGAGCGAATTCTTCCCTAGAGATATGTAATTTGAATTGATTCCATCTACATGATATTCCGTGTTCCGTACATGCTACATACATGACGGATTTGACAAACATGCATTCCTAGTTGAGAGCATGTGGATTAATAATCTTCCATCCTCTATAAATGGAATATTTCATCTAGATACCTGTACACATTTTCACAAGCTTTCCCTAAAACCAGGTTCGAATTCGTGCATTTTTCACAGAAAAATTTTTCTGGAGCGATTTCCACCTAACAGATATGTAATTTAAATGTTTTCCAACAACATGGCATTCCGGGTTCCGTACATGCTACATGCATGACGGATTCGGCAACCATGCATTTCTGACTTGTGAGCATGTGGATTACTGACCTTTCATCCACCAAACAATGCGTATATACACTTAGAATTATTTACTCTGACTTCATAGATTTTTCTATCACCAGGTTCTAAAATCGGACATTTGGCACCAGAAAACACTCTTTGAGCGAATTCTCACCAATACACATGTAATTTACATTGTTTACATAACCATGGAATTCCTTATTACGAGCATGATTCATGCATCACGGATTACTCAAACATGCACTTCTGAGTTGTGAACATGCGCATGACTGATATTTCAACCACCAAACAAGTTACCTGTGCACTCTGAAATATTTATTTTGACTTTGTAGCTTCTTCCTATCACCAGTTTCAAGAATCACACTTTGATCCCACAAAAACACTCTTGGAGCGAATTCTTCCCTAGAGATATGTAATTTAATCGATACCATCTACATTACATTCCGTGTTTCGTACATGCTACATAAATGACGGATTTGACAAACATGCATTCCTGAGTTGAGAGCATGTGGATTACTAATCTTTCATCCTCTATAAAAGGAATAATTTCATCTAGACACGTGTACAAATTTTCAGAAGTTTTCCTTAACACCAGGTTCGAATTCGTGCATTTTTCACAGAAAAATAGTTCTGGAACGATTTCCACCTAACAGATATTCAATTTACATGTATTCCAACAACATGGCATTCCGGGTTTGGTACATGTTACATGTATGACGGATTTGGAAATCATGAATTTCTGACTTGTGAGCATGTGGATTACAGATCTTTCATCCTCCGAACAATGCGTATATAGACTTAGAAATATTTACTCTGACTTCATAAGTTTTTCCAATCACCAGGTTCTAAAATCGGACATTTGGCACCAGAAAACACTCTTTGAGCGAATTCTCACCAATACACATGTAATTTACATTCTTTACATAACCATGGAATTCCGTATTACGAACATGTTTCATGCATCACGGATTCCTCAAACATGCACTTCTGAGTTGTGAACATGCGCATGACTGATGTTTCTACCACCAAACAAGTTACCTATGCACTCTGAAATATTCACTTTGACTTTGTAGCTTCTTCCTAACACCACTTTCAAGAATCACACTTTGATCCCACAAAAACCCTCTTGGAGCGAATTCTTCCCTAGAGATATGTAATTTGAATCGATTCCATCTATATGATATTCAGTGTTCCGTACATGCTACATACATGACGGATTTGACAAACATGCATTCCTGAGTTGAGAGCATGTGGATTACTAATCTATCATCCTCTATAAAAGGAATATTTTCATCTAGACACGTGTACACATTTTCACAAGCTTTCCCTAACACCAGGATCGAATTCGTGCATTTTTCACAGAAAAATAATTCTGGAACGATTTCCACCTAACAGATTTGTAATTTACATGTATTCCGACAACATGGCATTCCAGGTTCCGTACATGCTACATGTATGACGGATTCGGCAATCATGCATTTCTGACTTGTGAGCATGTGGATTACTGACCTTTCATCCACCATACAATGCGTAAATACACTTAGAATTATTTACTCTGACTTCATAAATTTTTCTATCACCAGGTTCTAAAATCGGATATCTGGCACCAGAAATCACTCTTCCAGCGAATTCTCACAAATACACATGTAATTTACATTGTTTACATAACCATGGCATTCCGTATTACGAACATGTTTCATGCATCACGGATTCCTCAAACTTGAATTTCTGAGTTGTGAACATGCACATGACTGATGTTTCAACCACCAAACAATTTACCTGTGCACTCTGAAAGATTTTCTTTGACTTTGTTGCTTCTGCCTATCACGAGTTTCAAGAATCACACTTTGATCCCACAAAAACCCTCTTGGAGCGAAATTTTCCCTAGAGATATGTAATTTGAATCGATTCCATCTACATGATATTCCGTGTTCCGTACATGCTACATACAAGACGGATTTGACAAACATGCATTCCTGAGTTGAGAGCATGTGGGTTACTAATCTTTCATCCTCTATAAATGGAATAATTTCATCTAGACACGTGTACACATTTTCACAAATTTTCCCTAAAACCAGGTCCGAATTCGTGCATTTTTCACAGAAAAATTGTACTGGAGCGATTTCCACCTAACAGATATGTAATTTACATGTATTCCAACAACATGGCATTCCGGGTTCCGTACATGCTACATGCATGACGGATTAGGCAATCATGCATTTCTGACTTGTGAGCATGTGGATTACTGACCTTTCATCCACCAAAATTGCGTATATACACTTAGAATTATTTACTCTGACTTCATAGTTTTTTCTATCACCAGGTTCTAAAATCGGACATCTGGCAACAGAAAACACTCTTTGAGTGAATTCTCACAAATACACATGTAATTTACATTGTTTACATAACCATGGAATTCCGTATTACGAACATGTTTCATGCATCACGGATTCCTCAAACATGCACTTCTGAGTTGTGAACATGCGCATGACTGATGTTTCAACCACCAAACAAGTTACTTTTGCACTCTGAAATATTTACTTTGACTTTGTAGCTTCTGCCTATCACCAGTTTCAAGAATCACACTTTGATCCCACAAAAACCCTCTTGGAGTGAATACTTCCCTAGAGATATGTAATTTGAATCGATCCCATCTACATGATATTCCATGTTCCTTACATGCTACATACATGACGGATTTGACAAACATGTATTCCTGAGTTGAGAGCATGTGGATTACTAATCTTTCATCCTCTATTAAAGGAATATTTTCATCTAGACACGTGTACACATTTTCAGAAGTTTTCCCTAAGACCAGGTTCGAATTCGTGCATTTTTCACAGAAAAATAGTTCTGGAACGATTTCCACTTAACAGATATGTAATTTACATGTATTCCAACAACATGGCATTCCGGGTTCCGTACATGCTACATGTATGACGGATTTGGCAAACATGCATTTCTGACTTGTGAGCATGTGGATTACAGATCTTTCATCCTCCGAACAATGCGTATATAGACTTAGAAATATTTACTCTGACTTCATAAGTTTTTCCTATCACCAGGTTCTAAAATCGGACATTTGGCACCAGAAAACTCTCTTTGAGCGAATTCTCACCAATATCCATGTAATTTAAATTCTTTACATAACCATGGAATTCCGTATTACGAGCATGTTTCATGCATCATGGTTTACTCCAACATGCACTTCTGAGTTGTGAACATGTGCATGACTGATGTTTCAACCACCAAACAAGTTACCTATGCACTCTGAAATATTTAATTTTACTTTGTAGCTTCTTCCTTTCACCACTTTCAAGAATCACACTTTGATCCCACAAAAACCCTCTTGAAGCGAACTTTTCCCTAGAGATATGTAATTTGAATCGATTCCATCTACATGATATTCCGTGTTCCGTACATGCTACATACATGACGGATTTGACAAACATGCATTCCTGAGTTGAGAGCATGTTGATTACTAATCTTTCATCCTCTATAAAAGGAATATTTTCATCTAGACACGTGTACACATTTTCACAAGCTTTCCCTAACACCAGGTTCGAATTCGTGCATTTTTCACAGAAAAATAATTCTGGAACGATTTCCACCTAACAGATATGTAATTTACATGTATTCCAACAACAAGGCATTCCGAGTTCCGTACATGCTACATGCATGACGGATTCGGCAATCATGCATTTCTGACTTGTGAGCATGTGGATTAGTGACCTTTCATCCACCAAACAATGCGTATATACACTTAGATTTATTTACTCTGACTTCATAGATTTTTCTATCACCAGGTTCTAAAATCGGACATCTGGCACCAGAAAACACTCTTTGAGTGAATTCTCACAAATACACATGCAATTTACATTGTTCACATAACCATGGAATTCCGTATTACGAACATGTTTCATGCATCACGGATTCCTCAAACATGCACTTCTGAGTTGTGAACATGCGCATGACTGATGTTTCAACCACCAAACAAGTTACATATGCACTCTGAAATATTTACTTTGACTTTGTAGCTTCTGCCTATCACCAGTTTCAAGAATCACACTTTGATCCCAGAATAACATCTTGGAGTGAATTCTTCCCTAGAGATATGTAATTTTAATAGATTCCATTTACATGATATTCCGTGTTTCCTACATGTTACATATATGACGGATTCGACAAATGTACATTCCTGAGTTGAGGTCATCAGGATTACTAATCTTTCCTCCTCTATAAAAGTAATATTTTCATCTAGACACGTGTACACATTTTCACAAGCTTTCCCTAAAACCAGGTTCGAATTCGTGCATTTTTCACAAAAAATATTTCTGGAGCTATTTCCACCTAATAAGTATGTAATTTACATGAATTCCATCAACATAGCATTTCGGGTTCCGTACATGCTACATGCATGACGGATTCGGCAATCATGCATTTCTGACTTGTGAGCATGTGGATTACTGAGCTTTCATCCACCAAACAATGCGTTTATACACTTAGAATTATTTACTCTTATTTCATAGGTTTTTCTATCACCAGGTTCTAAAATCGGACATCTGGCTCCAGAAAACACTCTTTGAGCGAATTCTCACAAATACACATGTAATTTACATTGTTTACATAACCATGGAATTCCGTATTACGAGCATGTTTCATGCATCACGGATTCCTCAAACATGCACTTCTGAGTTGTGAACATGCGCATGACTGATGTTTCAACCACCAAATATTTTACCTATGCACTCTGAAATAATTAATTTGACTTTGTAGCTTCTTCCTATCACCACATTCAAGAATCACACTTTGATCCCACAAAAACCCTCTTGGAGCGAATTCTTCCCTAGAGATATGTAATTTGAATCGATTGCATCTGCATTATATTCCGTGTTCCGTACATGCTACATACATGACGGATTTGACAAACATGCATTCCTGAGTTGAGAGCATGTGGATTACTAATCTTTCATCCTCTATAAAAGGAATATTTTCATCTAGACACGTGTACACATTTTCACAAGCTTTCACTAACACCAGGTTCGAATTCGTGCGTTTTTCACAGAAAAATAGTTCTGGAACGATGCCAACTAACAAATTTGTTATTTACATGTATTCCAACAACATCGCATTCCGGGTTCTGTACATGCTACATGTATGACGGAATCGGCAATCACGCATTTCTGACTTGTGAGCATGTGGATTACAGATCTTTCACCATCCGAACAAGGCGTATATAGACTTAGAAATATTTACTCTAACTTCATAATTTTTTCCTATCACCAGGTTCTAAAATCGGACATTTGGCACCAGAAAACACTCTTTGGGCGAATTCTCACCAATAACCATGTAATTTACATTGTTTACATAACCATGGAATTCCGTATTACAAGCATGTTTCATGCATCAGGGATTCCTCAAACATGCACTTCTGAGTTGTGAACATGCGCATGACTGATGTTTCAACCACCAAACAAGTTACCTATGCACTCTGAAATATTTACTTTGACTTTGTAGCTTCTTCCTATCACCAGATTCAAGAATCACACTTTGATCCCACAAAAACCCTCTTGGAGCGAAATCTTCCTTAGAGATATGTAATTTGAATCGATTCCATCTACATGATATTCTGTGTTCCGTACATGCTACATACATGACGGATTTGACAAACATGCATTCCTGAGTTGAGGGCATGTGGATTACTAATCTTTCATCCTCGAAAAAAGGAATATTTTCATCTAGACTCGTGTACACAATTTCACAATCTTTCCCTAACACCAGGTTCGAATTCGTGCATTTTTCACAGAAAGATATTTCTGGAACGGTTTCCACCTAACAGATATGTAATTTAAATATATTCCAACAACATGGCATTCCGGGATCCGTACATGCTACGTGTATGACGGATTCGGCAATCATGCATTTCTGACTTGTGAGCATGTGGATTACAGATCTTTCACCCTCCGAACCAGGCATATATAGCCTTAGAAATATTTCCTCTGACTTCATATTTTTTTCCTATCACCAGATTGTAATTTCGGACATTTGGCACCAGAAAAAATTCTTTGAGCGTATTCTCAACAATACACATGTAATTTACATTGTTTACAAAACCAGAATTCCGTATTTCGTGCATGTTTCATGCATCACGGATTCCTCAAACATGCATTTCTGAGTTGTGAACATGCGCATGACTGATGTTTCAACCACCAAACAAGTTACCTATGCACTCTGAAATATTTACTTTGACTTTGTAGCTTCTGCCTATCACCAGTTTCAAGAATCACACTTTGACCCCAGAATAAAATCTTGGAGCGAATTCTTCCCTAGAGATATGTAATTTGAATAGATTCCATCTACATGATATTCCGTGTTTCGTACATGCTACATATATGACGGATTCGACAAATATACATTCCTGAGTTGAGGTCATCTGGATTACTAATCTTTCCTTCTCTATAAAAGTAATATTTTCATCTAGACACGTGTACACATTTTCACAAGCTTTCCCAAAAACCAGGTTCGAATTCATGCATTTTTCACAGAAAAATATTTCTGGAGCGATTTCCACCTAACAGATTTGTAATTTACATGTATTCCAACAACATGGCATTCTGGGTTGCGTACATGCTACATGTATGACGGATTTGGCAATCATGCGTTTCTGACTTGTGAGCATGTGAATTACAGACCTTTCACACACCGAACAACACGTATATAGACTTAGAAATATTTACTCTGACTTCTTAGTTTTTTCCTATCACCAGGTTTTTAAATCAGACATTTGGCACCAGAAAACACTCTTTGAGCGAATTCTCACCAATACACATGTAATTTACATTGTTTACATAACCATGGAATTCCGTATTACGAGCATGTTTCATGCATCACGGATTCTTCAAACATGCACTTCTGAGTTGTGAACATGCGCATGACTGATGTTTCAACCACCAAACAAGTTTCCTATGCACTCTGAAATATTTAATTGGACTTTGTCGCTTCTTCCTATCACCACTTTCAAGAATCACACTTTGATCCCACAAAAACCCTCTTGGAGCGAATTCTTCCCTAGAGATATGTAATTTGAATCGATCCAATCTACATGATATTCCGTGTCCCGTACATGCTACATATATGACGGATTTGACAAACATGCTTTCCTCAGTTGAGAGCATGTGGATTACTAATCTTTCATCCTCTATAAAAGGAATATTTTCATCTAGACACGTGTACACATTTTCACAAGCTTTCCCTAACACCAGGTTCGAATTTGTGCATTTTTTCACAAAAATAATTCTGGTACGATTTCCACCTAACAGATTTGTAATTTAAATGTATTCCAACAACATGGCATTCCGGGTTCCGTGCATGCTACATGTATGACGGATTTGGCAATCATGCGTTTCTGACTTGTGAGCATGTGGATTACAGACCTTTCACACACCGAAAAGGCGTATATAGACTTAGAAATATTTACTCTGACTTTATAGGTTTTTCCTATCACCAGGTTTTAAAATGAGACATTTGGCACCAGAAAACACTCTTTGAGCGAATTCTCACCAATACCCATGTAATTCACATTGTTTACATAACCATGGAATTCCGTATTACGAGCATGTTTCATGCATCACGGATTCCTCAAACATGCACTTCTGAGTTGTGAACATGCGCATGACTGATTTTTCAACCACCAAACATGTTTCCTATGTACTCTGAAATATTTACTTTGACTTTGTCGCTTCTTCCTATCACCACTTTCAAGAATCACACTTTGATCCCACAAAAACCCTCTTGGAGCGAAGTCTTCCCTAGAGATATGTAATTTAATCGATACCATCTACATAATATTCTTTGTTCTGTACATGCTACATACATGACGGATTTGACAAACATGCATTCCTGAGTTGAGAGCATGTGGATTACTAATCTTTCATCCTCTATAAAAGGAACATTTTCATCTAGACACGTGTACACATTTTCACAAGCTTTCCCTAACACTAGGTTCGAATTCGTGCATTTTTCACAGAAAAATAATTCTGGAAAGATTTCCACCTAACAGATATTTAATTTACATGTATTCCAACAACATGGCATTCCTGGTTCCGTACATGCTACATGTATGAAGGATTCGGCAATCATGCATTTCTGACTTGTGAGCATGTGGATTACAGATCTTTCACCCTCCGAACAAGGCGTATATAGACTTAGAAATATTTACTCTGACGTCATAAATTTTTCCTATCACCAGGTTCTAAAATCGGACATTTGGCATCAGAAAACCCTCTTTGAGCGAATTCTCACCAATACAGATGTAATTTACATTGTTTACATAACCATGGAATTCCGTATTTTGAGCATGTTTCATGCATCACGGATTCCTCAAACATGCACTTCTGAGTTGTGAACATGCGCATGACTGATATTTCAACCACCAAACAAGTTACCTATGCACTCTGAAATATTTATTTTGTTTTTGTAGCTTCTTCCTATCTCCAGTTTCAAGAATCACACTTTGATCCCACAAAAACTCTCTTGGAGCGAATACTTCCCTAGAGATATGTAATTTAATCGATACCATCTACATGATATTCCGTGTTCCGTACATGCTACATACATGATGGATTTGACAAACATGCATTCCTGAGTTGAGAGCATGTGGATTACTAATCTTTCATCCTCTATAAATGCAATATTTTCATCTAGACACGTGTACACATTTTCACAAGTTTTCCCTAAAACCAGGTTCGAATTCGTGCATTTTTCACAGAAAAATAGTTCTGGAGCGATTTACTCCTAACAGATATGTAATTTACATGTATTCCAACAACATGGCATTTCGGGTTCCGTACATGCTACATGCATGACTCATTAGGCAATCATGCATTTCTGACTTGTGAGCATGTGGATTACTGACCTTTCATCCACCAAACAATGCGTATATACACTTAGAATTATTTACTCTGACTTCATAGATTTTTCTATCACCAGGATCTAAAATCGGACATCTGGCACCAGAAAACACTCTTTGAGTGAATTCTCACAAATACACATGTAATTTACATTGTTTACATAACCATGGAATTCCGTATTACGAACATGTTTCATGCATCACGGATTCCTCAAACATGCACTTCTGAGTTGTGAACATGCGCATGACTGATGTTTCAACCACCAAACAATTTACCTATGGACTCTGAAATATTTACTTTGACATTGTAGCTTCTGCCTATCACCAGTTTCAAGAATCACACTTTGATCCCACAAAAACACTCTTGGAACGAATTCTTCCCTAGAGATATGTAATTTGAATCGATTCCATCTACATGATATTCCGTGTTCCGTACATGCTACATTCATGACGGATTTGACAAAAATGTATTCCTGAGTAGAAAGCATGTGGATTACTAATCTTTCATCCTCTATAAAAGGAATATTTTCATCTAGACACGTGTACACATTTTCACAAGCTTTCCCTAACACCAGGATCGAATTCGTGCATTTTTCACAGAAAAATAGTTCTGGAACGATTTCCACCTAACAGATATGTAATTTACATGTATTCCAACAACATGGCATTCCGGGTTCCGTACATGCTACATGTATGACGGATTTGGCAATCATGCATTTCTGACTTGTGAGCATGTGGATTACAGATCTTTCATCCTCCAAACAATGCGTATATAGACTTAGAAATATTTACTCTGACTTCATAAGTTTTTCCTATCACCAGGTTCTAAAATCGGACATTTGGCACCAGAAAACTCTCTTTGAGCGAATTCTCACCAATACCCATGTAATTTACATTGCTTACATAACCATGGAATTCCGTATTACGAGCATTTTTCATGCATCACGGTTTACTCAAACATGCAATTCTGAGTTGTGAACATGTGCATGACTGATGTTTCAACCACCAAACAAGTTACCAATGCACTATGAAATATTTACTTTGACTTTGTAGCTAATTCCTTTCAGCACTTTCAAGAATCACACTTTGATCCCACAAAAACCCTATTGGAGCGAACTTTTCCCTAGAGATATGTAATTTGATTCGATTCCATCTTCATGATATTCCGTGTTCCGTACATGCTACATACATGACGGATTTGACAAACATGCATTCCTGAGTTGAGAGCATGTGGATTACTAATCTTTCATCCTCTATAAAAGGAATATTTTCATCTAGACATGTGTACACATTTTCACAAGCTTTCCCTAACACCAGGTTCGAATTCGTGCATTTTTCACAGAAAAATAATTCTGGAACGATTTCCACCTAACAGATTTGTAATTTACATGTATTCCAACAACATGACATTCCGGGTTCCGTACATGCTACATGTATGACGGATTCGGCAATCATGCATTTCTGACTTGTGAGCATGTGGATTACAGATCTTTCACCTTCCAAACAAGGCGTATATAGACATAGAAATATTTACTCTGACTTCATATGTTTTTCCTATCACCAGGTTCTAAAATCGGACATCTGGCACAAGAAAACCCTCTTTGTGCGAATTCTTACCAATACCCATGTAATTTACATTGTTTACATAACCATGGAATTCCGTATTACAAGCATGATTCATGCATCACGGATTCCTCAAACATGCACTTCTGAGTTGTTAACATGCGCATGACTGATGTTTCATCCACCAATCAA